>NC_140955.1:144820710-145163035 GCF_014529385.1 Adiantum capillus-veneris
ACAATTCACATCATTTTAAAATCCCTGAGCACAAATGGTCAAATAAAGGCATGTTGTAGCAAGCTTTTTGAATATGGGCGATGGAGATGCCCACTTTGGCGTGTAGAGCAAGTAGCATGGCCTTGATGGCAGTGTGCCAAGGTATACTACGCTCCTTTCTCGACATTCGGTCCAAGATGGCTCCCCCAACTTCCATATGCGATTTCACCCAAGGGTTGTTGTCCACTTCAATGGGCATCTCATCAAAGTCAAGAATAAGAAGAGGCCGCTGTAAAACTTCCCAACCATAATTCTATATCTATCTATACTATACATAATGCAACTTAAAAATTTCAAGGAAGAAGAAGGCCTCCACTTGTCATGCATTGGTTCACTTAGCAAAAGTTTAGACCAAACATCTAATGTAAAATGCAAAAGTAAAGGGTAAGATTTGACATGTAAAGGGAAATGAAAAGCCTTTCAAAATGTACAGTGTAAAAAAAGTGTAAAGATCAAAAACTTTCAATTGTACATAGAATAAATGTATAAATTTAGTTTCACTCCACTTAGGCAAGTAAAGATAATTTTGGTTGAGATTTTGTTATTTAACAAAAAATTGATCTTTAATGATATACTTGGTTTTGTTTTATCAAGGGGCTTTTATCAAGACCAATATTGATACCTTTTATAAATTTGTGTAAGTTTTTATTTTTAAAAACGGTTGAGAAAAAGAAGAAGGTTCGTATGTCCGCGTATCGATTTAGGTCGGTTTCGCTTTGAGGACATTCATGCAAATGAAGGGGTTGTTATTTACATTATTGATAGAGAGAGAGAGAGAGAGAGAGAGAGAGAGAGAAATTTTACTATTGAGCTCATAGGGAGTCTTACTCACCAAGGACACCCTTGCCCTTTAAATTTCCAAGACATTGTTATTTTCTTAATATTATCATGTATTTTCAAAAGAGTATTTTTTCCCATACAAAACAAGAAAAATGCTTTGAAATGGATAAAATGTCTGACCAAAAACCAACCCTAACATTGACATCTCAAATGGGGAGAGAGATTTCCCAATTGACGCGCCTTTTATAAATTCATAGTTATTTAATCCTTTTTATTTTTGAGAGTTAAACCATGTGCCACCCTAAAAAAACTATAAATTTTCTAAATTATGATGGACACACACGCATACGCACACACACATGCACACACACATATACAAGTACACACACACATGTGTGTGTGTGTATATATATATATATATATATATATATATATATTCATATATTCTCTAAACTATGATGGACACATACACACACATATATATATACACTAACTAATGTCAAACATCTATCCCTAGAAAAATAATGAGAAGATTTGTATGTCTGGGAGTCGACTTCATTCTGTATCGCTTTGGGGACATGCATGCAAATGATGGGGTTGAATACATGTTATTGGCACACACACACACACACACACACACAGAGAGAGAGAGAGAGAGAGAGAGAGATTTTACGATTGAGCTCATGGGGACTCCTACTCACCAGGGACACCCTTGCCTTTCAAGTTTTCAAGACATTGTTATTCTCTTAATATTATCATCATATCATGTATTATCAAAAGAGTAGCTAACATTTTTTCCCATAGAAAATCTATATCTATACTATATATGAAGCAGCTTAAAATTTTCAAGGAAGGAGAGACCCTCCATGTGTCAATTTCTGCTTCATTTCAAAAAGGACCTTTAAAAAACATTTGATTGAAAATGAACAAGTGAAAGGGTCACGACGGCTTTCAAAAACAATAAAAAGTGATAAAATTGTTTAAACTAGTATCAGTGTTTGGGAAAGGATTGCATCAGCTTAGTTTTGAGCCGATTGAAAATCGATACTAGCTAGCTGCAAACCATGGTAAATGAAAGAAACACGGATGAAATATGTGAGAAAGTCATCCAAACATTTTGCAAATCTCAAAATTTCTGTTAGTATTTGTTGTTTTTTTCTTTGTGAGGAGGAAACTTGATCGATCAACAACCACTTAATAAAAGATACTTTCTTGAATGTTAACACTAATTGGAATCACGCTATAAAATGCAAAAAATGTAAAGCCATGTGAAATTGTGAAATGAAAGGTGAAATAAAAGAACTAATTAATATATGTGTGTGTAGAATTTATTAGAATTATGCAAGGTGAAGCTTCACTTTAGCATTCTAAAACAATAGAATGCAAAAAAAACATATGTGTGTGTTGTGTCTGTAAAATTTACTAAAATGATATAAGGTGATATTTCACTTTAGTAATCTAAAACAATAGAATGCAAGAAAAGTAAAGAGAAGGATGTGAAATGAAAGGTAAGTCTCCATCATGCACTCAAACCTATGAAGTCCTTTGATCTATAGGTCATCCTGCTAATGTCTATGAACTTTGTAGGTTTTCTCACCTTCAAATCTAGAATTTAGAGGTAAACCTCAAAATTTGTAGGTGGGATTACACTTAACCTAGGTTTTTTTTGAGCACTTGGATATAAAGTTTTTTTTTCCAAATACTTGGAAAACCTCCGTATGAGATATTTTGGAGGCAAACATACTATATTTAAAGATTCTTACATGATTTTCCTAAAAGTTTCCTCTAAAAGCTTGGAGATTTGCATCTAAACTTTGAAGATTTTTATTAAATTTAGAGGTTTCCATCAAAGGCCAATCCTACAAAAAAATATTATGTATGAGAAATTTTAGAAGAAAATGTACTATATTTGAAGGTTTTCAAGTTTGATTTTCTCAATTTGCATGTATGATGATGATTAAATGCCTCCTCTCTAATTTGTAATTCATCCCTATTAATTGGTCCCAAAGTTAGCAAAACTTGCATTTCTCAAGCTCTCTTCCTGGTGGATCCCTCTATAGTGTGTTTTGTTGGTGTTAATCTTTGGGCTTTCACTAAGATCATCACTCATAGTTTCCCTTCCTAGAAACTTACATTCAAGTCACCCACTTCACGTGCCAACACAACTAGATTTTTTCTTGCTTATTAAATGGCCTAAATGATGTCAACATTGACTTGCGCCTTGAAGGTATGTTAGTATTATCCAATGCCAACATTTAAGAAGTTGACATGAATGAAAGAACTCATGATGAGATTCCTATAAAGGGCTCTTAGAGAAACAAAAAGAAAAGATTATGGCTGAAAATGCTTTACTCAACATGTACACTAAGTGTGATCATGTACTTAAAAACGCACAACAAGCTCTTGATAGTATTAATGTTTGTAGTTTATGATGCCGCAATAGTCTGGAAGGAGAAGGGTGAGGGTAAGAAAGCTGTGAGTAGTTTTCACATGAGGCAAGGTGAGAGCTCGTGCCCGGATATAATTTTGTATCCTTATATCTCAAAGGCATGTGGCATCATGCAAGTACTTTGCATAAGCAAACTAAAATCGCTATTGAGGGGCTCTTTAAAAAAACCATCATGTTTCAAAATGTTTTGGTCAACATGTACACCATATTTAAATGTAGCCTCTTAGAATGCACTAATGTGGCCCTTGGCACTCCCATTCTTAGGGTTTCTTACTCTTTAGGGTCACTTTCAAGGAGGCAAAATTACTATATTTACATTAAACTTATATTTTCTTTGAGCACTCAGGTACACAATGTTTTTTTCAAAAATTTGAAAAACCTACCTATGAGAAATTTTAGAGGCAAATTTATTGTATTTGATGGTTTTTACACTAAATTTGTCTAAACTTTGTAGGAGTTTTTACGTTCAAATCTAGAATTTAGAGGTAAATCTCAAAATTTGTAGGTTAGATTATTGTAAACATAGTTTTTTTTTTAGCATTCAGATACGCAATACTTTCTCCCAAAAACTTGGAAAACCTACCTATGGGAAATTCTAAAGGCAAATTTACTATATTTGCAGGTGGGATCACACTAAACCTAGGTTTTTTTTTTAGCACTCAAATACAAAACATTTTTTTCAAAAAGCTTAGAAAATCTACGTATGATTACTATAAGTGTACACTTAAATACATTTCTAGGTGTGATTGCACTAAACCTAGCCCTTTTCCAAGCATTGGAATACACAAAATCAATGTTACAAGTGATGAAAGCTTTGAGACTTTTAGTAGGGATGGGAAGGTGTCAAAGTGCCTTACACATTATTTGTTGAAGGTGTGGCATTCGGATCCAACATCTAATGATGATGGTGAACATGAAAATTCTCCCTAATCTAGACCTTGCATGATGGCTAACACATTAATGGTTTCTTGAACTATTGGTTTGGTTGAATGTGGGATGGGTATGGAGATGATCCTTTGAAGGCTAGCGGCCCAACAACATGCTTCGATGTCTGTAAACCATTCTTCATCTCTTCCTACATTAAGTTAGTGGCCAATCCCATGGACTCGAGAATGTGGAGTCTGATGTATAAGTCATCCAATGAGAAAACATGAGCTATGCTTCTTTTCACCTCTTCTAAAGGTTTGGAATCATCCATTTTTAGCATACAAGCTTGATGTGAGTGCAACCAAGTGGCGATGGTACTCCTCACAAGATGGCTCATTGGGTGGCGATGGCACTACACATCTTTTGCACGTCCATGGTCAATTGCATCTCTCAGATGTGGTACACATAGGCATGATCACCTTCCATGTTGGCCAAAGATGTGCAACAGCTCCTTGGAGAAGCTACTTAAGGTTAAATTCTCCTTCATCATGGATTTGGAAGGCCATATGTAGCTGTCTTTTTTGTCAGAAAATTACTCTCTCTCTCTCTCTCTCTCTCTCTCTCTCTCTCTCTCTCTCTCTCTCTCTCTCTCTCTCTCTCTCTCTCTCTCGGCAGTGTACAACAAACACCATAAACATTGGAGACTTCATGACTTGGGAGCAAGGCTTGAGGAAAAAGTGTAATGTCACCTACAAATTTTGAAATGTTACCTCTAAATTATAAATTAGAAGGTAAGAAACCTACAAAATATGAAGGTATTTATTATTTAAAGTTTTTTTTGGGCACGCGGGGGGGGGGGGGGGGGGGGGGGGGGGGGGGGGAGAGAGAGAGAGAGAGAGAGAGAGAACAAGAAAATTAAACAACTACAAGCAACCTAGAGAACTATCCAATTAAACAGGAGGAGGAGGAGAGAACAATAAAATTAAGCAATTACAAGCAACCTAGAGAACTATCCAATTAAATAGAGGGAAGGAGGAGGAGGAGGAGGAGAATATCAATATGAATCTCTCTCTCTCTCTCTCTCTCTCTCTCTCTCTCTCTCTCTCTCTCTCTGCTCTCTTCAATAGCTATAAAGCACTCCTAGATCCATTGAATAAGGGCTAGAAAATCCTACGTAACATGTGAGAACTTGCCAAGCTTGGTATTAAAGGAATATTTTCTAGCTCTTCCATGTATAATTTTTTTTGAGAATCCATAGAGAGATGTTGTGAATCATTTTTTTGAAAAGCAAAAGAGTGTATACATGTAGAAAAATAGAATCTATATAATCTTTCACCTTTGTAGTTGTAAGAATAGAAGACATGCATTTTCTAGCCGCGGCAATGCACGGGTCACATACTAGTTCTCTTGAATTTTTAAAGGGACATATGTCAAGCAAACAAATTTGAACAACCTTCTTCACCCATATGGATATTAAGGCCTTAAGAAGGCCAAAAAACAATGAGAAGCATGCAAATAAGTGGATCAATAAAAATGTTTACACTTTCTCCAAGATGCTTCTTGATAGATTTGTTTTATAGATAGAATGGATTTTCAACTTATTCAACAAGAGACAATTCATTTCTAGATAGAAAAGGAAAAAGTTGTAATTTGAGATTTCACGTCATCGATATCTTCAAGAAACCATGTATCTCCGAAATAGGTGTCTCAAATGTTTTTTAAGGTGCTTCATTAAGTAGAAACTAAGGAGATGCCTTCCATGACTTTGTAAGAAAAAAGAGGGGAGACGACAGGTGGAGGAGAGAGATGAAGAGGGAGGAAAGGATCTTTTCTGATGTGGAATGTCAGAGGACACATAGAGGAGAGCGATGAATAGAGGTCAAGAGTATAGGGTCCATAGAGAGATCAAGAGCAATGAGGAGAAAGAATACCTAGGGCATCAAAAAAATGTCCAGCCGCCGCCAATGGCACATAAAGTAAACAAATAGATATAACTTGGAACTCATAGAGAACCCATGACTCTATACATAACAAATGGAAAAATGTGTGCATGAAGAAGGTGAAAACTGCTAATGGTATGTGCCTGTAAAAGAAAAAATCGATGAGGTAGCAAACTCAATTGTATGGCAATAAAGCATAAGAGGAAGGCAAAGCACATGTGGTAATGAGTAAATGCAAACAATTATGAAATTAAAGGATAAATAAATTGCACTTGCTAAAATTACTTAATCAAGATTTTTGGGCTTATGGACAAATCTCTCAATTAGTAAGCTATGACTAAGGGTGAAGAAGAGTAGTACTATTGAAGCTAAGAAGATTGTCTAAATGCAAGATTCCCTAATTTTATCTTTCAACTTTGATTGGCTAACTAGCTCTCACAACTCCAAACAAAAGCTTGAAATTTTTTACTTGAAGCTCAATGGAAGTCTTTTTCATTTCATTTCTCTTGCTTTTATTTTTTGTTTATTTTTTCTTTTTTGTTTCACATTGATTCAAAATCATTTGACGTATGTGCTTATTTGTATGCTTAGGCCTTTTTGCTTCTCAAAGAAAAGTGTCCACACTAGGAACCTCTAGGACTCTAAGTACCATAGATGGGAAGTATCAAAATCAAGCCGCGATTTCTCTTCCAACTTAACCTTTTACACTTGTGGTACTTTTGTTTTTGCTTCCATTTCCTTTGTATTCTTACTAGTGTCTTTGTTGTTTGAATGAGTAAGCCTCTTTATCACTTTAGTAACTATGACTAAGTAGTCAAGTGAATGCGTTAACCTAAATTCATGGCCTACTAACCTCAAGGATCATCTATAAGACTAAACTCCCAATCAATTAACTAAAGCAAAGAGACAAGTTTATACATCTTTAATTGTAGATAACAAAACATAACTAAATGCACTCCATCAAACCATGAAGAACCACAATCAAAAAATGTAAATGTCCACAAGCATAGAACATAGAAAGTAGAGTTGGATTTGTGGCCCTTGGCCTAAATACTAACAACTAGTGCGAGAACCATATCTTGTATAGTAAACAATCTAGTTTGTTGTTAAAGAGCCTGAGCCACACACCATCCCACGGCTGCTCACATGCTTCTCTCTCTCTCTCTCTCTCTCTCTCTCTCTCTCTCTCTCTCTCTCAGCTTGCAATTCTGTAAATATGCATGACATGTGGATACGACAGTACTGCACGAGATGAGATCAGATGAACATAGTCCACATTATTATTTTGGTCTCTCCTTGGTGAATCATGCCACATTTTTGGTACCACTATGTCCCATGATTGTATACTTGAACTCGCCATTTTGAGGTTTTCTCGGGAAACCAAACCCCCCACTCTTCGGGCCTCTTGAATTGGCCCCCATCATGTCCAATAGTCTCTGTATCAAAACTTTACTCTTAGGGTTAAAGGCGGTTGTGCTTGCCTCAGGTCGAACGTCCGATGTCCGTCCGTCCACTCACTCTACTAACCCTTACTTATTCATTATCCATATAGAGAATAAGTGGTTGAAGGGATTAGCCTCTAAGAGCTCCCCCCACATCCCCCGCACTCACCCTCTCACTCACGCACACACGCTCTGTGCACCTTGCAATCACAATTGGTATCAAAGCACAAGTGAGACAACACTGGCATCCTCAACACATGCAAAGGTCTTCTCGGTGAGCTAAGGATGAAGCCTTAGTGTGCAGGCAATAATCAATTATGGAAGGTCTTCTATGAAGGCAGCTTTGAATCAAGGAAAGCGGAAGCTTGAAATCATTAGAGCATTAACAATGATTGGAAAGCAAGGAGTCTGCAGCAATGTTGGAACTTCCCTAGTGGAAGGTGTCAATTTTTGAAGCAATCATTGATGAAAATCTATGTATAGATAGAGGCAGTCTGCAGCAGTATAGCAGATGATGGAATTAGGTCAGTCGACTTGTGTGTTATGGAAGCAATGGGAAGATTTAGAGGAAATCAATGTCTAGAGTATAGTTCGTTGGAAGGAAGACAACAATGCTTGTATAAAATTTAATTCGGGTGCTACATCCGCTCTTGATCTATGTGCAGTGTGGGAACCTACCTATAGTAAGCTAGATTCGGTGTTGTAGAAGATTGCTACTTTGTGGAGTAGAATGAACTCATGCATTCTAAGGAAGAAATTGACTTTTTGATTTGTATATACAATAGGGGAAGTGGAAAGGGAAAGAAGCAATCCCGATTAGGAGAAACTAGCGCATGTGGCTGGAATTATCAGATGTTACATTCGGCATTGTGGACATATAGAGTGGCTTACAAGATGTCATTGGGAACGACACCCTACAATATGGTATTTGGTCTTAACGCAATACTACCCATAGAGTGGCTTACAAGATGTTGGAGAGGGGGAATGAGGTCCACACCGACACACAACACAAAGCCTCCCTACAGCTCATGGTATCCATAGCACCCCTAACCTCTCAAATAACACCTTCAAATTGGCTAATTTGCACTAACATACCCACCTTAGCACAAAGAACAACTATCTCCTAACCTGCAGAAACACCTTTCAGCACAAATGCACCCACACTACTCAACTCACCCTTTTCGGCTCACAAAACACCCCGATTCTGCCCTCTTGGTAACACACTTCAAGCTGCACGCATACCCTTCCGCAAGCATAGACAAGCACACAAAGAGCGAGAGAAAAGGAGAGGAACGGGGAGAAGCAACACGAGAAAGAGGGGCAAAGGCTTAGTAGTATTGCATAGGGAGATATTACAACCAAGTCTGTAGCTCCAATGGCAAGCTTCCAATACACAATCTTGTAGGCCTTCAACAACTCTCTCCGGCAAAAAAGCCCTTAAAAATTCAGTTCTATATCCTTTTATAGGGCTTGGCTAAGGCTAAAAAAGAAGAAAAAGGAGCTATCCAGCTTGTGCAATCAACTGAAGCTTCATTTAGAATTCTCTTGCATTGCTACCACTTGGCACATTTTTATTTTTGGTAACTTTCACATGGTACACCTCTTTGTCAGCCTGACTCGTCCACCCAGCTTGCCCTTGCATTATCCGGCCTCTTTATGTTACCATATACATGTGGTAGTGATGTGTGTGAACACACTAGGACCGTCGGGGCATTTTTTCCCTCTTTAGGAGGGTTTTTCCCCCGTGCATTGTATATATGCCCATCACTCTAGGGCTATCTATCTTTCCATTGCATACTAAGTAACACACTCTCTACTGTGTGCCTTGAGCTTTCTTCGTCTTCTCCAAGCTGTGTGTTTTTCTCTGCAACCCTAATTCCAACGATTGGTATCAGAGCAGGTTGAGTCCTCCCGGGCTTAGTCGCCAGCTGCTTCAGCACACGCCTGCTCACTTTCTTCAATTTCAGTGAGGTTTGGCGAGCATTCGTAGGTCGACAAATATTCAGAGAAAGCTCGTAGAGCTTAGTCTGCTCAGATTTTTGATTCGCGCTCATTTCGGCCTCCGTTTTCACTACATGCAATACTGCACATGCTATTTTGTCATTTTGTGCAGAATTTCTGTCAGTGCCATTTTCTGCATAGCAGGTGTCTCATAGTCTTCTACGGTTTGTGCTATATAGCAAGTGTTGTTCCCGCTCCGTTACTCCTATTTTTGGGCAGTTTTCCATCAGGTGCAGCATTTACCATGGCTGACAACAACACAGATGTGTTCAAGATGTTTGCTGCTGAGGATAGGTTGGATGGGGACAACTACCCTATGTGGGCTTATATGATGCAACATGTTCTTGTGTCAATGGGCGTTTGGAATATTGTGTAGGGCATTGATGTACGTCCTGGTACTGAGGATGTAGGTGATGTTGAGGATATTGCAGGTCTTGCTTCAAGGATTTCTGCTATTAGAATTTTTTTTCCTACGGCAGAACAATCTCGTTGGGATGTAAAGGATGAGCAGGCTCATGCATTGATTGCATTGTCTGTGAAGCGCACCATTGTTCCTCACATCCGTTCAGCAAAATCTGCAAAACAGGCTTGGGATATTTTGGCAGGTCTTTATGCAAGTCGCAATGAGGCTAAAATTGCTTTGCTGCGTAAAGAGCTGGAGTCGAAGATTACGCATGAGGAAGATGATATGGACACTTTCCTTGCTAGTGTCAAGGATATCAATGAGCAACTTATTTCTGCAGGTGAAGTCATTTCAGATAGTTCCCTTGTGCAGACTGTTCTTGATGTCTTACCAGACTTTTGCTAGTACTTGGAGACTTATGACCCAAGGGAATCCAGAAGATGTCAAGTTTGATGCATTATGCACATTGCTGTTGCAAGAGTCACTTTCCAGAAAAAACAGGACTTAGACAGCGTGCAGTTGAACAGGCTTTTATTGCTTCTCAAAGAAAGGGTGGTAACAGCAATGCACCCACTTCTTATGGTTCTGCTGCGAGTGGCAAAACTTCTATTCCTAATGCTTCTGCTGGAAGCACTTCATCTGGAAATTCTGGTGATAAGGGCAAAAAGAAGATGCATTGCCATTATTGTAAAGCTAACGCACCTTTGTCTAGTTGTACTCGTTCAAGCTCTCGCCATGCATCTTATGCATCAGATTGTTATGCTTTGGCTGTGTCTAGCTTACATGATGTTGAGGAGCCTCTGTCTTTTGATGAAGCACATAATTCAGAAAATTGGATGGCTGCCATGCAATCAGAATATGATGCACTTATAGAAAATGACACATGGACTTTATGTGATTTGTAAAGAAAGAGGATGCAAGAGAGCTACACAAGACAAGCACAAAGCACACAGAGATGGAAAGCTTCTTCTTCTTCGCACAGAAAAGAGAGTACAAAATGACTAAGTGCTAAAGCTGAAAAATAGTACATATGTACATGCGGTCACTAAGTGGGAACTCACTAGAAGCATACTAGGCTGGCACTATAAGTGTAGTCCAGTTGTAGAATCACTGGTAGATATCCTCCGTGTCGGTCACCTAACGCGCCAGTGAGTAAATGCCGTAAGCGGCCAAGACCCGTAGTGGATGCCAGCGCACGATGTAGAGCTCGACATCTCAACATGATTTGCCTCCTGGAAAAAAGGCCATTGGTACGAAGTGGGTTTACAAGTTGAAACGCAAGCCGGATGGTGAGATCCATCACCATAAGGCTCGACTTATTGCAAAGGGTTATGCACAACAAAAACATTAGGAAAAATATGAACCCTCTAGGGGCCCTTTGGGATTAAGGTTAATTAGAGGCCAACCAATGAGAAGAGGGTGGTGGACACACTCTATGCCCTCAAAAATGCAGGGGGACAAAGTAGTCTTACACTTCTTAAATGGGCTCTTACCTAGTGAGAAGGTGGGGTGGGGGGGGGGGGGGGGGGGGTGGGCCATATGGAACCTCCAACTTCCCTCCTTTTTGATCCGGTTATGAAAAAATCCCAAAAATTTGAAAATTTTCAAAATTTTCAAAAATTTCAAAACTCAAATTTCATCTTCTTAAAACCCCCCTAAAACTATTTTATGGTCAAAAAAGCATTTTTTGACCTCAAAAAGTCAAAACGTGCACCCAAAAATCCTAAAATTCAAAATTTTTAAAAAACTTTTGAAAAATCTTTTTTTGCTATCCAGAGCTCCCCCAAAAGTAGTTCTTAGGCAAAAAGTGATTTTCTCTCTCTAGAACCCCTTTATCCAACCCCTCCTTGGTTCATCCTCTACTCCAATACTCTCTCTCTCTCTCTACACCATCTCCATTGCTGCAGCAAGGAAGCTCCTCTCTCCTCCCCTACCACCTTCCATTGCCACACCAAGCAAAGGTTATCCACCTTCTCTTCCCATTGCCACACCAAGCAAGGGTTTTCCACCTTCTCCTCCCATTGCCACAAGGGTTATCCACCTTCTCATATCACTTTATCCTCTGTACATTGTAGGAACAAACAAGGTCCTTCTCCTCCTCCTAGTTTTCTTTGCTCAACCATGGCCAACTCTACTTCGCAAAGGCGGCCAAAGGATGAGGTCACAGCACTTGCATGCCACAACACTAGAGGTGTAGATGATGATTGGGTGCCACAAGAGTTTACCAAAGGTGCTTGGGTATACATGCAACCCTCTGCTATTGGCCCTCATCGTGTGCGAAATCGTGCAAACTTGGATCTTCATTGGAAAGGAAAGCTCCTTGGCTTCAAGAACCGCAAAGACAAGGGGACCGTAGCCATTGTGCAACATGTTTTCTCAGTGTCAACCATGCATTTGTAACAACCACCTCGATTTCCAACACATTGTAAGTACATGTTTTGAGAATACAAAGCTAGGTGTGAAATCACAGTGTAATGTTATTATGGATTCATACTTAAGATTTGTCATGCATTTATAGTCATATTTCCATCCACGTTGGTGGAGGAGCAGCCACTACATAGTCTCTCCGGCACATTCAATGCTATACATGCGGATATTGGAGCAATAATGTTCCCACATCTTTGCCCAACCAAACTGGTTCAAAGAAGGATTTTCTTCTATTCTCACTCCTATATTGTCCCTACTTCTACACAAGCGTTTGGAACGCTTGAACCCATCAAAGTAACTTCCTTATTAAGTATGAAGTGGCCGGTGCCAGATTTGTGGTCGGTAGCATCTTTCAAGCAAAAGATGATAATGGATGTCCAAAACTCTTTGAAATACTCTAAAGCTTCTAGGTCTGTGGGCTTGAGTTGGTGTTTGCCTATTCATTGTTTTGTGCACATTTTTAAAGAGTTTAGATTTGTGGAGACTACCACAATGCTTGTATGTAAAGATGCGCATTACGAGGAATTAGGAAGGCTTTTAGAAGAGGACTGGGGTTTTGTGGAGGGCATGCACAACGGGGACCAGTACCGTTGTAAGGTTGGACCTTCAGGTATTGGAATGCGCTATTTAAAATCTCGCACCTCCTTGTACATACGATTTCACTATGATCGTTGGATGTGCAAGCTTGGAGTGTGGACTCCCTTACAAAGTGTAGACAACGCTATTGCAAGCTTTGACATTGCAGTGAAGATGCCCAACGATGCTTTGGAGGCAGTCCAAGTGAACAAGCATTGGACTCTCAGTAATGTTCGAGAACATTTGGTTATTATGGGTTTTTAGGCCCTTCAACAAGCACAATTTCGTTTACAAGGTCACAAGGTGAGAATCCTTCCACCACATTTTCAATACATCATGGTTTGTCGATCATTGGATGCTTATTGTAATGAATGTCCGCAAATTGGGAAGAGAATGGAAGACAAATTGAAGGTCGAGGAGGACTGGGGGATGGATGGAACTATGCTATCGATCTTATAACTTTGTAACTCTTGCAATTTTCAAACTGATCCCCGCTGTAATCAACATAATTTGCTTCGGCAAATCATCCCTTTGAATACAAATTTTTGCATTGGGATGAGAAATCATTTTTTGGTGAAAGTGCCTTTTTTTTAATGTCTTAAAAAAAGGGTTCATTATAATAGGGGGGCCACCTAACTCATTCACTATTTTCACTTTTGCAACTCTTGAGCTCCTCCACTCTCTATCTACACCCTAGGCTAGACATGGATGCTTCCACAGCCTCTGCATCTGCAGCCACATCCACCCCTTTGTCACGCTTCATCCTCTTCCTCGAGGACACCAAATACAAAGGGAAGTTGGACCTCCACACCTTTTTTACTCCTCTCCCTGACCTTGATGCCACAGTTGCCCTTCACATGGATGCATTTGCCGATATTTTTGCGTTCATGGAGATAAAATATTATGTATCTATCCCCCCACATGTAGAGATCTAGGTGCCTTGAGATCTTTTGCGCTATATACACAAAGGTGATTGCCCATTCTCCAAGCAGTTGCAACGATTCCAAGAAATTGCAACCAATGCAGGCCATTACTTGGACGAGCAAGCCCCAGGGGTGTCAGCGCTCAAGAAGCGCAAGTTGGGGGTGGAGTACCTTTCTCGGCTCGCAACATTTATCTTCTTGGTGAGCGAGGAACCTGATTTGGAGGAGCTTCGCTTACCACACCTTCAGGTTGGGTCCTTTATCAAGGACACCAAGGAGCAGCAGGTTATCCCCATGAACCCTGCAAGCGGAAGGAAAGGCACACCGGCTCGAGTACCCTAGGGGTCTTGAGGAAGTAGTTGAGAAATCCATATTTGCGACTGGCCCTAGTGACACTCCAGTGCCACTACCACTGACGGATGTGGCTATCCTAGAGGTAGAAATCAACTGCTTCTCCTCAGTGTTAGTGGATGGGGAGGAGTATGTGTTCCTGCATGATTTGGAGAAAGCATTTGGCGTGCGCATGGATGAATGCTTGAGCGTGCTATGCAACAACACCAAATGTCCCTTAGACAATACGCCAAATGCCCTAGAAAGCAAGATCTTGCCAGATGGGGACTCTGTTGCTGACACTATTGCAGTTGTATGTGCGGAGGTCCTGGCAACAGAGAAATTGCACGTGGCTGATGAAGAATTCCAAGCCACGCAAGCCAAGGTTGAGGCTGCTAGGATGCCTATGCCATTATGCAACCTCCCATCTGATGATCCAAAGGTCGTATCTGTGGTGCATGGGAGCATTGACTTGGATGAAAAGGGCAACACGGAGGAGGACGACAAGGAGCAGGAGGTAAACTGTATCCTAAATTTCATGTTACTATTTTATCCTTCATTGTCTTTTTTCTCAACCTTCATCGGTTTATGACAGGATGTCATGGAGGTTGATGATTTTTCTGCAAGGATGGGTGGCAAGCGGACGGGCTTTGGACCTCAAGCTTCCCTTGCGCATTACCTAGGACAACTCCCCCCTGGCGATGTGGCCATTATCCATAATGAATTTACTCCCCAAGCCCATTTTATGACTTGGTCATTAAAAGCTTTGAGCAAGTTTTTGTGTTTGAGCACCATTGCTCAAACTGCGCATCAAGTGTTCCTAGTGCGTAAATCCCCTGTATGCCCAGCGTTTGGTACTGGCTTTCGTGGTAAAGTGCTTGCCCAGATAGGGATACATGCTTCCATTGGCTCAACTGACCCAAAGGCCATAGCGCAGTCCCTCTTGACTGGGGAGTTGCCTTCCGCGCAAAATAGGCGCCAGGAAATGGTCAAAAAAATTATGAACTCCTTAGATACATAATGTAAAATCACCGTTTTGGAAGTAATAAAAAATATTTGAAATTGTCTCTCTATCTTGCAAATTCTTTTGAATGTGATTTGTCAATCTTGAAAATTGTTTCAATTGGTGATATGAAAATTGTTTTGATTAGTGACTTTGTAATTTCAAGTTCTGTATGTAATTTCAGTCAATTTCAGTAAATTTAGGTATTTTATGTTCCCTAGGTGGTAGATAAGCCTACCAAGGACCAAAAAAAGCCTGGTCACAAGGGCGCGCAAATGGCCCATCCATCAGTTTTGGATGGGCCATTTGCGCGCCCTTGTGGCCAGGCTTTATTTTGCCCCTGGTAGGCTTATCTACCCCCTAGGATACATACAAAGCACAAATTTATCGAAATGAATTGGTTTTGCATCATTAATTTAGATGCACCCTTTCTATGGCAATTTCAGCATATGTTCACACTCAAGGACACTAGAAAAGGTGAAATTAATTATGAAATGAAGTTTCTAGCACACTATCACTTGCTTTAGCTCTACCTAGTACACCCCTGCACCAAAAAGTCCAATTACATTGGACATTTGAAATCTCCAAATTAATGTTGCATAGACACTTGGTTTCACAATATGTTATTTTTTTTAATATCCTATAGGGAATTCAAAGCTTGAAATGGCCAAAAAAGGGTGTCCACAAGGATCCATGTAAAATAATGTTGCAAAACCAATGGGTTTTAGTAAATTTGTGCTTTTTAAGTACCCTTAGGGGTAGATAAGCCTACAAGGGGCAAAAAAAAGCCTGGCCACAAGGGCGCGCAAATGGCCCATCCAAAACTGATGGATGGGCCATTTGCGCGCCCTTGTGGCCAGGCTTTTTTTTGCCCCTTATAGGCTTATCTACCCCCAAGGGTACTTAAAAAGCACAAATTTACTGAAATTGACTGAAATTACATACAGAACTTGAAATTACAAAGTCATTTCATTACAAAGATAATAGACATAGTAGACACAACTGTTGAGCATATTGTCATTGGAAAGTCAAATCATTCTCCTTCTATGTGTTATATCTTGAGGAGGTGGAGGTTCAACAGTCCTCGATAACTCTCGTGCCCTACCACCATGCCCACTACCAAATGAGTTCTTGGAACGGCCAGGTGTTCGTGGCCGTTTTCTTGTGCCTTTAAGCCATGACGGCTTCTCACATCCTTGGAGGGTGTTTTTGTTGGCAGGCGGATGCTCTTTCGCGGTTTGTTTGGTGCGCGCCATTTCGTTGGTAAGAGCTCACCTATTCTTAAGAAATGAGTGGTTTATGAGAGCATGCAATATTTATAAGGGCCCAATTAAAAAGAGCCCTGTTCACACTAATTTTTTTTTTTAAAGTATTATTTTTTAAATAAACATGTCGCTAAGAGTTGGACCCTGCGTTCACGTTTAGTGACTCGCGCAGTATCCACTTTGATCCTTGTCGCACTCTGCATCGCTGCCATGCAGCATGCTTGGTGGGACCTTGCGACATTTGCCACTTGTTGCTATGCTCTTGACGACTCCAGTTCCGCACTTCAATAGCAATCTTGGATTGTTGCGCACGCTCCATTGTGAGCTTACGAGCAAATGTTGTGCGAAAAAACCAATTGAACATCTCCTCCAAATAATTGGATTGCACCATTCCACCACCATGTCGAGTATTTTTGAAGTACACTCCCCTTGCTCGATAATGGGACTTCTCCATGCCTTGAGTGCTAAAAATTTCAAGCGATCCATACTTGTGCATAAAAAATGCACCATGCGCGAACAAGATATGCTGTTCACATGAGTAAACGATCCACATTATTAAATAAAAACAATCCCTTGTAATGAATACACCATGTAAAATGACTTACCATGTAATGTGTGATGTTATTTTCACCCGAAGAAAGGGTGAAGACCTTGGTAAAATCCGCCAAGGCTTTTTGAAATGATTGGCGTTGTTCTTCTGTTGTGCTGTTAAGGCCCATAAGCTTGACCATTTTATCAAAATGTGCCCAAACTTGCTTGCGCTTGTTTGCAAGCTTTCCATTTGAATCATTGTCGGTAGTAGCTTTGCATAACTCCTTCCAAAGCTCCCAAAGGTTACCTGCCTGCTGGTTGGAGCTGTTTTGAGCATCATGTCGACCTGGCTTTCCTTGGAAAACTTTCTTCAAAAAGTGTCTAGCTTTTTGTCCACTCATTGACACTTGTTGAGCAATTTCATGGGCCTCCCCTGTGTTCTTTGCAGCAACGAACCGTGACAGCCAATGGAATTCAAGAGTACCTCCACTCTTTCAATCGCTTCCTGGGACTTTTCCAACGGTTTCATTGTGAAAGCATAGTCAATGTGGAGCTTCAATAGCCTATCAAAAATGCGCACGAATGCGTGTAATGTACAAAAATGTACATTTGATAGAGGAAATCAAAAGATTGGATTCCAAGCGTGGTCCTTTTGATCACGGTCTGGGGCATTGAGCATGGGAAATCTCAGAATAGACGCTTCCCATTCTCTACCTTCATCTCCGACATCACGACAATCTAACCCTTGTTCTCCATGTCCTTGCCATGGAAGCATGGAACCGGCCTTTGTAGTGCTCTTATGTGATTTGTTTCCATTAGGTTTGTACCCTCGAGTGCAAAATGGACAAGGCATGAGAGAAGAAGCCCCTTGTTTGCAGCCAAGCAAACACTTTATGGTCTTCAAATCCCCACCTAAGTGCCACTCCACATCATAACTACCAAAACCGTCAATCTCCAACTTCTGACCTGCAATCTGGGAGTGTATTACTTCTGTGATCCATGGAGTTCTCTCAAAAATACATGAAAGTACTCCATTGGTCTCTTTGGGCACCTCAATAGCACCCAACCACCAAATGTCTTTTTCTGATTGCACGCTAAAAGATGGGGTGGGAGATGGCTTGACTGAATCCCTTCACTTGGTTTGCAAAAGGGCCTCATTCATTAGAGTGACACTTAGCCTCTCTAACCTTCGGCCTTTCACTATTTGACACTCATCGAGTTTCAGCACAAAAGCGACTTTTGTGCCAAGCACTACAAAATAAATAGTGCTAAGACCTTAAACTTCAGAGTCTATGATAAGAATAATACCAAAGAAAAAAGTAACGTGTGTCACCTTCTTCAGGTAACTCGTAAAATCTAAGCATGGCTTCTTGAAGCCTTCTAAGATCCACGAAAATATTGTTCCACATTGTGTAAGGAAAGCCCTTCTCCAAAGGTCTTATGGATTGTTTCTTACCTTTTCTCCTTGTCTTTTTTGCGCACGAAGCATAAAGGGAAGATGGCATTGTGACCTCAATGTGTAGGTATGTCCCAATGCAGGAGAACACATCTTCATTTGTGGCCTTCTTTGCGAGCTTGACCTTGTGAGGAAAGGGAAATAGGTTTTTCACAATGCCATGTTCTTTGAGGGCATCCTTTAGGAGTTGGAAAATAGCCTGATAGGCTTTGGTGCTTATTCCAGTCTCATCACAAGCTTGTTGTTGAACGTCATCATCACTAACCACATTTCTTAATTTACGCATAAGGTCCTTGGTGATTGCATCCTTAATGTGCTTACCTCCAGGCGATTGTAAGATAGAAATCACGTCCTGGGTATTGATACAACTAGTGAGAAGGTTGACTCGATCATCTTGGCTTGTTCCACCGCATGCCTCCTGGATGAAGTTTCTAGAAACAAATAAACATAAATGTTAGAAAATAGTGTGAAGTAAGAATGCATCATGCAAGTAAAGGCCAAATCACCTTGTGGCTGTAACTCGTCGTTTGCGTGCTGTCTCCTGAATATGCAAGAGTTTCAATGGATGAATACGTGCGTTTGCATTCCCTTGCACCAAGGGGTGTTTCTTTCAAGTATGTGATGTTGTTGGTAAGCTTTTGGATGTGGGACTCCTTTTCTTGCATTTGTTGTTCAAGAGTTTTAACTACCCTCTCCGAAGAGGCAACACTCTCTTGTAATGCCGTCGTCTTGAGGTGAAGAGCTTGACATTCGTGCATTCACATATGCAAAGAAGCACCTGCACCCACATACAACCGCTTGCAATAGCCTAACAAACCTGCTTCTCCCCTCCCAAGAAATTGAAGAAATGTGGAAAGTCAATTAAACGGTGGATGGAAGCAGCTTATAGGATCATAAGCGTACAAATGGCCATCCACCCAAATGTCAACATTGGTCTCACAAGCGGTGCGACGTTCCTGTGATGACCTTTGATCACCTTCACTAGTGTTCTTCAGTGCAAATGCCGTGGGTAAGCGAATATGTATGCTTTTGGTGTGCGGAGTACGTGGTGGTGGAAGCAAACCATTTGTGATGTCCGTGAGCACCATGGAAGCTGTTGCGTGAGGAAGCAAATGATGAAAAGATAGAGGGAGAAGGGTAGAGAGGTTGAGGAACATGGGAGGAGAGAAGGAGGGAGGGGGGGGAGGGAGAGATTGGGGAGGAGGAGGAAGGTAGGGGCAGGGAGGGAGAGGAGAGGGAGAGAGAGAGGAGGGAGGAGGAGGAGAGAACAAAATGTTTATTACTTTTTGGGGGAAAAGAGTTTTGAAAAAATGGACTTTCTAAGCTTGTGGGTTAAAAAATGATTTTTGGATATGTATATATGTTGGGAGGGAGTTTTAAGTTGGAAACAAGTAAAAATGATTTTTTTTAAAAAAAGTCAAATTTTGTCTCTTTGTGACCCACGTTTTTGCTGATGTGGACACACCCCTATGCTTCCTTCACTTTAAAAAAAGCTAGAGAGAGAAAGTAACCTGTTAGGTCCACATCCTACATTTGTCTAAAAAAAAGGCTAGAAAAGCCTACTCAAAACTACCTTCTTCAATGCCCTTTCCCCCTAAACCCCACACAACATTAGCCTTAATCCCTAAAAATTAGGATTCCTTACAAGGCCCATGCAAGGTTCATATTTCTCCTAATGAGGCATAGATTATGAAGAGACTTTTGCTCCCACTTGTCGTATGACTACTGTGCGTTTTCTATGTGCATTGATAGCTCATTTTGGTTGGGATGTACATCAATCAGACATTGTTACTGCTTTCTTGAATGGTGACATATTTGTGGAAGTTTATGTAACGTAGCCTCGCGATTTTGTCATTAAAGGACAAGAGGACAAAGTGTACAAATGTAACAAGTCTTTGTATGGGTTGAAGCAATCTCCTCATGCTTGGTATGAGAAATCTGACACTCATTTGGTTAAACGAGGCTTTCGTAACAGTCCAACAGAAAGCACATTGTATGTAAAGCGTGAGGGTGATGTACTTCTCATTGTGGTTCTTTATGTCGATGATTTGCTGATCACTGGACCAAATGAGAGACATATTGCTGAATTTAAGGCTGATTTGAATGCTACTTTCAAGATGAAAGATTTGGGACTGTTGCATCATTACTTGGGTATACAGTTTAAGCAGTGTGATGGTGGTGTTGCTTTGTGTCAGAAAAGTTACATAGAGACATTGCTATGTAAGTTTGGACTTGAGGATTGCAAACCTATTGTCACTCCAATGGAAACACGTTTGAAGTTGAGTCTACATGATGCTGGCGATCCTACTGATGTCACTCATTACCAAATTGTTGTTGGCTGCCTCATTTATGTATGCAACACAAGGCCAGATATTCAGTTTGCAGTCTCACAGGTCAACAGATTTATGCATAGCCCAGGGTCTAAGCATTGGCAGGCTATCAAGAGGATTTTCCGCTAGCTTAGTGGCACTTTACATCTTGGCTTGTTTTATCCCAAGGGGGGATCATTGCCGCCAGACTTACATGCTTTTTCGGACTTAAATTGGGCTGGTTGTTTTGACATGCGAGTGTCCACAAGTGGTTTTTGTTTCATGCTTGGCAGTTCATGTATATCATGGTTGAGCAAGAAGCAACCTAATGTGGCCACTTCGAGTTGTGAGGCTGAGTATAGGGTAGTCTTCACAGCTATGGTTGAGTGTGTATGGCTCACACGCCTTATGGTTGATGTGGGTGTTGGACAGGACACTGCCAACACGATCTACACTGACAGTCAGAGCCCATTGGCAGTTGCGAGGAACCCAGTTTTTCATGCTCGCACAAAGCACATTGAGGTGCATTACCACTATGTCAGGGAGAGACTCTTAGCAGGAGAGATCAGCTTGGCTTATGTGCCAACACAGAAAAACCTTGCAGATCTTTTCACAAAGGCATTGTCTCGTGAGAAGCTTGAAGCTTTCCACAAAGCTTTGGGCTTACTCCCCTTTGTGGACTGATCATATCCTCAGAGCATGGCACTTCCCTTTACTCATGTGCTAGCTCTCGTTCACCGCATCACTCCAGGGGGGATTTGTTACCATATACATGTGGTAGTGATGTGTGTGAACACACTAGGACCGCCGGGCATTTTTTCCCTCTTTAGGAGGTTTTTTCCCCCATGCATTGTATATATGCCCATCACTCTAGGGCTATCTATCTTTCCATTGCATACTAAGTAACACACTCTCTATTGTGTGCCTTGAGCTTTCTTCGTCTTCTCCAAGCTGTGTGTGTTTCTCTGCAACCCTAATTCCAACACTTTCTTTCTCTCAATGCCTCTTTCCCCACGTGCTTGCTCCACCGCTACTCCACTGACCCTTGTGGCGAGACCGTCGCATAGTGCCCCGGGTGGGCCGCCATATCTACGAAACACGAGAGCTCCCACTCTAATCCACGCTCTACAAAGGGATTACGGTGCGCCCCTTATACTTGGCTTGCCGGTTACCACACTGCGCATATGGGATTGCCCTATGCCACATGGCAGCCACGGACCCCCTAAGCCTCTAAGGCCCTTGCAAATTTTCAAAAAAATCCTCATACATTGTTTTTTTTTTTTGGCCCTCCTTCCCCAGGCTCCCATGTATCACCAGATGGTCAGAATCTCAAGCTATCAGACCGTGTCAGAGTTCCATCACGTGACTACAAGCCATGCAAACCTCACCCCCTTGGCCTTCTTCAGGCTGGTTATCTGAAGCCGCAAAAACCCGACAAAATCATTTGTATACTCCCCGTCTGCAAAGCATCCCCAACTTTGACCTTCAATATACCGCTACTCCGTTCGGCGAGCCGTAAATTCCTGATGAGGTTGTATGATGCATACCTTGCTCTAGAACCTTGTCGATGCTCAAAAGATGCGAGATGGCACGATTTCCCATGTGGTCAGGTGGGCACTAACCTAGCCCTCGGCAAAACTTCAATTAGCCATAAACTGAAATCCGTAGCTTTGATCTGCAATCTGAATAGACATGTAGGCTCCATAAATTGAGCACTACGCGCCTTTACTCGGACATCCACTTGGGCCACGTGTCCCCAGCTTCCCTGTCCGATAAGAATCTGCTACACTTCGTACCTTCAAACTCCAATATCTTGGGCTCCGTAGCTCGGTTTGATGAGCCATCTTGACCTGCTCCTTCACCACTTCAAGCTCTACATTCTTGGATCCAAAGATTGCACCTTGAATCTCCTTCACCTGCTCCCCAAATTAGCCCCTTATGGAGCCTTTCTTGGCCTATCAATCGCATCAGTCATACATCTCCGCTGCTACCTGTCAGTCCATGATCCTTCTAGCTGCTCCAACCTTTTTTCATGCTTCTATTAGCTTGCACATATCTTCCTATGCCATCTTCTATGGTCGACACACTTTGGTTGTACCTTCATTGCCCACCCCCTAGTTGAGAATTCATGCTCAACCACATAAGAGCTTTATTCCCCTACAAACAGCAAACACTGAGCACATTATGAGAAAACCCAAAAAACTCGACTGTATGTACATAGTTTTATTCCTAGCATATGAGAAGATTGCTTAGGTTGGTTGCCCAACCCCCTCCATTAGAACATGATGCACTGTTGGCACCAACTCCCTTTCAAAATAAAGCTTGAGACGCACACCATTGACCCTGTTCTTGAGAAAACGACTATCCATCCTCATCAATGCATAGGTGCCATTGGGAAAAGCCTGATGGACCTTGTAAGGCCCTATCCACTTCTTTTTGAATTTCTTCTGAAATGTGAAGTTAAGATAGCTCTCGTACTTCATCACTAGATCTCCTTTCTCAACTGGCCTTTCTGGCAAATGTTTGTTGAATTTTGCTACTCTTTTCTCTCGCTGCTTCATATAGAAGTCTGCTGCCGCCTCATGATCCATCTTCAAAGTTTCAAGACTTGTATTCTTATCCTGCAAAACATCTTGATGATCTTGATCAATCCGCCACAAACCTTTGAGCACCCCTAATTGCACATGTACAGGTAATACTGCTTCCTTGCCATAGACCAACTCATAAGGAGTAATGTTGGTAGCCACCTTGTACGAAGTCTTGTAAGCCCACAAAATTTTGTCAAGGTTAGATCCCCACTCTTCAACCTGCTGGTCAATGTACTTAGTAAGCATCTTCACTATCTGTCCATTGGCACTTTCCACCAAACCATTGCATTGGGGATGGTATGGAGATGAAAATCGATGTTGAATCCCCAACTTTTCTACTAGGGCATGCACCAACTTACTTATGAACCCTTGTCCTCGAGTAGATATAAGTACCCAAGGTACTCCAAAACGACAGCATATGCAATAAAAAACAAACCGGGCAAAATATGTGCATTTATCTCTTGTACTGATTTAGCCTCAACCCACCTGGTGAGGTAGTCTATGGCCACCACAACATACTTTTTACTGTTGGCTGACTTGGGCAATGGACCAATAGCATCCAAACCCCACTTTTCAAAAGTGTCATATGCTATGATAGCCCCTTGCTGCTCGGCTATCAGTCGTCTTTCACCCATTACTTGGTACTGATGGCACGTCTTGCACCAATAGTGCCACCAAAACCCACTTCTTAAAATACGAAACAAGACCTAATCCTTACCGTGATGTCTGCTCTCTTCATGGCATTGCTCCAATACCATTCCAATCTCCTCCTTGTAAAGGATTCCATGTAGCACCCCATCTCGACCGTGTATCATAAGATCTTCTCCTGCCAGAGAAAAATTTCAAGCTCTTTGAAAAATTCTCCTCTTTTGCAGCTTGGAAAGCCCTTCAAAACATTTACCTATACTCAAGAAATCATCAATGTCTTTTAAAGTCTCTCTTCCTACATAAGTAACCAATGCCACATACAAACTCGACACATGAGTTTGAACACGACTGCTAGCCAACCGATCTGCTTCCTAATTCTGTTCCCTTCTCACATGTTTGAACTGCACCTCTTCAAAAAACTTCAATAGCTTCTTTATAGAGAAAAACCAATTCTTGAGAGAATCCCTCTTTACCTGCCATTGGCCCAAAAGTTGTCTAATAACCAATGGAGCATCACCTTTCACTACTAACCTTGATATGCCAAATTCCATACACTGCTTTAGACCCATATGTAAAGTAAGATACTCTGCCTCATTGTTGGTATGCACCTCTTCCAAGTTGTAAGCTTTGGAAAAAATGATTGTGCCGTGTGGATCTTGACTGACCACACCTCTACCTGCTTTTTGTGTTACCCTTCTGTAAGAGCCATCAAACCACATAGTGAAGGCCCCTTCCAAGCCTAGTTCCTCTTTATCCTCTTCTCACACTATCCTTGTATAAATCGGTAATTTGACCTCTTTGTCAACTAGAATATCCGCCAAATGAGACCAACTCGTGTGATCTACTTTGAACTCGAACTCAAACTCCTGAAGCTCTATCACCCATTTCATGATTCGCTTCTCTGGCTTCAAGTGTAGCACCACTTCAGGCAAAAGATTGTTAGTTGTCAACACATAAAATTTACGACGAACGATCAAATACATTTTGAACTTCCTGTAGGCAAAGACTAAATCCATCATCCACTATTACGCCTCGTATAAGTAGTCTCTCCTGGACTAATTACCCTGATTTTGAAGTAAATAGGCTTATAACTTCTCCCCACCTTTTGTAGCAACACTACTCCAATGGCCACTGTACCCACCGTCATAGTAATATAAAAGTCATCCTCTTGGTTGGGAGGGCACACTGTAAGTAGCTAACATAGAATACCTTTCACTTTGTCAAACGTCTCTTGAGCTTCATCATCCCATTGAAATCCGTGCACCTGTTGAGCCCTTTTCTGAAGATAGTAAACATACTGAGACAACATCCAAAAGAAACAAGACAAATACTTTAACTTATGCACGAATGATGCCAACCCTATCGCACTGATGGGAGGCTCCATGAGAACCAATGCCTTCACCTTCTCTGCATCTGCTTCTATTCCATTCTATGATACCACATGACCCAACAATTGAGCCCTTGGTTGCACCAATTTGCACTTCTTTGAGTTCAATTGCCCTCCTTCTTCATCTAGCCTTTGAAAGCACAGCCTCGGCTTGGATAAATGTTCCGCCCTGGAACTATAATAGCCAATATCATCCATAAAAACCCTGATGAACTTACCCAAGTATGGCCCGAACACCTTGTTTATCCAGTCCTGAAATGTAGCATACACATTCACTAGTACAAAAGGCATCTTGCGATAGGCAAAGCACCCCCATGGGGAGATGAAGGTAGTCTTCAGCTGATCCTCCAAAGCAATACCAATCTGAAAATACCTTGAAAAACCATCCATGATAGAATAGAGTTCGTGTCCGACAACCTGATTTAGAATCTCATCCTGAAATGGTAGAGGGTAGTGATTCCGCTTGGTCGCAACATTCAAGGGCTTATAGTCTACACATACCCTCCATTTTCCATTCTTCTTTGGAGTAATGAAACAGGAGAAACCCACTCAGACTCTTTCACTGGATAGATAATACCTGCCTCAAGCAACTTGTTGATCTCTTGCCATAGAGCCTCCTTTTGAATATCCCCCAACCTCCTTAGCTTCCGTGCTTTTGGCCTGTATCCGTCTCTCAAATCTTTATACTTCGTCGCAAATAAATCGGGATAGGATGCACATAGGTCCATATAGCCTTCCTTCTCCTGCTTGGTTAAATCTGTACCTAGCATATCTTCTACCTCTTTAACCTTCAGACAACAGACAGGGGCTTGCATACCTTTACTTGCATTGGCAAAATCTATGGTGACTCTGAATAACTCTATATCCAACTTCAATAATCTTCATCGCTCTCTTCCTCTTTCGACACTAGTGGACCCTTCATCATACGTCGACTCGGTTTCATACTTGTAACTGGTGATAGAATCCTTGTTATCACCCCCGGTTGACGGATGAAAGCGGCTTTCCCTAGTCTTCAGATCTAGCACAATCTGCACTCCATTTTCTTGATCCGGCAAGGTAAATACCCCCTTTTCCCAATCTTGCTTGGCCCCAATTGCTGACAACCATGGCCTCCCCAATATAATTGGATAAGCATTTTCACCTGCTTTCATGATAAAAAAATCAAGTAAGCATTCAATTCCCATGACCTTTACCTTCACATCCTGTGCCACTCCTAAACACCGAGCTTTGGCATGGTTGGCCATCCTCATTCGCACATTGGACCCGACGACAACTTTAATACCAATATCCCTCATAGTAGACTCTGTGATCCCACAGACCTGGGCACCACCATCAATATAGTCTTGCACACGCTTCTTCTTTTCAAGCAAAACATCCACCATTGGAAGCACATCAGTCGGACTCCCCACCCTCAGGGCTATGTTCTGTACCGCATGCACATCTCCTCCTACTCGAGGAAGCCTCGTACTGACACTGGTTGAGCACTGCCTCCTTAATTTAGGGTTTAATGCGAGCAGCTGCCCAAAAGTGATGTTGTCTTTTTTATTTTGGACATCTCTTACCAAATCATATTCAGGATTACCGCGTCCCAACTGAAAATCCGTATGTATAATTCTTCGTCTTTGCCTTCTCTTGCTTGGTTCTGGTTGCTCTCGACCTTCGTTCACTTTCTCTTTACCTTTCTTTGCTCTAGTTTCACGTTCCGTCTCGGTCCCTCTTTCGCCTCTTGCTCTTTTGTTAGCCATAATATGAACCTCCTGCCTATCAACACCAATAATATTAACCCTTTGCACTTCATCATTACCTGATGAAGCCACCTATATTTGGTTTTCTACTGCTTGCTACTCCCTTTGACCATTAAACTGCGCCTGACCCCTTCCTCGACCAAACAGAGGATACATACCGCCCCTTTCCCTCAGTGGGTGAGGGAAATCTGGAGCATAATGGCCTTACTCTCCACAATTGTAACATTTGCGAGGCAATTGCCTAGCTTTGCCTCTTCCTGTCCTTGCCTAGCCTCTGTCCATAACACTTAAACACAACTCTTGCATTTGCTCAGACAAAGCTTGAACTGTACGTGCCTATTGTTGAGGAACGGTTGCTATCCCTCGACTAGGTTGATTCTCCACTTGAACTTCTTCCCTCGGACTTGAGGTAGGATTGGGAACCATTGCTTCGTATCCCAACACACCTTGCTCAATCTTCTATTTAATTTTTTGGCTCTTTGACTGTGCAATAGCAATAGCCCCGTTGTAATTCTTCGAGCCCTCGAAATCCACCTTTTCATGAACTTTGGGATGCAAACAAGCCATAAATTTTTCCAATTTAAAGTACTCACCACCATTAGCTGGCCAATGCAAAGTCCCTCCAGCACTCCTCGAAACGGGCGAGGAAAACACCGAACTCCTCATTCACATCCTACTTCAAATTCTTCAACTTTGCGTTCAGATTGACAAGAGATACCTCTTTACGGAAATCATGCAGAAAACGGGTCCGCAACGCCGGCCACATAAGTCTTGGCTCTCCTTCCAAGGCATAGAACCATGTCTTTGCTCTTCCCCACATCAGTAGTGGAATCGTTTGCATCTTGCTATCTTCATTTGGCATATGTAGTGATACCATATACAACTCAAAATCGGCCATCCACTCTTCCAGATCTTCTTCTCCGGTGAAAACTAGTCCGTAACTGTGTGCTTCCATCTCTCGTTGATGGAAATAACTTTCTTTTATCAAAACCGACAAGCAATCAGTTGCTTCTCAGTGGGGGCACCAGAAGATGGAGAGGGGGAATGAGGTCCACACTCGACACACAACACAAAGCCCCTACAACTCAGGGTATCCACAACACCCCTAACCTATCAAATAACACCTTCAAATTGGCTAATTTTCACTAACAGACCCACCTTAGCACACATAACAACTATCTCCTAACCTACAGAAACACCTTTCAACACAAATGCACTCACACTGCTCAACTCACCCTTTCCAACTCACAAAAAACCCGATTCTACCCTCTTGGTAACACACTTCAAGCTGCAGGCATACCCTTCCGCAAGCATTGACAAGCACACAAAGAGCGAGAGAAAAGGAGGGGAACGGGGAGAAGCAACACGAGAAAGAGGGGAAAAGGCTTAGTAGTATTGCATAGGGAGATATTACAACCAAGTCTGCAGCTCCAATGGAAAGCTTCCAATGCACACAGGCTTGCAGGCCTTCAACAACTCTCTCCAGCAAAAAAGCCCTTCAAAATTCACTTATATATATTTTTAAAGGGCTTGTCTAAGGATAAAAAATATAAAAAAGGAGCTATCCAACTCGTGCAATCAACTGAAGCTTTATTTAGAATTCTCTTGCATTGCTACCACTTGGCACATTTTTATTTTTGGTAACTGTCACATGGTACACCTCTTTGTCCGCCCGACTCGGTCGCCCAGCTTGACCCTTGCATTATCCGCCCTCTTTCTTTCTCTCACTACCTTTTTCCCCACTACTTCCTCCACTGCTTCTCCACTGACCCTTGTGGCGAGACCCTTCCCCTTAAATTGCTTTGGGCTTGGGGCGCCTTAGAACTTCTCGAAATGCTTTATATCTCTCTCTGACTCACTGCTCGCGGGACCCCTCCCCTAAGTAAGCAATAGCGACATCCCTATTGGGGGGGGGGGGGGGACTTACTTTGTCCTCCAAAAGGTTTTTGGGCCCTCATCGTGAGAACCGACCCCTGACGGGCTTGCCAAGTCATTATAATGCGCCACCAACCGGCACAGGCCATTGCCCCGCCACCCTTCACCATCAAAATCCGCCGCCTGGACGGTAGCGCCGCCGTCCTCAGGCCAGCGTGCAACTGCCGCACAGCGCCCTAGTGGGCTGCCATATCCACGCAACACGAGAGCTCCCACTCTATCCATGATCAAACTTACGATGCGCCTCTTATACTTTGCTTGCCGGTTACCACACTACGCATATGGGATTGCCCAGTGCCACATGGCAGCCACCACAGACCCCCAAGCCTCCAACGCCCTTGCAAATTTTCAAAAAAATCCTCATACATTGTTTTTTTTTTTTGGCCCTCCTTCCCTAGGCTCCGATCTATGACTAGATGGGCGGAATCTCAAGTTACCAGGCCACGTTAGAGCTCCATCACGTCAGCTACAACCGTGCAAACCTCACCCCCTTTCGCCTTCTTCAGGCTCGTTATCTGAAGCCGCAAAAACCCAACAAAATCATTTGTATACTCTCCGTCTGCAAAGCATCCCCAACTTTGACCTTCAACATCTCCACCACCGCTATTCCCGTCAATTCCTGTTGAGTCCGTATGATGTATACCTTGCTCTAGAACCTTGTTGTGCTCAAAAGATGTCAAATGGCACGATTCCCCATGTGGTTAGGCGGGCACCAACCTAGCCCCCGACAAAACTTCAACTGGCCATAAACTGCAATGTGTAGCTCTGATCTACAATATGAAAATACAGGTAGGCTCCATAAATTGAGCACTATGCGCCTTTACCCTGACATCCACTTGGGCCACCTGTCCCCAGCTGCCCTGTCCGGCAAGAATCTGCTACACACAGTACCTTCAAACTCCAATATCCTGGGCTCCATAGCTCAGTTTGATGAGCCATCTGGACCTGCTCCTTCAACACTTCAAGCTCTACATTCTTGGATCCAAAGACTACACCTTGAATCTCCTTCACCTGCTCCTCAAATTAGCCCCTTCTAGAGCCTTTCTTGGCCTATCAACCGCATCACTCATACATCTCCGCTGTTGTCAGTCCATGATCCTTCTAGGTGCTCCAACCTTTTTCCATGCTTCTGCTAACCTACACATATCTGCCCATGCCATCTTCTATGGTCGACACACTTTGGCTGTACCAACGTCACTAGGAACGACACCCTACAATATGGTGTTTGGTCTTAACGCAATACTAACAGAAATTGACGACATCGAGTTCTTTGATATGCTCATGCTAGATGTTGATGAGGTGATGCCAAGACATGGGATACCACCTATGGATGACAGTGACGTAACCATCCCAGTTTCGGCGATGACAAACCCCTACGAGATGAGTAATCTTGATTTTGCAGTGCATGCAGATAACGTTGAGGTGACTAAGAGAGTGAGGAATGCGCAGATGGCGTCTCATGTACAACCTGTTAGTGTTGAGGCCCAACTTAGCGGCTGTAGTGGGAGCATCTGCAGTATTAGGGATTTTTCGTATTGCAATGATTAACACTAGCATGACAGCATTGTAGACCATACAGAGTTGTTTGCGAGATTTGCATGCAAGCTCTTTCATGGATTCACGCACTCGCCTAGAGCCGCTACAAGTGCATGTAGATCAAGAGAGTGAGCTAGTGGGCATCGGTGGAGAGAGTCTCTCACCTATTTCCTTGTACATACTAGTACTTAGCTAGTAGGACCCACTTATCGGCACACTCGCCTTTAAGTGGGTTGCTATCCCTTACCCCGGGCCAAACATTCGATGTCTGACCGCCCATTGACTCTACTAACCCTTACCTATTCTTTATACATATAGGGAATAAGGGGTTGAGGGGATAAACCTTTGAGAGCTCCACCCAAACCCTCTCCCCTTGCACTCGCCTCTCACACATGCACGTACGCTCTGCGCACCCCGGGGGGGTTCACCTTACATACTATGTGACCTATCACGTGAGTTCAACAGAATTTAAATCCCTAAAAACTTACAAAAATAAAGTTACATAAGGATGTTTTTTTTTACAAATCTCAAAAAAATTTACAGAATTCAAAAGAAAAGGGTTCATTATATTTCCTAGAAAATTCACAGAATAGGGATTTTAGAAAAAGAGTCTGAACGCATGTGATATAGTGGTCTTAAATATAGTGAACCCCCCAGGCGCGCACCACGTACTCACATTTACCAACATCATGCATCTAACATAGCAGTTGTTGGCCATGGCGACATGTACCAATGCTTGCAACCAAGTCTTGTTCTTGAATCCTCTCCAGAAGCTAATGATCAACCTTGTGATGTAGGGTGCATGTTCAGGCGCTTCAGCATAGATAAACTTTCTAGGTCTCCTATGATCCATGTCCTAAACCAACTTGTCAATACTGTCTTCAAAAGACAACACATCGTGCTACCAATGCTCCGATCCTCTCACCTATCTTAATGGTTGGTGCTCTTGTAGGGATAGGGCTTCCAACAATCCTAGCTTCATTTGCTGCATCAAAGTGCTCTTCATTTGCACTATGCAATCCACTAGAATCATTGGAGAACTTTGTTTCAATGCGTTTTGGGATTGCAATCACTAGATCTTTTTACTGCTCTTCATTTGCTGCATCAAAGTCCACTAGAATCATTGGAGAACTTTTTTTCAATGTGTTTTGGGATTGCAATCACTAGATCTTTTAGTCAGGGCTTTCCATGTTATTTCTAGGGAGACTCCAACTATACTTCATCTCCCATGGTGTTTCACCTTAAAAGAAGCAAATGTTACAAGAGGTTATAAGTGCTCAAGCATCACGAGCATTTAACCATGAAGCATAGGAGTTCTCTCTAGATTATCCCTCTTGCAAAAATGAGTGTAGGAGTGGTTTGGCCTTTCATACGGAAAGGTGTTGTATTTGTTATGCATTGACTCAGTGTTGGTTCCCGGTGGTGATGGTTTTCCTTGTAATTTTCTTTTAATGAGGTTGACGTTGACCATTTTTAAATTAGTGCTTGATCCCATAGAAACCACTATGTGTTCATAGGTGGTTTTCGAAGTCTTATCCTAGAAAGTATTTTGTAGCATTCGTAATATCCACCTTGATGCTCAAAAGAAAGCACAAAAAATGTCCCGTTGTATTTTTCATGCATCACAATTGGTTTCCATTTGAACCATCAGATTTGAAAAACAAAAAAATGATTACCATCATGGAAAGCAAGTGGTAGAATCCTCTTAGGTGTTGCAAATCTTATGTGGTTTGTGGTCCCTTTGGAGAACAACTTTTGTAGCAGCAACGCGTTTAATGCCTGTTTTGGAGTTGATTCCTCCAATATAATAGCCCAAATATGATTGAATTGTTTTAAATGCCATGAAGACTAGGGTTGAAGAAGCCTTTCCATGGTTTGCTAGCTTGTAATAATACTCCACATAGAGGATGTTTACTCTAGGATCACAACCTCTCTCTCTCATATCATCATAACAACTCTCTTCCCCTTATGTATCTTATTATGGCAGGCCTACCTAGTGATTTTATCACCTCGTTTGATTTAACTCTATTGCGCAATGCTGCGGGGAAAACCAAAAGAAAAGGATTTGCGAGAGCGAGAGAAAAACTCTATATATGAAACACTCAAATGCCCTGCGCGTTTTCGCAAAGGTTGGCTGTTTACAGAAGCTGAAAATGGATGAGGTTCAGGTAAAGCTAAAGATTTCTGCTTGCATCGCCAAAGCTTCTGAAAGCCTGAGATGTCGACATGATTGCGCCGGCACGTTTAACACCTTTGAATGGAGAAGTTTGAAAGGGAACCTAGTGAGGTCCAAAAGCGTATGGCATGCAAAGTTATTCATATCTTACGGAAGGAATTCCTTCTGGTTTTCAGGACCATGGGAACGGCAAGGTGAGCTCTCTCTCTCTCTCTCTCTCTCTCTCTCTCTCTCTCTCTCTCTTTGTGTGCATGTGCGTGTGCGTGTGCGTGCATGTCCATGGGAGTGTTTTTCAATCTTTCCTATGATTTTTCACAGGATCAGTATTAACTGGTGCTGTTTTGCATCATAGGAAGGCTCAGGGTCCTCAGACTTTAGGCTTTTACATACAATGGAACCGTTATCGATAAACGATTGGCACAACCCGCCTAATTGGGTCAGTGAGGAACTCCAAAAAAGAGGCTTGAGTAATGCGGGGGACAGGCATGGGTCTCAAACCCATTCTGCTTTATTGGACTTGATAAAAACTTGTGGAAAAGCGAAGGACCTGCGCCTGGCCTGCAGAATACATAGAGATGTTGCCAACTGAGGCTTGCTTCAAACAGATATTTACCTCAGCAATGCCCTTGTCAGCATGTATGTCAAGTGTGGTGCACTTCCAGTTGCACAACAGTTGTTTGAAGAGCTTCCTGCACATAATTCTGTCACTTGGAATGCATTGATTGCTGGATATGCGCAGCATGGACTTGGCCATGAGGCTCTGCACTGCTTTGTTCGGATGCAAGATGAGGGTATATCTCGTACTGCAGTCACCTTTATTTGTGTTTTGAAAGCTTGTGGCAATGTCAAAGCAATTGAAAAAGGTGAGGAAGTACATGCTGAGATTAGGAGGCTGGGTTTGGTAGAAAGACATCAAGTACTTGGCACTACGTTGGTGGACATGTATTCCAAATGTGGCGCTATTTTAAAAGCACAAGTCGTGTTTGAGGAGCTTAAGGCGCGAGATGTAGTCACATGGAATGCAGTAATCACTGGCTATACCCAGTATGGGAAAGGTGATGAAGCTTTAAACTGCTTCAAACTGATGCAGGATGAGGGCCTCTCCCCAAACACAGTCACATTTACTTGCATTTTGAAAGCCTGTGGCAGCGTAGGAGCAGTTGAGAAAGGCAAAGAGATACATGCCGAAGTCAGTAGGCAGGGGTTATTAGAAAAAGATATAGTGTTAGGAAATGCATTGGTGGACATGTATGCAAAGTGTGGTGATCTTGCACGGGCTCAAGAAGTGTTTGAAGAGCTTCTAGCACGGGATGTTGCTACATGGAATGCTCTGATTACTGGTTACGTACAACATGGTCTTGCAAATAAAGCTCTTGGGTGCTATGTGCAGATGTGAGAGGAAGGCTTTGATCCAGATGTAGTGACCTTTATTTGCATTCTGAAAGCTTGTGGGAGTATTAAAGCAATAGACAGAGGGGAGGAGATACACTATGAAATTGACAAGTAAGGCTTCTTGAAGAATGATGTTAGGGTGGGCAATGCTTTAGTGGACATGTATGCCAAATGTGGTGCACTTGGGAAAGCACGAGCACTCTGTGGTAATCTTGCAGCCCGGAATGTGGTTACGTGGACTGCTTTGATTGCTGGATATGCAGAACATGGGCATGGTAATGTGTTTTTCACAAATGCAGAACGAGGGCCATTGTCCAAATTCAGTCACGTTTGTTTGCGTCTTGAAGGCTTGCGGTAGCATAGGAGCATTCGACAAGGGCAAAGAGGTGCATGATGAGATCCAAAGTCGGGGATTATTGGAGAAAGTTACTGTACTCGGCACTGCATTAGTGGACATGTATATCAAATGTGGTGTGCTTGCAAAAGCGCAAGAAGTATTCGACATGCTTGCAGTACACAATGTAGTGACATGAAATGCATTAATTGCTGGATATGCTCAGCATGGGCTTGGTGATGAAGCCCTGTGCTGGTTTGAACGTATGGTAGATGGGGGCGTCTCCCCAGATGCAGTCACCTATATCAGTTAATTAAAAGCTTGTTGTATCCTGGGAGCATTCAATAAAGGCAAAGAGATACACGATTATGTGGATAGGCAGGGTTTACTGGAGACTGACATCAATGTTGGCAATGCATTGGTGGATATGTATGTGAAATGTGGCAGCCTTCAACAGGCCCAAGAAGTCTTTGATGAGCTTTCAGCACGGACTGTAGCCACATGGACTGCATTATTTTGTGGATATGCTCAGGTTGGGCAGGTCAAAACGGCTTATTCTCTTTTTTGTAAAATGGTAGAGGAAGATATAGAGCCAAATGAAGTCACATTTGTTGTTTTACTCACTGCTTGCTGTCATGAAGGCCTTGTAGAGGAAGCGGAACTCTTTTTTCATATGATGAGCAGCCTTTACCACATCATTCCAACTTAAGAGCACCAAACTTGCATGCTTGATGTTTTCAGTCGTGCAGGGCTATTTGACAGGGCTTTGAATGTGATGAAGCACGTTTCTCCTTGTGACAGTCTTCTGTTGTGGTCAGCATTCATAGCTGCTTCTCGTAATTGGCCAAGTATAGAGCTTGGCAGGTGGGCCCTTGAGCATGCAGTACAGGTTGATGAAAGGTCTGCTGCAGTGTACATTTGGATGTGCAATACATCTGTAGCTGCTACTATGGAAAATGATGAGGATGATATTTTTGAATAGTGAAAATGAAAGAAGTGTTAGGGAGTCATTAGGATGAGTCTTTTGATGGAATGGTGTAAATATTACAGATTCTTTGAATTCCAAGCACTTGTAAGCTATGCCTTTCGGTTTGCGGTTTAAGCTTTGTGAAATTGGCCTTTGAATGTGGTCCTAGTGATTAGGATGAGTTTTTTGATGGAATGGTGTAAATATTACTACATTATGTGCATCACTAGGAGTAGTCACATAAGACTGTCTTGCCTCCTTGAACTCCATAGGAACTCTACCCACATATCCTATCATGACCATGTCAGTCTCATGCATGAGTGTATCAAATAACTCTATATGTGTCATCTTTGACTCACCCTGCTGTGACTCACTAGAGCACACTAGAGCATAGCCACTCTCCCTCTGAATCCACAAAAAAATGCACAACGTCTGCGAAAAACACATGTCTGGTCTTCTGTCTACTACACGACTGTAGGATAATTGAGACTATCGTCTCGTACATCAGAAACGTACATTGGGTAAACAAAGTCATTGCGGGCTCCTCTAGCTATCACATGAGATCTCATTTGCATCTGACAAGACCACGTTTTAGCGATACTTGACAACCACTAGCTCGTAGCTGTGGTGTTGAATTGATACTCTGTCTCATCTCAGGAATAAATCGTACATGGCGAAGTGTAAGAGATGCGCCGCTAGACAATGACAAGCATACATCTCTGACTCCTTGAATATCATATGCCAATCCGTCAGCAATTTGTATACTACCAAATCTCCCAATAGAAAAACAGTTGAATCACTTACAGCAACACGTGACATGGAAAAGCGCATCAACATCTAGCAACCAATGAGAAGACCGTGTGTCATCCACGAAACAAAAGTAGAAAGAGGTATTCCAGAAGCGTAAGTGACATTACCGTCATTGACATAAGTATGCTTTGCAACTAGCTCTCTGTGTTAAAGGTATGTTTGCATCGCGCAATGATCTCTTGCGCTGTCTCATAAAACGGAAGCAACGCCGCCGAATGTACCCAATATGTTCGCAATGCCAACATCTCAAAGATTGTAGAGATCGAGAACTCCAACTTACATGAGTCACGACCATAGATTCGCAAGCGTCATACATAGTGTCAAAACACCTAAAATGTCATAGAAGATTGAATCTCAAATGCGTCAATGTGGACGCAAATCTTGATCCAAGAAGTAATAACCGTCTTAAAGCAAAGACCGCAAATGCCTCAATGGTTGATATTCCTAAAGCGATAAACAGCATGAACCAAACCCTAAACAACGATAAATAGCAAGTATTTTAAAAACCGGGTTTAGGATTTAGGGATTAGAGTTTAGGGTTTAGGGTTTTCCATAGCATAATTTTGAAATAAATTTTCTTCAAAGCATAATTTCAATTTTTTTTTCCTCGTAGCATAATTTCAAATCAAAATTATCCCAAACCATAATTTCAAAACAAATTTTTTCAAAGCATAATTTTTAAACAAAATTGCATAAAAATTTAAAGCATTGAAATCTTAATGAATAAAATTTTATTTTGTCTATATACAATATAATTTTAAATTAATTAAATATGCATAAAATTTTCGAGCACTCATATGCGGCCTATTTGAGCAAGAAAGAGTCTTGTAAACGTCTTCAAACTTATAAAAAATGCGCGCGCACATCACACACACACACACACACACACACACACACACTATGTTAAACCCTAAACCTTAAACCTACAAACAAACTTGAAAAGAATCTCACCTTGATGCTAAGGGGTAGTCCACAAGCAAGATTCTCACCTGCTGCAAGTTGTTGGGCACCAAATCTGCAGTAGGTGAGGAGGAGGAGAGCAAGAGAAGAGGCGCACAAACTAGAGAAATGTGCAAGGAAAGACCCGTGGGTTCGGTTTTTGGTACAAGTGTTGGTGTAAGCGTCAGAAAAAACATCGGAAGAGGCATCGGAATACATATCTATACAGGCGCCGGAAGATACATCGGTACAGGCGTTGAAAATTTTAAAAAATATATTTTTTAATGTTCATGTCCCTCCATACTTACCTACACATATACCGAGGCCCGTCATTGACGTCAGTAATTTGGAGCCGAAATTTAAGTGACCTCTTGTAGTGTACCCTAAAAGGGATAGAAACATATTTCTATTGGCCTGCCATGAAAGCAAACATACAAGAGTATGTTTCAAAATGTGTGGTTTGCCAAAAGACGAATTTTGATAGAGGGAAGCAACCTTGATTGCTTCAACCTTTGCCAATCCCTGATTCACCATGGGAGAGCATATCCATGGATTTTATGTTTGGATTTCCCAAGTCTATCTATGAGAATACAGGAATATGGACGATAGTGGACAGGTTTAGCAAATAAGCACATTTCATACCTGTCAAAAAGACTATCAAGACCCATCAAATGGCAACCCTCTTTATATCACAAATCTTCAAGTACCACGGCTTGCCAATGTCCATAGTGTTGGATAGAGATCCTAGAATGACCAGTAATTTCTGGAAGGGTCTCTTTGAGAATTTAGATACAAAGCTAAACTTCTCTTCGGCCTATCACCCCCAAACCGATGGTCAAAGTGAAATAGCTAACCTAACAATCCTTGATCTACTAAAAGCTTATGTTACAGGAGTAGATCAAAAGTCACAATGGAGAAGTACTTACCTTTAGTGAAGTATGCTTATAATAACATTGTACATACTTCCACGGGAAAAGCACCTTTTGAAGTGATGGAGGGAAGATAAAAAAGTCCCCTACTACTCGAGGTGCATGGGAAGATCTTCGTTATAGATGAATATAGCCGAGACCTGCAAGAATCTTTCCAAAAGATTAAGGATGCTATATCCATCTCTCAGCAAAGGTAAAAGACTGCTTGCTACTCATAAACATAGAAGATCCCTAGCCTTTAAACAAAACGATTGGGTCTTGCTTAAGTTTCCCAAGGCTTGATTAAGGCACACGGTGGGCAAGAATCCTATGAGACACCAAAAGTACTATGCTAAGTTAGCAAAAAGATACTATGGCCCCTTTCAGATTCTTAGGCCGATCAATGAGATGGCCTATTAACTCAAGTTTCTTAACCATTGGCTCATACACGATGCTTTCCACATCAGCCTACTTAATCCTTACGAAGGAGATCCACCTCAAGAAGCAACCATTGAAGACCCACTAGAGATCAAGGACCAAGAAGAGGTGCTACAGTCCGAGTCCATTCTCTGGCATAAAGACAAGGTATTGAGAGGTGGTAAGACTATCCGAGACAATATCTTATCAAGTTTAAAAATTATCCTTTTGAAGATGCTAGATGGATGCAAGACATACAATTAAAGGATAACCTAAACCTTGTCAATTCTTACAATGATTCCCTAGAGTAAGCAAATGTAAATATATATAAATAAACAAAGTTTTTGTCTTATAGGACTCTCTTTTTTTAAAAAAATTGTGCTTAGGATAATGTTTGTGGAGACGACGTCTCCCAAACACTAAGTAGAGCTTATCACTCTACTATGGAAGATTGATACGGACTAATGTGCAGACATCCTTGCAGGGCAGCCAAGGCTCTCAAGCACCAAATGGACTAGTCATCCATTTTGGAATGGTGTCGTAGGGTAAAATAGGGATCCTCTACCGCTAGCAAACGGACTAATGACTAGGCTTTCTCTTCTCTACCTCATAGTGGAGGACAAACTATGATTTCAAGAGAGAGGTAATGTCATAAAAACTAATATTTAATGCTCCCAAATGATTTTCTCATGTTAAACTGATCATTTAATATGGGGAGGTACCAGGGGAGTAAAAGATAGAATATTGGTAAGGCTGCCAGACCGGTCTCAACAGGGATCTAAAGGAGGAAAAATTAGGGATCCAAAGGGGGACAGCCTCATATAGAAAATCAAAATCTCACGTGAGTGAGTTAGGCATTTTCCCATAACATTGCTTTTCCATTGCCAGTAAAAGTTTGTGTAAATAGCATAAGTAAATGATGCAAAGATGCGCACTTGAAGGAAAATTTGATGTAGTGTCTAGAGGGGGTTAGCATGGCAGACAAATTTTCTCCGCAAGTTGATTCCTTGAAAGTACGATTAACTATGTAGTTTGTGGATGGTGTCCTGACTGCAGTTTGATGTCCTTCATGTGAGTGATACTCTTTACTCGAGTCTCGAAGAGGCCAGCGGCAGTGCCCTATCGAAGGGCAGAGTCACACCAAGAGTTGCAAGGGTAAGAGGAGAAAGTCTCTGGCTGCACCCATAGAGAAGGTCAACTTGGGCTACAAAGTAGGAGAAGATATGCTTGGATGCGTGCTTTCCAAAACAAAACTATAACTCGGGCCAAAATCGCAAAACCCATTAATTAATGCCTTAGATTCCAAGATTCACCCAAAATTTGGAAAAAGGCAAAACCCTGGATGTCGCCATCATTGCCATGCCTGCACCAGCCGCCCTTGCCATTGCCATCTCTGTGTTGTGCTTGCCCCCTTCACCATGGTACCCGCTTGTTTCGCTCTCATCGAAGCCACTACTACTCTCTCTCTCTCTCTCTCTCTCTCTCTCTCTCTCTCTCTCTCTCTCTTCCCCATGTGGCTTGCCACTGCTGCGCCGTGTGCCTTCATCCCATCAACTCTAGCAAACCATGGAAACGGAGACCCTCTCATCTAAGCCTCAAAAAGCAGCCTTGCGCTAACGCACGCGCTATGCGCCTTCCTCCCATCAACGCTAGCAAGTCATGGAAACGGAGACCCTCTCATCCATTGCACCGTCGGACAACAAAATCTGTAAGCCTCAAAAAGCAGCCTTGTGCTAACGCACTCGCTCATGTGAACAAGGCTGCACACAGTAGTTCCATACATTCCAGAGGGCGATACATTGGGCCTGACTGAACTAGTAATGTGAGCAAGCTTGGAAAGATTTCCATGTGAGGTTGCCCCCTTTTTCCCGCCATCCTATGGTGCTTCCTCCCCACCTCCTCCCCTTCTCACCACCACGTGGAACAACCCCCTCTCATCATCCTCTACAGGAGGGTGGACTGTCGGAGAATGGGCATGTTGCGTTGTAGAAGAGAGAGAGAGAGAGAGAGAGAGAGAGAGAGATCTTACGCATGCCTCGAAAATCTCAATGTCTGTCCTAACTCATTCTTATACCACAGCCTGCAACTTGCTGCATCCTTTTTGTCGCAACTCTCTAAGCTGTGTCTCCTTCGCACTTGCATCTGCTGCTCCAGGCCCGATTTCGCAGACAGAGGGGTTGAGATTCAATCGACGCACACCTTCTCTCTCTCTCTCTCTCTCTCTAAAGATCTTTAAGGTCTCTTGGGATAGTTTCCTACCACGGTTAAAATTCTCTTCTTCTTCTTCTTCTCCTTCATTCTCTCTCTCTTCCCCCTCCACGTGCCATCGACTTCTCTTTTCGCCTACCCACTTTTTCTTGAAGACAAAAGGGGATCTTTCAAGATACCCTTTAAAACACCCCAAGATGAAAATTGGCTAGGTCTAGACACCTACTCGCTTCAAAATTGAAGAGTTGAAGGGGTATTGCACAATCAGCAAGGCTTCTATGATCCTACATAGAAAATCGGATCGCACATGATTCTACATAGTACTATGAGCCTATATGGGAAGCTCAATTTGACCCAAACGACCTGCATTGTTGTGCAACATTGTGGGAAGACAAACTTTCCTAAAAGCGGGTGTAGGTGAGCCCTCGCCAGCGTGGACAGTACGAACCCATAGAGAACGCCCGGCATCTATGAGATTCTTGGAAACGTGGATGGCACTATCCTGAATCTCCATATACCTGCGCACGAAGTGCCAGTATCTGTAGGGGATACTTACTATCCACAGCGCCCACAAGAACAGAGGCTGTTCATTATAAGCATATTGCTAATCTTATTAAATCACACATAGGCTAGTAATCAGAACAAAATCTAGAATCCGATTAATGGGGGAAGATCAGCAGAACAAGCAGAAGCCACTGGAGTACGGAGTGATAATGGATAGGAATCACTCCATGTCGGCGCTGTCTGTGTCCAGCAGCTGTAACACCACGCCCCTTCACCCTAGAACCGCACAAGAGGGGGAAGCGGACGAGTTGCCACTGGAGACTGCTGACATTGATACTAACAACGACCTGTTTCCACTGCCAGTGGATTCAGAGCATAAGGCCAGGAAGATAAAGCTGTTTTCGGTGGCGAAGCCGCACATGAGGGCGTTTCACCTGTCGTGGGTGTCCTTCTTTACAAGCTTCGTGTCTAGCTTCGCAGCGGCGCCGCTTCTGCCTGTCATCCGCGATAACCTAGACCTCACTAAGCAGCAAATCGGCAATGCCGGCACAGCATCGGTGGCGGGCTCCATTGCCTCACGCCTCCTCATCGGAACACTTTGCGATCTGGTGGGTCCTCGCTACGCCTGTGCATTCCTTATCCTGCTCACCGCCCCTGCCGTCTTCAGCATGGCGTCCGTCAGCACCGCCACCGGCTTCGTCCTGGCCCGCTTCCTCATCGGCTTCTCCCTTGCCAGCTTCGTCACCTGCCAGTTTTGGATGAGCTCCATGTTCTCCACAGAGATCGTGGGCACCGCGAATGGCATTACTGCCGGCTGGGCCAATCTAGGCGGCGGAGCAACACTTCTCGTCATGCCCCTCATCCACAATCTCCTCGCCGGCCCGCTCGGCTTCCCTGCTTTCGTTGCTTGGCGCATCGCCTTCTTCGTGCCCGGCATCATGCACATCGTCAGCGCTCTCATGGTGCTTACATTGGGCCAAGATCTTCCCGATGGCAACTTTGGCGAGCTGAAGAGGACGGGCAATCAAATCAAGGACAGCTCTTGGAAGGTAAATCTAAATTCATTCTTTCATTGGTCATTTTGGCCATACAAATATTAAGTGCTTATCATTGATGTTGACCAGGTCATTCGACATGGCGTCAGCAACCACAAGACATGGGTATTCGCCCTTTCTTACGGGTATTGCTTTGGGGTGGAGCTAACAATAGACAACATCATGACTCAATACTTCTATGACCGCTTTGGCTTGCCACTTCATACTGCGGGCGTAGTGGCATCCTCCTTCGGCTTGGCCAACATTGTGACCCGCCCATTCGGTGGATATCTATCCGATTGGATGGCTCAAAGATTTGGAATGCGTGGTCGATTGTGGACTTTGTGGTTGGTGCAGACAGCAGGCGGGCTTGCTTGTATTTTTCTCGGGCGACTTGGGCACCTTGGTGCGGCCATTGTGGTGATGATCATCTTCTCTTGCTTTGCAGAGGCAGCGGCAGGAGCCACCTTTGGGATCATTCCTTTTGTTTCACGGAGGTGGGATTTAGTATTTTTTAGCTTGTATTTTGATATTTTGTATAAAATGCCCACCAATGCTTGTACATGTCTATATTGTTGCTAGCAGGTCGTTGGGTGTAATCTCTGGGATTATAGGGGCAGGTGGGATTTTGGGAGCTATCCTTACACAACTTATCTTCTTCACAAGCTCTGCCTACTCGACAGAGACCGGAATAAGCCTCATGGGCATCATGATTGTGTGTTGCACATTTCCCATTGTGGGAGTCTACTTTCCCCAATGGGGAGGCATGCTTAGGCCAGCCTCCACAAGTCCTACTGCCACGGAGGAGGCTTACTACTCGAAAGAGTGGTCGCAGGAGGAGCAGAATAAGGGCATGCACCATGCTAGCCTTAAGTTTGCAGAGAACAGTCGAGGCGAGAGGGGCAAGAGGATTGCCCCTGAACCTGTACTTAATCCTAATTCAAGCCCGACAGCCTTATTGGGGACTCAATACAAGCTGGCATAACCACCCTTCACAACTTACAATATATTCGGTGTACTCTTTTGTGCTGCATAAGCAGCCACATCCTGTAATCTTTTAGAAGTTTAGGTAACAAACTCAAAATACCATCACATTGTTTGCAATTTTGACATTAACATGGCTATTAGACATAGTAGTGGTCACGTTATCAAACACATGATGAGTATCTAAGACAACAACTCTTCCAAGTTGACTAACCATTTGATATTAAGAATCATAATTTTCTTAAAAGATTAATTTGTCACATGTTACATGTACTGGGATTTATTTATGATGCATTGATATTTAATTATTGTACATGATATGTGAAAAAGCACGGCCAGTTTATAGATGGTGAAATTTGTTAGCATTTATGGATATTTTCACTATAAAGTCGTGCAAAAATCGGCGTAGATACCGTCGAGACAAAGCTTCTTTTAAAAGTAAAATGCACTGGAATAAGCGTCATAAACTCCGGTATCGTAGCGTCGGTATGCACCGGTAGAACCTGTCAAAATACACGTTGTTATTGCACTGGAATATACGCTGTTATAAATGCAGTTATCTAAGCAGAAAATGTTTTCATATACCGATTTTTGTTCCGATGACCAAACCTGCAAATTTATTTTTGGATTGAGAGGAGTGAGAACTGATGATGCATGTACTGCAGCAACAAAAAACAACCCTCTTTGTCCAAAGAAAGAGTGCATAAGCAATCGCACTCCACCTACAAGTTGACGCTAAAGAGTGAGTATATACAGATTAGCAAAACTGTAAAAAGAACAAAACCCCAAAATCAAAAGCTTAATCTTGACAAGTTCTCAAAAGCATAACCATAAGGTCGACTCCTAAACCATAGGCACAACGGCGTAGAGATTTTATGGCCATAATTAAAACATGATTCAAAAATGTAAAACCATAAACATAATCCACTTCCCATACTATAACCATTACCATAATGTTAGGAAATAAGACGTAGCTAAATAGATAATTGAGTAGATTACTTAATGGAGAGAGACAGATTTATATACACGAGATTATAGAGTAGAGAGAGAGAGTACACACGATATACGTGGTTCACCCAATGTGGGCTACGTCCACGGGAAAGCAGCCACTCAATGGCTTTAGTACTTCAAAACAAGAAGTAGTTTACAAAGGGATTATACCCTTAATGGAGCTCCCGCCTTGCTTCACTCTCACCACCTCACACTCACCTTGTTGCATCAACTTCACACTATGAAATGTGTGTAGAAATGGCCTCCTTTTATAGGCCAAAAGGGCTGCCCTCTCTCATGAGAGACAGCCATGTGTAGCCGCCCTTGTGCGAATAAGTCCAAATCGGACCCTCCAATCCGCCCATGTGTGGCCGCCCTTGTGCGAATAAGTCCAAATCGGACCCTCCAATCCGCCCATGTGTGGCCGCCCTTGAGAAGACAAGTCCGCTTTTGAATTCGACCACCGGCCACCGGCCATTGACTTCCGACCACAGGCCATCGGCCATTGACTACCGGTCACCGGCCAACCGACCGGTTGTTTTCCGACCGTCGTCCGGCCATAATATTCCGACGAAAAGGAATATTCCGGTGAAAAAAAGTCTCGGGGGCCTCCGTCCCCGAGGCCTTTAAAGTTGCCCTTGATTCTTGTCCGTGAAAATTTTGGTTTCCGGTGAGTGATTTTCCTTCACGCACGATGGCTTCTCCTCATAATGGGGGCCTTACAAATGTGCGCTTTTACCACAAAAAATTACAAGGGTAAATCAGGCTCCATACTTAACACATAACTTGTTTGTCATACCATAACCATAACAACCATACCATCATTGCAAAACCATAATCATAACCTTATCCGATTGTCAAACCATAACCATCACATGATTGCCATACCATCAATGCAAAACCATAACCATAACTTGATTGTCAAACCCTAACCATACCATGATTTCCATACCATCATTGCAAAACCATAACCATAACTTGATTGCCAAACCATGACCAAAACCTTTATGAGATACCATAACCATAACCTCTGTACCATACCATAATTGCGAAACAAATCATAATCTCAAACGGAATGAAAAACCATAAACATAAGCATTACAAAACTGTACATGCAAACAATCACTCAGTAAGGTTATATCAAGAAGACCACATCTAAAAAAAAGATTGTACAGACTGTATCAAGATGATTGTGTAAGACTGTATCAAGAAGACCCTCATAGTAATGCCTTCTGGTTGACGTCCTCTCCCTCCTTCTGCAACTGGGTCAAAAGGGCCACAAGTCTATGCTTGTACCCATACTTCTTCTCTCGGCGTGTCGAAAGGCGCTTCACAGTAACTTCTTGTAAAATTATGATTTAATCATGAGATAAATCTTCAAATAGCATATATATTTTAAGGAATGCAAAGCATACATATAATACTTACAAACTCATGTCAAAGCGTGTCATAGCCTCCACTCCCAAGATGTGACGCTCGAGTAGAATCCAAACGTGCTCTGGTTGTATCTCTCTACTGCTGAAATTTGTCAAGATTATCTTGTGTCTCTCGTGCAATCCCCGCCCACTCCTCTGCGTCTAACCATGCCGACTTTGGACTACCAACATTGTACCTGTCTCTCGCTAGTGACCGATGGTGTGACTGAAGATGATCTGGAACAGGAAGATTTCTAATTGCAAACGATCTATCAAGTGTTGTTTCTTTTTTCCTTCTTACCTCTCTAGCACTTTTGCATGATGTCTGAGTTGAGAGCGCAAAATATCATAAAATTTTCTCACATTGTGATATCCATCTTCCTAATGATGCCTTTTCCATGTAGCTCGTCCCCTATCACCTTGACGTTGACCTCAGTAGTCCACATTCGGGGCATGTCTGGATTAATTGAGCCCAAAAATTCACTGATGAGGACAATAGACTCTTGTACAAGTCATCCTTCGGCCATGCTACCCTCGAGGTGAGCCCTTTGACGATTGAACGCCTTTAAAGTCTTCATATATCTCTAAAAGAAGAACATCCACCTATTATGGACTATCCCAACATCTGCAACTTTATTGACCACATACACAAGTACATGCATTTGGATGGTAAGAATGTTTGTTGGAAAGTACTTCTCTACCATGCACACTGCTTCAATAGCATTGAAGCGTACTGCATTGATGCTGTCTTCTCTTATCTCTCAAATGAACTGATCCAGCATACCAACTCACTGATTTTGTAGATTGTTCTTCTAATGTCATCCGTCAAACAATCCTTTATGAAAATTGGTAAGATAAACTGTAAAACCTTGTGCCAATCGTGGAACTTAAGACTAGTAAGATTTTCATCTCTAGTAAAGGCCGTTTTGAAACATCCTATGCACCCAGAGTGGGAGTCTTGAATTTGAATGAAGATAGTCTTCTTCACTTGTTGCTTTTCTGCATGACTCAAAACCTATGGTCCTTTTGGTATAGCATCCATTGGGTTTAAGTCAAGGCCACATCTCTGGCATTCGACCCACAGCCTCTAAGTCATCTCATTGGACCTTGCTCTCCCTTTTCCTAATGATGGTTTTCCATATGATCTCCCCCACATTCTTAAGATGTGCATTGGGTCGAGCATATGATTAATCAACAGGTCACTTTAGGACGGCAGTTCATGGAAAATAGAAATTCTTGTCAGTCCAGGTAGCATAAAATATCCCCTCTCCAGCCACATGTTTTTCCAATCACTCACTTTCAGTGAATGCATGTCATGTTTGCATATGTTTGGTCCATGTAGCTCATGTCCTTCATGCAAAAATCTACCACGCTCCTCGTAAATTGCCTTGCTCAAATGATTAGAGCGTAGAAGCCAAGTCGAGGACCACATTTTAGACATGCATGATTACCCGAGTAACTCAAGCCTAAAACAACACAAATTTAAAATATAAAATTGTTGGCATAGCCAGGAATAACATGCGTGTGAGGGTTTCAAAGGCACTTATCTGAACACTCACCAAAGCCTGACCAATTGCGCATGGTCCACGTGAGAATGCCTTGCATATGTACATTCCATCGTCCAATTCGTTGGGACATATCAACCACATCCATTTATGTCCACACGAATTGGAGATCTTCTATAAGTGGTGTGAGAGAGACATCCATGTTCTTTGCTTTGTAATTTCTTGGGAGGATCAGTGAGGGACAACAACAAATGGCCCTTCTTGATAGCTAGCCATGGTGGAAGATTATAATTAACCCGACAATTAGGCCATGTGCTCCATGATGAACTCCGTAATCTGAATGGATTTACTCCGTCCATTTCCGGACCAAAGAGGATACATCCAGGCTCATTCTTAAATGTAGGCCAACTTCCCTCTATGTGCTTCCATGCACAAGAGTGAGCAGGTACCCGCATCACATCATTTATCGATCTAGTATTTGAGTGCCATGTCATCAAAGCGGCTATAGACTTGCACCTCAACATGCTCTTTCTTCTTAGAATGATAGGAAAGTGTGAAAGAAACTTTGTAGGGATAAATCTTCCTTGTGTGTCCTCTTTATACCTGTTTCATTCAGGATTGGGACAGTGTTCCAAATCTGCATACTCATTGCAAAAGAGTATACAATCATTAAGACTTGCATGTATTTTGTGATAATCCAAGTCCAAATTAGTTAGAAGCTTTTTAGTGGCTAGACGGTGTGAGCGGGATGAAAACACACACAACGCCTCTATAACGACCCGACACACACTCTTGGGAAGATACACACACACACACACTATGGGGCACCACTCGGCTTACACAACACACCTGGCCGAGACAGGGAACACACCTCTGGAGTGAGAGGAGAGAGACTATCCACTTGCCCACTCCACACAGACACACACACACACACACACACACACACCCAAAAAACTCAGCTCAAAAGAGAAGAATTTCTGATGTGTAGATACAAATGAGCTCGGGCCAACACCAATGGGGCAAATAGCTCACACAGTATGGGTAAAATAAGCTAGATACAATCACAAACTGGAGCAGAAACTTCGCTCATAGGAGAAACTTACACAGAAAACCAACAGAAAAAGAGGGAGGAATTTGGCAAAATGGACAGCGCCATCGCGTCCGGAACGGCCCAAAACCCCAGTCTACAATGTCAAAGTGCTCAAATCCGACCTCGGATGAGCAGTTTACGGCCAAAACAGGCTCCAAACTGAGCAAAAACACAGCTGCGGCTGTTCCTCCTCTCTTCTCCACGTTTTTTCTGGTCTTCTCTCTGTTTTTTCAGTTCCCACACTTAGCTTTATTACTTGGGCACCCTTGGCCTTTTAGATGACCTGAAACGGACCCCGAACAAGCCAAAAACTGACCTCGCAGTGCATAGTTGTCACCTTTTTCGCATCATCCGCACACCTAGCACTCGGCTTTCCCCAATAATGCATCCCGCAACCACGTGAAGTGGACCCAAAAAAAGGTCCTCATGATGAACTTTCTGCATAATTCTCACAAGCAAACACCCACGTTGTGTGCGTACTTCTCCGCGTGCAAGTATTGACCCTGTTCGCCCTCCTGACGCCACTAGATGCCATCTGACACACCTGCTGACCTCACTTCGTCGGCCCTCGGATAGCTTCCTCGAGAAGTTTTACGTGCTATAAACTCCTCATTATTGTAGAAAAAACATACTGGTACTGGTGATAGTGAAAATCGATGAACTATGTACATGCTGTCCTACCTGTACACATGTGGGCCCCACGTAACCACTTGGCTCTGGAAAATGGGCAATTCTTTATTTGATGCACCATGCATGTGTATGTACATATGCGCAATCCCTTGCTCCAAAAAACTCCTGACATAATTTGCCCACCCCCTAGCCTGCTAGATCATTCATGATCAGCAGCAGCAAAGAGAGATATGAGACTCGCCGCATCACAGGTCTCCTCATCCCTCACAGACATCACTCGCTCTTCAGAAAACCCATCTTGCTCTACCATCATCAACCTGGCATGATACAACTTAAGACGCAATCCATTTACCCTTGACGTATGTAAAATCCCATCCAGGTTAGCCAACTGATATGTACCATTCGGGAAACACTCCACTACCTTGAAAGGGCCTTCCCACTTAATTTGAAACTTCTTTTGGAAGGTGTTATCCAGCTTACTGTTGTAGTGCAAAACCAAGTCATGTTTCTTGATACCCTTACATTTGACCTTTTCATTTATCTTTGTCAAAGCCTTATCCTGCATCTGCCCATAATGCTCCAATGCGCTCATCCTATCCAACTGGACCTCTTGTAACTGCAAGAGCCTCTCTTTGAATGCATCACTAGGCGGCCCAAGAAACTTCTCTAACATCTTGACTGCAGGCAACTCTACTTCCACAGGCAATAGTGCTTCTTTTCCATACACCAAATGAAATGGAGTAAACCCTGTACTTGTCTTCACCGAAGTACGGTAAGCCCATAATGCACTAGGCAATTCCAAATCCCAATTCTTTCCTTGGTGCTCTGTCACTTTCGAAAGAATCTGTACCAACTCACCATTGAATCTTTCATTTAAGCCATTACACTGTGGGTAATAAGGACTGGTATGCTGGTGCCTAATCTTCACCTTTGTGCATAGGAAGTCTAGCAGTTTAGCTCTAAATCCTGGCCCCTTATCTGAAAGTAGCTCTAATGGCACCCCAAACTTGCAACATATTTCATCATACACAAATTTTGCCACATCCTTTGCAGTGATCTGTTTTACTGCTATAGCCTCTGCCCATCTAGAAAGATAGTTCACTGCCGTCAAGATATAGCTTTTGCCCCTGCTTGTGATAGGTAACGGGCCTATTGCATCAATCCCCCACTTTTCAAACACATCAAATGCCATAATGGTTTTTCGTAGCTCTGGCTTCAACACTCTCTTCCCAAATGCTTGACACCTATTGCAAGACATACACCAATGGTGAACATCCTTGTGCAAACTAGGCCATACATACCCCTCTTGCAAAATCTTATGCAAGGTGATCTTTAGAGCAAAATGGCCACCACATGCGCCTTCATGATTCTCTTCCAACACTCTGTAAAGCTCCTCCCGCCAAGGTACACGTCTCAACACGAGATCAGCCCCTTTCATGTATAAAACATCACCAATCAATTTGTACCTGTATGCTCTACGCACAAAGCCATACTTCTTAGACTTCTGAATCTCCTTTGGAATGATTCCTGTTAGCAAAAACTCCTCTTCTTGAGCCAAACTTTCCCGGCCATGATAAAGAGGTAAATTGGTCCTCAACACGAATAGCTCCCCAATCATGCCTTGAGCTGCTTCATGTGCCTCTCCATTTAGAGCACGTTCAATGTGTCTGATGCTCCATGCTTCAAACTTTTTTAACATGCCTTTAATTCTGAAACACGTCTCCTTCAATGAGCTGTTCTTGCTCTTCCACACACGCAGCACTTGCTTCACCACTAACAAGGCATCACCTTTTATGCTCAACCTTCGAACCCCATGCTTCAAACAAATGTGTAATCCGGCTTCCAGAGTAGCATATTCAGCCTCATTGTTACTATGAGCATCCAATTTGAACCCTCTCTTGCATACTAGCTTCCCCTCTGGATCATAAAGTGCTATACCCCCTGAAGCTGCATCGTGGCTCTTTCTGTATGAACCATCAAAGAACAACACATGTGCATTGCTGATCTGTGGCACTTCTTCAACTACCTTTCTCACCACCTCTTCCTTAACAATAAGGGGATTCTCCTTGTAGGTAAACAAATCAGCTAGGGTAGCCCTTGTACTATCTTCCACTAGAAAAGAGAACTCAAACTCTTGCAGCTCAATTACCCATTTCTTCACCACATTTGACATGTTAGTACCATTAATTAACTGTGGCAAAAAGGCATAACTCGTCAAGAAAACAAAAGGCCGTGGTAGCAAGTAATGACGAAATCGTCGACAAGCAAATATTACACTGGCCATCACTAGCTCTACTTCCGATAACTTTCTCTCCGCTACCAACTTCACTCGGCTTGCACAATACACTGGCCTCATATAATGGCTGCCCTTCCCCTTTTGCAATAGCATAGCTCCAATGGCATCATCCCCTACTGATGGATTTACATAAAAAACTTTCTCCCAATCAGGAGCTTGCATGGCTGACAAACCCCCTAACACCTCTTTCACCTCTTGAAACACTTCTTCACACTTGTCATCCCATTGCAATGGATCATGCTTTGCCACTTGCTGTAATGGATAAAGAAGCTGCGAAGACAATGGAATAAACCGTGCCATGTACTTCACTTTGTGTATAAAGGTTGCCAATTGCTTCGTACTCGTAGGTGATGGAAGAAGAATAATAGACTTAACCTTGTCTGGATCAGCCTCAATGCCATTTTCTGACACCATGTGGCCCAATAACTTCACCCTTGGCTATGCTAGATGACATTTCTTTGGATTTAGTTGTCCTCCACATTCATCATATCGAGCCAATACCATCTGTAGCTTCTCATGGTGTTCAGCCCTACTGCTATAAACACAGAAGTCATCCATAAAAGCTTTAACACAACTACCAATGAATGGTTCCAACACCCAATTCGCTCTCTCTTGATAGAAAGATGGTCCATTTGACAACCCAAACGGCAACACTGTGTAGCAATAGCAGCCCCATGGCGTAATGAAAGTTGTCTTTGTGCGGTCTTTAAGAGAAATCTTCAATTGAAAATAGCCTAAAAAACCATCACACACACTGTACCTCTCATAACCTGCCACTGAATCCAAGATCTGATCAATGAATGGAAGAGGATATGGGTTCTTCTTAGTGGCTGCATTTAAGGGTTTAAAATCTACACAAATCCTCCACTTCCCATCCTTCTTTGGACTGACTACTACTGGACTCACCCATTCTGTGGTCTCCACAGGGACTATGAACCCTGCCTTCAATAACTTGTCCACCTCTACCCGTAAGGCTTCCATTTGCTCTTGACCCATCCTTCTTAGCCTTTGCCGCACTGGCTTAGCACCTTCTTTCAGCTCTATATGCATCTCTCCACCCTTGAACCCTCTGATCTCTTCATATGAAGTAATGAACAAATCAGGAAAACTAGCCAGCATATGCAAAAATATATCCTTCTCCATAGCTGAGAGGTCTCCACTAATCATTTGCGTCATTAATTCCTGCTTCTTTGACAACTCAACCTTGGTTTGCATCAGCCCTTCAATCACTTCATAAGGCCCTTCACTTTCATCTTCAACCTCATTCACAAATGCAACTAAACCAATCTCTTGGATTTCTTTGTCCATCAAAAGAAATGCAACATCAGCATCCTCATCACTGCTGGTAGTGTTATCACTGTCCTCATCTGTCACCGTGGAAGAGTCTTCATCACTAGACTCATCCTCATCTTCATAAAGCTCCTCTAATTGTTTCCTTGTGTCCATATTATAAAGCTTCTTGGTACCTGTCTTTCCATAGAGGCTAATCGTACCATGTCGCCAATCTTGAACAGCTCCCACTGCACGTAACCATGGTCTGCCCAGTATAATGGGATATGCTCCCAACCCTGCTGGCATCACATGAAAATCAACCACTGCCTTTGCTTCATATGCCTCCACTTCTAAGCTCTTTACAACACCCAAGCATTTTACTTTTTGATGGTTTGCCAATCTGATCCGAAAACCTGACACCCCAGCCACTGTGAGACCCATCTTCTCAACACATGAGTGTGTTATGACGCATATTTGGGCTCCGCCATCCACATAACCTTGTTCCAAATTTTTTCTTTTATGCCACACATCTACTATTGGGCAAATGTTTGGTAGCTTGTCCATTGCCAACACCTTCACTGAACCTCTCTCTGGCTCTTTCTCCATTGGGTTAACCATCCTCTTCCACTGTCGCTTTAGCTTAGGCACCATCTCTATAAGCTGCCCAAAAGTAACATCTGCCTTCCTGCTCATCAGATCCTCCTTCAAGTCATAGCTTAATTGCCCATCCCCTAGTGGAAAATCTGAAACATGAAACTTTCGACGAGCTCTCCTTTTCCTCTTGGCCTTGACATCCTCGCCTTCATGGCTCTTTCCTTTCTTCTTACTAGGACCTGGGGCACTTCTTCCTTCCTTTTCCTCTGTGGTCCTCTTCCCAATAGGCATCACTAATGTATCCTCTAGCTTTGATGCCTTCTCCAAGGTGACTACACTTAGCACTTTTGTCTTCCCTTTTTCCTCCTGGGTCAGTCCACTGGTTCCTTCGTCTCCCTTAATTTCGATGCCATAATCATTTGACCTAGTTAGCACCTGTCTTGGCAATGGATACATGTCTCCCCCTATCCTTGGTGGCTTATCACATTGCGGGGTGATGTGACCCAACTCTCCACAATTAAAACATGTGGGCGTCTGCCTCCAAAACCTACCATTGCTTTGTCCAACACCATTCCTAGGCCTTTCTTCACCTCTTGGTTGATTTGCAAACCTCCCTCGACCTCGATTATTTCCCACTTGACCTAGCATGTTTAGGCTGAGATTCTTCATCAAATCTACCACTTGCCTCATGTCCTGCCTTAGCCCATCATCTTGCACTGCTGTAGTGACCACTGCTGGCATAACCTGAGTAGTAACAGGAACTACTGGTTCATGATGAACCCCTGACATGCGCCCTTGTAAAGACTCTATAGGCTGAAATTCAGACCTCATTGGCAAAGACTCCACCCCTAACTGGCTCATTTTCCTCAGCTTCCACTCTTTGTTCCTTGCTACCTCTAGTGCATGTTCATATGTCCTAGGCTTCTTTAGCTCCACTCTCCAACGTATATTCTCCCAAAGACCAGCCAAGAACCTGTCCTTCTTCATCATGTCAGGCGGGGGTACCTGTGGTGCTAAAGCCTTGCACATTCGCTCCCATGCCAATGAAAACTTACGTATGTACGCATCTACTGGCTCACCTTCCTTCTGCACCAAACCTTGTACTTCTTGCCACACTTTGTCAGGATCTTCTATCTTCACAAACTCCACTTCCAATCCATGCCTTAGATTGTCCCAACTCAATCTTATAGGTGGATCTGTTGCACGCAACTCCTCTTCAAATGCTTTAGAACAAACTCGTGCATCACTCTTCAAACAAATTTGGATAAGGCGTAACATTTGCGTAGGGTCATGAATCTGGTTGCTAATGCAGGCAACCTCCATCTTTTCCAAAAATTCTTCCACATCTTCATCACTTCTTCCATGAAACTCCGGATAAGAGAAAGCCATGGCTACCCAAATTATGATGCTTTGAGAACCCCTTCGAACACACGTGCAAGAACCCAAAACTTTTCACTACCCAATCCCGAGAAACTTCAATGGAGCTCAACTTTAGATAAGGACAAACACATGCACATCAAATGAGTTTTCATAGTTAATCATCGGAATGACAACAGGCAAAGGACATTCCAGGATCTCTCTCAATCTTCTTGGCCCAAACAAAAAGACTATGCGCTGCTGGAAAAAGATCTTCCTGGACACATGAACATTAATCTGAATTCTTTGAGTTAAATGAAAAGGAGTGAACTGGGGGCCATTTTGATCATCCATTAAAGCCAACCATGAAGCTCCCAAGAAGGCACACCTGACTCAACCTCTGATTTTGCCAGAATTTCAGCAGCATAACAGCATAAATGGCTCAAAATACCAAAAAACCAGCCATCATAACTTGGGAAAATTTCGACAGAGTTTCCCCAGAAGTAGAGCAATGAGAACTTAAAATATAGACTGTATCTGTATGCATAAACTGCCAACAATAGAACCCGAGCATCAAATAGGACTCACTAGTACATAGCCTATGGCGAGGTCACGAAAAGGGTGCTCCAGCTACCTGTATCACCGAAAGGATCTCCATATTTGAGAATCCCCCAGCTCAATAAAAACCTCACGCTATCGACCCTCACACGAAGGCTTATGCAAATCGTGTATAGTCAAGTCTCAGAAATGACTATCTTCCAGACCAAGTCTCAGAAATGGCTGGGACTGCCAAATACAACCAAGTATGGCTCCACAAATGCGTACAATGGCAGTTTCCACAAGTAACGTACAATCCAGCAGACAATGCGCTCAAATAGGCGCCAAGTGATGCATACCCACAACAACTGCAAGTGACATCACTGCTAGTGTATCACTGAACTCCAGCTACCTGTACCTGTGTGAATCACCTGTACCTGTAACCTGTAACCTATAATCTGCAACCTGCAACCTGTAATCCCGAATCTCGAAGCTTGAAGCTCGAAGCAGAAGGTACTCGAAGAAGATCCTCCGTGGGAGCACCAAAAGAATGTGAGCGGGATGAAAACACACACAGCGCCTCTATAACAACCCGACACACACTCTTGGGAAGATACACACACACACTATGGGGCACCACTCGGCTTACACAACACACCTGACCGAGACAGGGAACACACCTCTGGAGTGAGAGGAGAGAGACTATCCACTTGCCTACTCCACACAGACACACACACACACACACACACACACCCAAAAAACTCAGCTCAAAAGAGAATAATTTTTGATGTGTAGATACAAATGAGCTCGGGCCAACACCAATGGGGCAAATAGCTCACACAGTATGGGTAAAATAAGCTAGATACAATCACAAACTGGAGCAGAAACTTCGCTCATAGGAGAAACTTACACAGAAAAAAAACAGAAAAAGAGGGAGGAATTTGGCAAAATGGACAGCGCCATCGCGTCCGGAACGGCCCAAAACCCCAGTCTACAATGTCAAAGTGCTCAAATCCGACCTCGGATGAGCAGTTTACGGCCAAAACAGGCTCCAAAATGAGCAAAAACACAGCTGCGGCTGTTCCTCCTCTCTTCTCCATGTTTTTTCTGGTCTTCTCTCTGTTTTTTCAGTTCCCACACTTAGCTTTATTACTTGGGCACCCTTGGCCTTTTAGATGACCTGAAACGGACCCCGAACAAGCCAAAAACTGACCTCGCAGTGCATAGTTGTCACCTTTTTTGCATCATCCGCACACCTAGCACTCAGCTTTCCCCAATAATGCATCCCGCAACCACGTGAAGTGGCCCCAAATAAAGGTCCTCATGATGAACTTTCTGCATAATTCTCACAAGCAAACACCCACGTTGTGTGCGTACTTCTCCGCGTGCAAGTATTGACCCTGTTCGCCCTCCTGACGCCACTAGATGCCATCTGACGCACCTGCTGACCTCACTTCGTCGGCCCTCGGATAGCTTCCTCGAGAAGTTTTACGCGCTATAAACTCCTCATTATTGTAGAAAAAATATACTGGTACTGGTGATAGTGAAAATCGATGAACTATGTACATGCTGTCCTACCTGTACACATGTGGGCCCCACGTAACCACCTGGCTCTGGAAAATGGTCAATTCTTTATTTGATGCACCATGCATGTGTATGTACATATGCGCAATCCCTTGCTCCAAAAAACTCATGACAACGGGTAAGGGACATGTGATTCCCTTTTGGTAGGATTTGCTTGTTGAGAAACTTGTCATTACATGAACAAGTCAGCCCCTTGATCAAATTATTGAAATATAGCTTGCGCTTCTCACGCTTAGGATAGAATGTATTTACGTGTAAAGCTCTATGACGGAGGTGTCAGACCACCCATAGATAGACTGCAAATTAAGCATTGCCAAAGCGTACAGAGAACTGAGATTTTTGCACCATTGTAAAGCGGCATGCGTGAAAGATTTTGCATCATCTCGCCCTCTTTATTGTTGCTATCATGCCGTTGATATGGACGGGAGGACTGAGGTTGGTTAGTAGTATTGCCTTGAATGATGTTTTCTTCTATGTTTTCAATGATGGGATGCATGTCAAAGAACGCATCTAACATCTTCTCCACTCTACTTCTTGAAATTCCACATCAGTTATTGGTTGGGAGGACTCAGCCGATGGGTGTTCATCTGAAAATCGTCTACTCTGGGATGAAGTTGGAGCAATATCTACTTGTGGATTTTGATCTATTGTCTTTGGACCATGAGATAGATAGCACATGTTTTGTAGTTGCTCTATCGGAAAGAGACTGTGATTGCGTATGTGGTGGTCACAAATTTTTCATTTTCGAAAGGTCTCATGCTTACAATGTGCACAAGGACACGCCATCCTATTGTCCATACTTTATCTACCAATGATGCAAAAAATAATTAAAACACTCTTGTTGCATAAAAAGAACTAAAATAGGCATCGAAAAAGATGCCGATCTCGCGTTGTCGGTATATCTGGTGTCAAAATAATCTCTAAAATACATGTCTAAGCAAGCGTCCGTATATGCACCGGTAATTCTATAGGATATTCCGATGCTTCTTCCGAAGTGTGTATCTACACCTGTACCGTATTCTATACCGACGACCAAACTTGATTTGTTTTTTGGACAGAGAGGGTTGGGAACTGATCATTACAAGAGGTTGTGTGCTCTTGTGACGCTTTTAGCGACGGAAATACACTGGGTTTTTATAACCCCCGGTGTCGCTAAGAGCGTCGTTACTAGCGTCGATACGTGAACGTCGCTATAAGCATCACTATGACAGTCGCTATATGCGTCGCTATATCGCGATGTCTATAGCGACGATTATAGCGACGCTACAGAGCCATCTATAGCGACGCTGCAGAGCTTTAAATAGCAACATTCATAGCGACGCCCGAGAGGAAAAATTTTTGGTGGCAGGGCATCCACCCATCAACCATATTGAATGTTTCATTAATTGATTCACCTTTGAAAAAAAGTGCAAAGGTAGATATAGACCCAAAATAGTCACCCACAAGACAATATGACCATTAACTCCATCATCCATAGTACGCATTGTTTGCAAAATAAAGATACAAAACTGACAAGCGTGAATTGATGAAAGTAAATCAATGACAATTGTACACTTAGACAAAATCACTTGATTGTTAAACTTTGCAAATGTAATAGTTACAAACCATTGTCATTATTTAAAAAATATACATGGTTTTCAAATAGACGTATAAAAGTCGTCTCATGATACATAAGCTATGACAAAAAGAAACTAATGCTATCTAGCTATGGCTAAAGTGACGTCGTCTAATTAGACGTCTCATCGCGTCCAAGAGGCGTATCGGTCGGATTTTGAAAAAAAAAACAATAAGATAGCTTTTTGTAAGTATAAACATATAGCGACGTTTATAAAACAATACAACAAATAGAAAAGAATAAACCCTAATACTAACCATGCCGCCGCGAGAACTCAGAATGTCCATAAGGGTGTTCAAGCCCTTCCTGCCTGCGTACTCACGCTCGTACGGTGTGGGATCACGTCCTGTCTATCGACCACTGTCAAAACATACAAAGAATCCATTATGTTAGAATTTCAAAACCCATAAACCCTAAACTATCAAACATAGAGAGCAATGCAAAAACACTTACAAAATCGGCCTCAAATGATGCCCACCCGCCGCTCCCCAAGTGGCGCGAGCTCCCTCCCTCTACTCGCGCTCTGGATGCCTCCTTTTGTTGCTTCCACTTGTCGGGATTCTCGCGCGCTGCTTTCTTCGTATTCTTCTAATCTTCTTTGGCCATCCAATCTGGTCTGTTCCACCCATGCTTGATTGCTTTTTGCACTTCAGAACTCTTGTGCTTGCAGTATTCGCGCATTCGAACCTTCATCACGTCTTCATTGAAGCGGTCATCCCGTGTTGGAACAGGAAACTCGTCACATGAAGCATGCTGATGACTCTATCTTTTAAATCATTCGATAATTCACTCCAGGTGTTTAGTATGTAGTGTCTAAACACCTGAGAGCAAAGACCGCGCATGCGTAAAATCACCTTCTTGCCTTCATCATCCAAGATGATGCCGCCGCTGAAGTCGACAGAGTAAGGCAAGCCCTCTCACCGTTGACGCGTGAACCTGGGTGTCTCGACAGGGGTCTCTCTGACGCACATATCCCTTGAGCGTTTTCATGAAATGTTCTAAAAAGAACATCCATCTGGAATGTACTGTGCGAGCTATTTCCACCTCATCAACTATGTGAACAAGAAGATGCACCTGAATGGTTAGCATGGTAGTAGGAAAATGTTTCTCAAACATGCACACAACCTCCGCAGTGTTTAGTTGGTGAATGGTATGGAGTCTATGTTGATCTCCTTTTGTGAGATCCATTGCACCAAATTCGCAAGTTTGTAGATTGTGTTACGGACGTCAAGAGACAAACATCCCTCAATGGCAACCGGTAAAATAAACTGAAAAACACGTGCAACAATGATATTAAAGTCCACACACGAATTTGTTACACAATTCCCACTATGATCATACCTGACACATTTTATGCCAGTCGTGTGATTTTAAACCGGTAAGCTTTCCTTCTTTAGTAAAACACGTTCGGTGCGAGTGCATTACGCCAGTGGTGGTCCGCAAAGATCGAATGGTCTCTTTTACTTTGTGTTCTTGGGATCCTGTGAAAATCCATGGTGCTTTAGGGAGTTTTATTGATCCATCGGACGCTGTTTGCAGCCAATATTGCTCCATACGATCCACATTTCTAAGGTCAACCCTGGCTCCCAAAGTATCTTTCTTGCCGGTCAGATGATCCCATAGTAGATTACCCACATTCTTGAATATGTGCATTGGATCGAGCAAGTGATTGATCATGAGTCGGGGCCAATATGGTAACTCGTACCATAGAGATAGTCTCTTCATCCCTGGGGACAATCCGTCATCATACATCTCCTTCTGCTCTAACCATGCTTGTGCAGACATCCTCGGTGGCTCATCATACATCTCCTTCTGCTCTAACCATGCTTGTGCAGACATCCTCGGTGGCTCTCTTCCCAAATAGCCATCGCGTAACACATGATTCTCTGGAAGATACGCTTGATGATCTTCGTAGATTTGCTTCTTCAATGAGGGCGCCCTACGTGCATTCAGTCTAGGACCACATGTGAAACATGCTCTATATGCGCTTGTTTGAAGCCCTGCATGTATACACATGATAATAGATCAGCTTGAGAAAAACCAAGATTTACACTGTCTGAGTAAGGAGTGTAAATAGATCACCTGAGCATTCTCTTAGTCCGGGATAGTCATGCATGGTCCACATCAAAATGCCTCTGATCAAAGCATTCCGTCGACCTGTGTGTCGGCTCATATCCACCACTTCTATGCCAATCCACAATTGTTGTAGCTCTTCCAATAGTGGACGAAGATACACATCCATATTCTTCACTTTATATCGCCCCGACACAATCAAGCTTAGCCATAGGTGCCCCTCAGTAGTCAACCACGAGGGAATGTTGTAGTTGACGATGACAACGGGCCATACACTGTAAGATGTTGATCTTTGACCAAATGGATTTACGCCATCCATAGCCAGGCCTAAGTGCAAATTTCGAGCTTCCCTGGCAAAATCCGACCATGTTCCATCTATATGTTTCGAGGCTGCGCAATCTGCAGGAATCCGTAGCACACCATCCGAAGATTTATTCTCCTCATGCCATGATTCTAGGGCGGCCATGGACTTACATTCGAAGAAATGCTTGATGTGAGGAAGCAGAGGAAAATGTCGCAAAACCTTTTGCGGAATTTTTGTTCCGTGGAGATATACTGGATATCTCTCGGAATCTCATTTCGGACACTTCTCCATGTCTATGTATTCCCCTCTGAAAAGAATGCAGTCATTAGGACAAGCGTGGATCGAATTGTAGTCCATCCCCAAGTTTCGCAAAAATCTTTCTCACATTATCAGCTGGTAGTACATGCTCATTGAGCAATCTACACAATATAAAAATACGGTACAATTGTGTAAAAATCTATCAGATCATTATACATTTAGAGTTTTATTAAAGTAAACTAATTTTAATAGATCACCTGAAAAGCGCTCTGACGCTAGTGTCACTCCATCCAAACTTTGCCTACATGTTGAGAAGAACTAGGAGCGCTTTCAATCTAGACACACGTGCTCCATAATACAATGGCGTATCGGCTTCACTTTTCATATCATCATAGATAGGCCCTTTTGAATCCATGATCGTCTCGATCATTTCATCAATCTCGGGCTCTAACATTGCCTCTTTGGGAATGTGGTCTGCATGATCATCCCCCGAGCTATCAGAGGCTACATCTTGTGGCCTCACATATGCTGTTTGACCAAAGCGCCTGCGAACACGTCTATTGGGTTGCAAGATTGCTGCCTGTTGGCCAATGTCAGAGTCCGACGAGTTATAATTGGCAACAACTCGATTTATAATAGATGGATTGAACTCGCCAAATTCGCGAATGTGCTGCAAAGAAACGCGTCTTGTCCGTCGCTCAGCATGCTTGCAATGATTACAAGGACATAAGATCCTTGTTGAGATATAGGTGTTTCGGTTGGACGGCCCCACATCCTCGTCACTACTCATAATGAGGGTAAAAATCTTATAACCTGGAAAATAAATTTAATCTTCTATTGGAATTCTTCATCTTTTCTCTCTCTCTCTCTCTCTCTCTCTCTCTCTCTCTCTCTCTCTTTGTTCACACTGTAAACTACCTCACATTCTCTAGTCATGTCCAATCCCCACACACCTCGGTCTAGAGGTGCATGGAGATCAGAACCAACGGGTTATAATCTCGTCTTTATTGGTCAATGCCTATATTTGTGGGTACAAGAAATCTACACACCCACGTCTACATGATACTGCATGTAGTGGACAAAACCCCTTTGCCTCTTCTCTAGCTGTAGCATTTCACAGCATCTTAACATCTTTTCATAGTAGACCTTTTCATTGTTCGTCTAACTCTAACTTTTTTACTGTAATCTCGAAGTTAGACTCTAATATAAAAACTCAATCCAAAATCTTATCTTAAATCTAACCTAATTGAACATGTGGTGATTCGCTCCATTGAAGGGTAAAAGACATACCAAACTCTTCTTCTCAGCTTTTAGAGCTGTAATGCGATATCTAGAGTGCTTCTCCTGTGACAATTTGCAAGCTTTCTCCAGTTTGCCCATCAGGGAGGCGGTCTCTCCCATTATAATTAATCTGAGAACAAAGCGATCAGCGCTTGAAAAAATGGCACTTTCAAAAGCTATGTAGCTGTGTAGTAGTTATTGCGTGGACCCGCTTGCTTGCTTGCACGTCTCTTGGAACTTCTACAAAGCTATCTGACTCTCCTTAGAGCTTGTGAGCAGCTCTCCATGAGTGCCCTCTTCTTTGGTGCATGCTGCTTTGACTTCTCTTCTGCCCCCTGCTTGCTAATATTTCATTCTTTGCCTCTACGTGACCTCGACGCAGTGTTCGAGTCACTCCTAAGCATCTCCGACGCAGTGACCGAGACACCGGCCACTCTCAAATGTGTAGGCAGTATAATCCTTCGGTGTAATCAAAATAAACCTAAATCTAATCTAATCTAACTTAAATAAACCTAAATCTAATCTAATGTAAATCTAAATCTAACCTTATCTTAAACGATAAAAAGAAGAAAATGGTATAACCTTTCTATCACCCCAGTGTGGTAGATTGGTTATGCCATTTCCCTCTTCAATAACAGGTAAATAACGTAAATAAACCTAAATCTAATCTAATATAACGTAAATCTAAATCTAACGTAAACAAACCTAAATTTAATTTAATATAACGTAAATCTAAATCTAAAGTAAATAAACCTAAATCTAATCAAACATAAATCTAACTAAAAATAAACCTAAATCTAATTTAATTTAACTTAAATAAACCTAAATCCAATTTAACGTAAGTCTACATCTAGCCTAGAATCTTTAACGTCTTTTGGATAGTTTTCTACGACGTTAAAACTCTCTTCTTCTTGTGTGTGTGTGTGTGTGTGTGTGCCAATAAAAACAAAAAAATGGTATAAACTTTCTATCACCCAAGTGTGGTAGATTGGTTATGCCATTTCCCTCTTGAATAACAGGTCTTGAGTTCACAACTCCTCGCCGGCTAGATCTTTAGGTCTCTTTAATTAGTTTCCTACAACGTTAAATTAAAATCTCTTCTTCTCGGGTGTGTGTGTGTGGGTGTGTGTGCACGCCAATAAAAAAAGGAGAAAAATGATATAACTTTTCTATCACCGAAGTGTGATAGATTGGTTATGCCATTTCCCTCATGAATAACAGGTCTTGAGTTCAACTCCTGTCGACTAGATCTTTAAGGTCTCTTGGGATAGTTTCCTACGATGTTAAGACTCTCTTGTTCTTCTTCTTCTTCTTCTTCTTCTTCTCTCTCTCTCTCTCTCTCTCTCTCTCTCTCTCTTTGTTTTATATCTTTATCTTTCTCTCTCTCTCTCTCTCTCTCTCTCTCTCTCTCTCTCTCTCTCTTCCTCTCTCAATGTGTGTGTGCATTCTTTGTTTATGCATGTGTGTGTGCATTTTTGGTTTATGCATGCTCTCTCTCTCTCTCTCTCTCTCTCTCTCTCTCTCTCTCTTTTCCTCTCTCAATGTGTGTGTGCATTTTTTGTTTATGCATGTGTGTGTGCGTTTTTTGTTTATGCTTGTGCTCTCTCTCTCTCTCTCTCTCTCTCTCTCTCAAAAACACAATGTGTGTGTGTGTGTGTGTGAGAGAGAGAGAGAGAGAGAGAGAGAGAGAGAGGGAGAGGGAGAGAGAAAGAGGGGAAGGGAACATGAGAGTGAGGAGAGGGAAGGAGCATACCTGGCTCTCCTTCCTCTCCTCGTATGTGTGTGTGTGTGTGTGTGTGTGTGTGTGTGTGGAGAAGAAAGAGAGAGAGGGGGAGAGCGCGTGTTACCTTGCTTGCTTGAGCGCGCGTCAAAAACTCAGATCTGAGATTTGAGTTTTCGGACGCTCTCGGTTATTTTTTTTAGCCCTGACGGCGTCGCTATAGGCGTCTCTATGAGCGTCGCTAAGTTACTTGTAATTTAGCGACGCTTATAACGACACCGTGGTTTTTCACATTTGACCGTCACACTCCGAGCGTCGCTACTATTAAGTACCTCTTGTAGTGGATGCTGCATGTACTATAGCAAGAGAAACATCCCTCTCTGCCCAAAGGAAGAGTGCACAAACAACTGCACTCCACCTACAAGCTGACACTAAAGAGCGAGTGTATGGCAATTAGCAAAATTGTAAAAATAACATAACCAAAATCAAAAGCTTGATCATAGCATAACGGCATAAAGATTTTATAACCATAATCAAACCAAGAGTCAAAAACTGCAAAACCATAAACATAACATGTTTGCCATACCATAACCATTACCATAACTTGCTTGTCATACCATAATCATAACAGCCATACCATAATTGCACAACCATATCCATAATCATAACCATAACCATAACCATAACCATAACGATAACCATAACTATAACCATAACCATAACCATAACCATAACCATAACCATGACCATAACCATAACCATAACCATAACCATCACATGATTTCCATACTATTATAGCAAAACCATAACCTTAACTTGACTGCCAAACCCTAACCATAACATCTGTGCCATACCATAAACATAACCATAAACCATGAACATAAGCACTGCAAATCTGTACATATGCAAACAATCACTGAGTGAGACTGTATCAAGAAGACCTCAACTACAAGAAATATTGTACCAAGAAGACTGTATAAAGATGACTAGGTAAAACTATATCAAGAAGACCCTCATGGTAATGTCTCCCAGTCGACGTCCTCTCCCTCCTTCTGCACCTGGGTCAGAAGGGCCACAAGTCCATGTTGGTACCCTACTTCTTCTCTCGGCGTTTCGGAAGGCGCTTCACGAAAATTTCCTATAAAATTATGATTTAATCATGAGATAAATCTTCAAATAACATATTTTTAATAATTTAAAGCATATGTATCATACTTACAAACTCATGTTGAAGCATGTGGTAGCCTCCACTACCAGGATGTGATTCTCCAACAAAGTCCAAAGGTACTCTAGCTGTATCTCTCTCCTGTTGAAATCTGTCAGGATTGTCTTGTGTCTCTCATGCAATCCCCGCCCACTCCTCTGCATCCAACCATGACGGCTTTGGACTTCCAGCATTGTATTTGTCTCTCGCCAACGGTGTGACTGAGGATGATCTGGAAAAGGAAGGTTTCTAATTGCAGACGATCTATCAAGCATTGTTGCTTTTTCCCTTCGTACCTCTCTAGCCACTTTTGCATGATGTCTGAGTTGAGAAGGCCAAATCTCATAACCTTTTCTTGCATTGTGATTTCCATATTCCTAATGATGCCTTGTCTGTGCGGCTCATCCCGTGTCACCTTAACGTTGATCTCAATAGTCCGCATTTGGGGCATGTCTAGATCAATTGACCCAAAAATTCACTGATGAGGACAAGAGACTCTTGTTCAAGCCATCCTGCGGCCATGCTACCCTCGAGGTGAGCCCTTTGACGATGGAACCCCTTTAAAGTCTTCATAAATCTCTCAAAAAAGAACATCCACCTGCTATGGACTACCCCAACAACTACAACTTTATCGACCACATGCACAAGTACATGCATTTGGATGGTAAGAATGTTTGTTGGAAAGTACTTCTCTACCATGCACACTGCTTCAATAGCATTTAAGCGTGCCGCATCGATGTTGTCTACTCTTATCTCTCAGATGAACTAATCCAGTGTAGCAACTCACTGATTTTGTAGATTTTCTTCCAATGTCATATGCCAAACAATCCTTTATGAAAATTGGTACGATAAACTGTAAAAATTTGTGCCAATCTTGGAACTTAAGACCACTAAGATTTTTATCTCTCGTAAAGGCCGTCTTGAAACATCACATGCACCCAGTGGGAGTCTTGAATTTGAATGAAGATATAGTCTTCTTCACTTGTTTCTCTTCTGCATGACTCAAAACCCATGGTCCTTTTGGTATAGCAAACTTTCCATTGGGTTTAAGTTGAGGACACATCACTGGCATTCGACTCACAACCTACAGGTCATCTCTTTTGGCCTTGCTCTCCCTTTTTCTAGTGATGGTTTTCCATATGATCTCTCCCACATTCTTGAAGATGTGCATTGGGTCGAGCGAATGATTAATCAGGTGGTCACTTTAGGGCTGGAGTTCATGGAAAATAGAAATTCTTTTCAGTCAAGGTGGCATAAAATCTCCCCTCTCCAGCCACATGTTTTTCCAATCGCTCGCTTTTAGTGGATGCATGGCATGTTTGGCCAATGTAGCTCATGTCCTTCATGCAAAAATCTACCATGCTCCTAGTAAACTGTCTTGCTCAAATGCTCAGAGCAGCGGAAGCCAAGTCGAGGACCACATTTTAGACATGCATGATTGCCCAAGTAACTCAAGCCTAAAAAAGCACAAATTTAAATTATAAAATCGTTGGTATAGCCAGGAATAACGGGTGTGTGAGGGTTTCAAACACTATAAGAGGAAAACTCCAGAACCGCTAGCATTGCCGCAGATTAACAAAAAATAGAAAGAGAAAATATTGCGTGTACGGCAATAACAGCGGAAAAGGACACGGTAGTGGTTTGACAACAATATATGCGGGAATAGGAGCGGTAATATAGTCGTGTTTATTAGCCAAAATATTATCGTGCATATTATCTCGTATATTACTGTGTATTACCATGCATATTACCTCACATATTACCGCATATATTACCTCACATACTACCACTCATATTACCGTTGTACGGATTTTCAAAAATAAAGATGCTCATCTGGTCCATCCAATTTGGATGGCCCAGATGAGCATATTTATTATTAACTTGTATTAATTTATCTAGTCTATGACTGTCTTCTTCTAGCACATAGTTCACATCAACAAATATTGGTCGCTTCTTCTTGGTACTCTTTTCTCACAAGGCAACTCTATTTAAAATAGGGGGTTGGTATACTCATCTTCGACATTGAAGAGTGAGTAAAATCAACTAATGATTTGGAAGCTGATGCAGTTAATGATTGACTTAAGAACCTTCGTGCATGATCATAATTCTAGTACTAGGAGCATACTCATAATCTTGAAGATAACCATCATATTTGAAACTTTGTAGCATTTCCATTGCCATTTACATTGCCATTGCCATGTTTGTGCCGACATCCATTTGGCATTCTCAATGATTATGCATTCTGGTCCTTATGACATCTATGATAGGTAGATATATATAGACAAATAGATTTAATTATCACTTATGAAGGTCAAATATGACCTATGAGACCAAATTTTTTTAATTACAAAGTTCCTTCTGAATAAAGGGTTTGTTGGATCTCGGGGGCTCTACCTAAAAATATTTAAGTGTAGCACGTGAGTTCACCCGGAGGGGTTTTTAATGTACCAAAGAGTTAGAGAGTTCCATGTACAAGAGGGGTTTAAAAATGGGAAATTGAAAAAAAGTTACAGGTTTATGAAGGAAGACGGGTCTTTTAATTCATGATGAAGTGTGTGTGTATAGGGGTTTTAAAAATACCTCTTGAGCGCACGTGCTATAGGTATTTTTGAAAGGTGGACCCCCGGGTGTTGAATACATCTCAATTAAGGAGTAAGGATCTAGCGAGGTGTGATAAAAGGAAGATAAGATGAAATGAAAAAAACCTAAGAAGGGGTAGGTGAGGAGGGAACCAATTTGGTAGTTCAAAACTCTTGGATAACTGGCTTTACCTTCTTCACATGTTTTGCAGTTCTTCTTTCTTCTGTTTGAGTTAGGTGGGTGTTATATCTTCTCCAAACCAAAATTTGGTGTCCTTGAGAATCCGCAATTGCTCAAGGATTTTGATTTGATCTACCTTGATATTGAAAGTGAGGATTGCATGGTTGGTGCGATGTTCGTGTGTAAGAGAGGCGATTGTGGTTGACCCCATTGTACCATGTAGGCTGTTGTTTGGATGTGAGCAAAGTAATTATGGAACATTGACAGTGATATCCTCTTGGCAGTGTCATTCACCTAGGGTGGACACTACATGATCTTCAACCTTACCAAAGGTAATACCTTAAACTTGGGTTTTGACCTCCTTTGTGAGAGTGGTATCTACTCCCACCGTTGTGTTATTGAGATTGAGGTCCCCCTTCCCTTTCCAATCACTTGGAAGCCTACCAATGAGAACATTGAGGGCAATATTGTCTTGGCACTATCGTTCACGTAGCGTGGACACTACACAGTCTTCAACGTTACGAAAGATGATATCCTATACTTGGGTTTTGACCTCCTTTGTGAAGGTGGTCTCTACTTCCACCTTTGTGTTATTGAGATTGAGCTCCATATGTTCCATCTCTTTCTTTTTGTGGTTCTCCACTATTGAGCCTCGATGGTCACAAGTCTATGCTTTAGCTTCTCATTCTCCTTGTGAAGCTTCTCGACTTCATTTTCAAGACCTGTGTGTTAGGTTTTTTGTCTCTGGGGGTGTTTCCTCGATCCCCGAGAATGTAGACTTGCCTTGAGATGAGGCTCAAGTGGCCACGACAGGCACATGCTTCCTATGAAGAGACTCAAAGCATAACTCCTAGAGAGTCACATGCAGCTAGAATGGAGTCAAAGTTGGTGCTCAAGATGAGTATGAGAGTTGAGGACAGCTCGGGCAGAGTCGAGGTTGGGCATGCGATAAAGTTGGGGGTGTGGGTAGTTTCAACAAAGTCAAAATCGTGCAAATGATTAGATGTGTGTGCAAGGCGTTTCTGGTTGGGAGGACAAGGTTGTGTTAACGCTCTACCTAATCTCTACATCCTCTCTATCTACTCCATATACACCTCTCTCTAAACCCTAATCTCTTCCTAAATCCTAACCTTATCTGTCTCCCCTTGACTTAATCTCTATCTAGAATCTCTATGTATCCTCCTTCTCTACCTAATTTACCTCAACTCTACACCCTCTATATCTACTCTATCCACACATCTCTCTACACCCTAATCTCTTCTTAAATCTTAATCTTATCCATCTACTCTCTACATTGTTGAGAGAGAAAGAGAGAGCACAGAAATAGAACCCCAAAGTGTGTTGAATACACACATGAGATGATGTATATATAGAGAGGACTTGGGTGCTATATATAGAGAAGCCATATATTGAGTAGCTTCACATATAAGCTCAACCCCCCTGCTCAAATAAGGGTCCTTAACTGTGGATGAAAAAACCCTTGGGGGATCAAGGGAAAAATCCACAGCTCTATATACACCCACTGTTATATTATAAAAATCATTGAATGTACAAACGTTCATGAGGGGCTGCATCACTCCTTTTACAATGAATATTTTATGAGGGGCTACATCACTCCTTTTACAATGAATGTTTTATGAGGAGTTACATCACTCCTATCCTATCAAATACAATAATGAATTAGAAGATTCAATAAAGAGGTGTAAATGCTATTGATTAGCTCGTGATCAGAAGTGTCTCCGTGAATCTGCTGTGTAGCTTGTCATCAATATGGAATCACCAAACATGTCTTAATGTTGTCATCAATATGGAATCACCAAACATGTCTTCATGTTGTCATGAATATGACATCACCAAACATGTCTTCATAAATATTTTATTTTCACCAAGTTGTCTTCATGAAATCAATTCTTTGATCAGTCCTACGTAGATCATAGACTCAAAAAACATAGTCATGAATTTTTTTAGCATCGTTAGTGAAATAATATATGTTCACAATGCCATAAGAGATGGTTCATGACGCCACTCTTTTGACAACATATATACGCACGACAATATATATGTATATAAAGTATGAACGTAAAAGTACAAGATACATGATTATGTGATGCAAATGACATGTGTATATAGCACATAAAACGACATTTATCAATGTAGTGATATCAATGAATATCATCAAAGTATTAACAAAACATCATCACTGTATCAATAAAAATGAATAAATCATCATGGTATCAACAAAAAGCATCATGGTATCATCGAGAATAATCATGGTATCAACAAAACAAAGGGTAGTAGAATTGAATCCACCTAGCTAGCATGCCTTACATACAGAATTGTAAGCCTTTGGTTACAGAGATGGCCGCAAACATGAGAGCCAAAACCATAAGTGCCTTGCACAGTTTGTACTGGTAGGGATGCAGTGATATGATATCCCTATTGTAGAAGTTCCCCAAACTTGTGTGCCAATGCCGTGGATTTGAAGTCAATGGGTTGTATCATGACACACGATAGAAGCCTTGCTTCACCTGAAACTGTCAAAGAACTTTTCTTTGCACAGCAACAAGAGTTTCCAAAGTAAACGGGAAAACATGAAGAAATAAGGAAAACTTAAAATTGTCTAACCTGGTTGTCTTGCTGTAACCAATTGTCCCAAGATTCCATAGAAGAAAACACACTCAAAGATGGCTCATAGCCATATCTGTTGCACAAGTGGTAGCGGTCGTATGTACATGCACCTCATGACATATAGGCTCGTCTGGCACATAATGAAATTACTAGCAAGCATATTGCCAAATCCTTCCCAAGTCTGTATGCTCATAGCAGATGCCAAACGTGGGGAGTCTGAATGCAAGATGCATAAATTGAAGCCTTGCTTCATATACCTACGTCTGGACTTATTGCCAACAAATGCTATTGACGACAGATGTCATAGCAAAGAGAGTCAACCTTGTCGATCATGCAGAAAAAATTGACCTTGTCTACTTTTAAATCTTATGGAGAAGTAGAATAATATGTGCAAGTTATGCATGCGTACATGTGTAGCGTGATTTCTATTGCCCTTGATCACTTAGGTTTGTCATGGGCGAGTGAAAATGTGATCAAACATTCCTAGGAACCATGTCCATAACAAAAAATTCAAATCTAAAACGTGAAATAATCGGCATCATAATCTATAACCAGTGGTCGGCCATGCCGAGCACCCTTACTCCTTGAGATGTTGAAACATTTTCAGTTGACCTTGCCTTTGGAAAAAAATTCAACCTTTGATAAGCATATTCTATCAAGGGACTTGGTAGAATCCATGCTTCTGAGTGAGAATGTTTTGTACTCAAGCTGTGCTTGACTTTTGTGGACAAAATAGTCGGTGGTCGTTGCTAACAATGCATTCATCAAAAGGTTAATGTGTATGGTAACCTTTGACAAGCCGTTCTTGCTCTTGAATTTCCTTACTTTCACTCACCTATGTTACATGACAAGCATTTTTTGAAACTTTGTCAAACAAACTAAAAATCATCACATACCTTAAGAATCGTGCAACTTGACGTGCCCTGTTGTCGATATCTTGCATATGGCATTACCATGCATGCCAAGCTTTTTCGCATCCACAGCCATGCGAAAGTGCATGTCCCTACCGTGCTTCGCCGCCTCTGACAGGTTTCTCTCTTGCTTCGCATGATCCTCATGATGCTTCTTAGCTTGGCCAGTTCGTCGATTGCTACCCAGCCGTATCGCATGGGGCGCACCTCTTAGGAGGGAAGGTTCCCCAACTTAGGGCACCATATGAACACAAGGAGGAAAAAAAACACCAACAATGGTGGCCGTTGCATATGCGCAGGGAAGAGAAGGGGGTAGGGAGCCCGCTGCTTTGCAGGACGATTTGGGGGGAGACACAGTGTCAAAAAATGCTCCAGAGGCTAGGGTGACCCTAGTGAGTCCACCACTTCGTGGTTTCCTACTGCAGGTCAAGGATAGGGCTCAAGGAATTCTTAGCGGGTGTGCACATGGTTGTCGTCGACCCCGACTCCTCCGCCCTCCTAGGGACCGTTCCCGTGACCTGTGTCCATGGAACTCAGAGAGAGAGAGAGAGAGAGAGAGAGAGAGAGAGAGAGAGAGAGAGAGAGAGAGAGAGAGAGAGAGAGAGAGAGAGAGAGAGAGAGAGAGAGAGAGAGAGAGAGAGAGAGAGAGAGAGAGAGAGAGAGAGAGAGAGAGAGAGAGAGAGAGACCATGCAACCTCATGCAAGAACAAGTACTAGTCCTCTCCTTCCTCCATGGCTATTCATCCATGCCCTTAGCCCCTGAGCTCTGATACCAGTGAAAGGCAATGGGGTAGGAAAACATGCTAATAACGTCCCAACTATCCTATATATATAGGCCCTTGGCCCTCTTCCATATATAGACACCTTTACTGCATGTGTGTGTGGCACGTTGCCAGGGCTGTGCCCGCCTAGTCCTACCCATGGCATGATAAAGGGAATCACATGCCCCCTACCCGTCCAGCCACTAAAAATCTTCTAACTAATTTGGGATTGGATTATCACAAAATACATGCATGTCCTAATGATTGTATACTTTTTTGCAATGAGTATGCAGATTTGGAACAATGTTCCAATTGTGGATCAAACAGGTATAAAGAGGACACACAAGGAAAATTTATCCCTACATAGGTCCTTCAACACTTTCCTATCATTCCAAGAATAAAGAGTATGCTCAGGTGCAAGCCTATAGTAGCTTTGATGACATGGCGCTGAAATACTAGATCGACAGATGATGTGATGCGGGTACCTGCTGATTCTCATGCATGGAAGCACATAGAGGAAATTTGGCCTACATTAAAGAATGAGCCTCAATCTATCCACCTTGGTCTCGCAATGGATGGAGTAAATCCATTTGTGGCCTAATTGTCAGGTTAATTATAATCATCCACCATGGCTAGCTATCAAGAAGGGCCATCTGTTGTTGTCACTGATCCTCCCAGGAAAGTACAAAGCAAAGAACATGTACATCTATCTCGCAACACTTATAGAACATTTCCAAATCGTGTGTACATAAATTGATGTGGTTGATACGTCCCAACCAATCAGACGACAGAATGTACATGTGCAAGGCATTCTCATGTGGACCATGCACGATTGGTCAGGCTTCGGTGAGTGTTCAGGTAAGTGCCTCATACACATGTTATTCCTGGCTATACCAACGCTTTTATATTTTAAATTTGTGCTATTTTAGGCTCGAGTTACTTGGGCAATCATGCATGTTTAAAATTTATTCCTCGACTTGGCTTCCGTCGCTCTGAGCATTTGAGCAAGACACTTTACCAGGAGCATTGTAGATTTTTGCACAAAGGACATGAGCTACGTGGACCAAACATATGTAAACATGCCATGCATCCACTGAAAGCAAGCGATTGAAAAAATATGTGGTTGGAGAGTGGAGATTTTATGCCACCTGGCCTAAAAAGAATTTCCATTTTCCATGACCTGCCGTCCTAAACTGACATGCTGATTAATCATCTGCTCGACCCAAGCACCGGATTGCACATGCCATTGAGTAGGCACACACAATCAAGCTTTGCCCAATTTTTTGGCATTTAGGCTTATCCAAGGATTAAATTAGCCTAGCATACACATCATTTACATGCTTGCATATTCATAAATCATTAATTCCATCAATTTTTATATATGCACACATTCAAGATTAGGTGCACACACACTTGAAAAATTTGACAGTTCTTTTTCCTCTTTGGTGCATGCACACACACAATGATTTTTATGCACACACATGATTTTTTCTTGGGAATTAAGCATTATCTTGACACAAACATCATTCATTAGTCAAAATTGACCATAAATTTCATCCCAAAACAATCAAATTAGGCATTCAAAGTATGCTAATTGAATTACACACCTAATTTTAGCACTAAATTAGCAACACATTGGAATCAAATTAAGCACTCAAAAATTGAATGGAGTAGGTCAATGCACTTACAATTGATTGCATCCAAGCTAATCCTTGCTCCACGCGACAATTCCATCATGCACACACATGTGTGGCTCTTCCAAATTAGCCAAAAGATTGACCATTTGTAGGTCAAAAATCATACACTTAAATCATCAAATTAGGCATAGATTAGCACAATTAACTTGATAAAAGTGTTTATTCCACCTCTTGCAAGGGTATTTAACATACTTTACACTTCAAATGTTAGTGGTTAGGTAGGCAAGGTTAGTCAAAATTAGCATAAAATTAGTAAAACTTAGCATGGAAATAAGCAAAATTAGTAAGGGTTAGCATGAAATTAGTGAAATTGAGGGTGGAATTGGGGGTTTGGGGTATTCATAACTCAACATTAGCATCAATTTCTTACACATCATCATCAAATCAAAATCAAAATTGAGTTACGCACACTAAAAAACAAACAAAATTAGTAGTAAAATTACTCTATTCTACATATCCTAAACTCACTAGCTTAAGTTATTATCCCCAGCAACAGCGCCAAATGTATGGATGGGTTGTAGCACGACCTAATCGCAACCCACAAAATTGTAAAATGGTGGATCTAGCAACCCGGCTAGGGCAAGGAAGCACGAGCCTAAGATGTATAGACATAGAGGATTCAAGGGATCCTTCTTCTCATCATAGAGAGAAGCCATGGAAAGGGGCTTCCTCTAATCAACATTACATTCCTACTTACTAATCACTTGCACACAATCATGCGGTTGAAATTGACCTCTCACATCAATCACTCTTATTCACAACTCTTAATCACAACCACATAAGCGTGCAATTAACATACCTACTCCGCATTAGTGTGTCCATTCCGGCACAACCCCTCAATACGACTACGTATGCACACACACTAACTGCACCTTGTAGAGAGAGATGAAGAGAAGAAAGGCATAGCCCTCACACACCATGGCCAAGGGTATGGATAGAATAGATTAACTCAAAAAAGGGATTAGAGATCTACCATCACACTAATACAATCTCACGCCACATAATCAAGCAAAGAAGACTAATAAGAAAGAAAGAGTAATTGATTATTAGAAATCAAGAGCTACATGGGCATGGAAAGCCCATGAGCCTCATGACCATACACTCTACAAAGAGGAGTCCTCACCCAAGAATGACTTCTCATTAAGCATAGGGCTCTTTTATAGCTTTGGGTCTGAAACCCTAGTTCAACTATTGGATAGAGTTGATCTCTCTAGCTTAGACTCATACAACTTTGAAACTCCTACATGAGTCCAAGCCCTATACAATGAAAAGGAAATGTTGTGCACTATGCCACATCCATAGCTTGGTGCATAATTGGTGTAGCTTGTGTTAGTCGCTGCTAACATTCCCCTCTTCCTAATTTGGCCCACGTCGTCGTATGCCGGTGAAGCAAGACATGGTGACATGGTAGAAAGCAAGTCCATGGAAGAAATGTTGACCTGCAAAACATAAGAACAAGTAATGAGCATCAAAGGCCACCAAGAATGAATAAAACATGAAGCACAAATGAACAATCATGCAAAGTGATTTTTTGCTTCTAAAAAATGGATCAATCATAGTCGAAAACTAGACAACATAAAGCAAAAATAAACATAAACTATTATGAAGATTAAACCACTTTGAAATTTCAGTTTTATGCATGAAACACAAGCAATCAATTATGACCCTATGCTAATCCAAGTTTATAAACCTACTAGCGTGAAAACTATGTGAACAATCTTAATAAATCATTCAAGTTTAGCATGTCTATGGGCTATAAAAAAGATCATAATCTATTAGTACATTGTCAAAGCTTTTTGAAGCTCATGGAAGTTTTGATTTTGTCATTCATTGAAAAAATTAAAGCACAATTACAAGGCTACCACCCCAAGGCAAGTCTAGGTGCGACTCTCGGCTTCTTGATCACTCAAGAAGGTGTTCCAAAAGCCTGCTAGCCTACTGAGGTGATGGCTAACCCCTATCAGCCCAAGGCATTGGTTTAGGGCCTTGACCAAGCGAGCCAATGTGATTCCCCTCGCGTGCCAAGTGCCAATAAGGTGCTAGGCCTCACATAGACACAACATAACATATAAATTTTCTTTTCATGTGTCTAGTAGCATTTGTACTACTTTTTCTTGACACTTTTTTTCTTCATTGATTCATTTGTTTAGCACTTCTTGCTTCCAACTTGAGATGCTAATGGCAATTGGTCTAAAGAGACTAAAGCCTAATCATAGCCCTAGGTCATGTTAAAAATGAACGGAGTATTAAGACTATCACTAAGAGTCTAGGACTAATGAGAAATGAATCTACATTAACCTAAGGTCAAGGCCAATTACCTATGCTTAGCACACATAAAACCTAATTTTTTGATGAGTTAATTTTCACAAAGCAAAGTGTTGAAACTTTAGGATGCCTAGCTTTCAAATATGAAAAACCCATAGTTTAGAAGAAAAATTTCACTTAAGCCAAGCAAGAGAATGAAGAGATGAGAAGAGAGCAAAATCATGGAAGGATTACACCTATTCATGCTCTTTTGAGCATCCTTGAGCAAGCATCCTTGAGCAAGCATCCCCTTTCTAGAGAAGCCTCTTGATCTTTGTTGAAGATGATGAAACAGGAAACAGAAGGAAGACAGCAACTCAGAGTAGGAAGAAGATGGAGAAGGAGAAGACACAGAGCTTGGGTACGAGATCTCTGTAGTCTCTCTCTGTATTGGAATAATAATAATATGTACAAACTCAGAGCAACAAAGCTTATATGAAACCCTAAGAGATAAGGTGTCCTTTCACACCGGATGTCCAGGGGGAAAAACCCAGTGGGAGAAAAGTGCCCCTGGTGAAGCGCGTATACACACTAACACTACTACATGTCTACAAATCCCCCCTGTAGTGATAGTGTGAATCCGTACAAGGTAGTAGATCATCATGTGTATGAGAGTAAGCCCAAAGCTTTTCGGAAAGCTTCAAACTTTTCTCGTGATAACGCCTTCGTAAATAGATCTGCAATGTTATCCTGTGTAGGACAGTAAGTTAGTGTGATCTCCCCTGCATGTAGCCTTTCCCTGACATAGTGGTAGTGAACCTCTATGTGCTTTGTTCTTGCATGAAATACCGGATTCCTTGCAACTGCCATAGCACTCTGACTGTCAGTGAAAATGGTAGTGGGTGCCTGTTGACACTCACAAAGATCTGCCAATAACCTGCGTATCCATACACAATCAAATGTTGCCGTGAAAGCTGCCCTGTACTCAGCTTCACAAGTTGATGTAGCCACTGTGGGTTGCTTCTTGCTTAGCCAAGATATACATGCATTTCCCAAGAAAAAACAATTTCTACTTGTGGAATGTCGTGTGTCAAAATCACCAGCCCAATCTGAATTGCTGTAACCAAGAAGCTGCATAGAACTGTGCTTTCCATACATATCCCCCCTTGGAAAGAACATGGCAAGATTAGGGGTACCTGAAAGGTAACGAAGTATGTGCTTCACAGCCTGCCAATGATGCATACCTGGGCTGTGCATAAATCTGCTTGCTTGTGAAACCCCAAATTGAATGTCTGGACGAGTGTTGCCTGCCAAATATATCAAGCAACCAACTGCTGCTGCATAAGTATGTACATCAAAAGTTTCTCCAGCATCATGCATGCTCAACTTTGATCCATTTTCTATGGGTGTAGAGATTGGCTTACAATTTTGCATACCAAACTTGTCCAAAATTTTATGCAAATATTTTGCCTGCAACATGTATATGCCATCCTCTGATTGCACAAACTGAATACCCAAGTAATAATGTAGCAAACCAAGATCAGACATCTCAAAGGTTTTTCTCAAAGCATCTTTAAACGCTTCAATTTCATTTGCATTATTGCCTGTAAGAAGCATATCATCCACATAAAGTGTTAGCATAATGAGAACTCCATCTCTCTTTTTGACATACAAAGTACTTTCTGTTGGACTATTCTGAAATCCCTGGCCAATCAAATAAGTATGTATCTTCTCATACCATGCTCTTGGAGCCTGTTTGAGACCATACAAAGCTTTACGCAATCTACATACCTTTTTCTCTTGACCTTTTACAACAAAACCACTTGGTTGACTTACATAAACTTCTTCCTGCAAATCACCATTCAAAAAAGCAGTTTTGATATCCAACTGATGCACTTTCCAACCATGATGAGCAGCAATTGAAACTAGTGATCTAATTGTGGACGTACGAGAAGTAGGAGCAAAGGTTTCATCATAATCTATGCCTTTCTGTTGCGCATAGCCTTTTGCCACAAGCTTTGCTTTGTACCTGTCAACAGTACCATCTTGTTTCCTTTTTACCTTAAAAACCCACTTTGTACCAATAGGCTTTTTACCTGTAGGCAAGTCCACTAGATCCCATGTATGATTCTTATGAATAGAATCAATTTCTTGCTGCATAGCATCTTTCCACTGAACACACTCTAAAGCTTGTTCAAATGAATCGGGCTCATCTGCATCACAAAGAGTGCTAAAGCAAGCCAAATCTACTTGCTCTCTACCAAAAGTAGTACCAACACGTGTTTTTCGTGGCAACGGTGCATCCAACTTGCTATCCTGCAAAGTTTTCTGAACCCATTTAGGCAAGGTTCTTTCTTCCCTGAGAACTTCTTGCTCTTCACGCACAATTTCCTCTACATCATGAGGTGTCACATGCTGATCAAAAGATTGATCAAGATTATCAACCTGTTGTGATTCTTGATTCTCCACAAAAGAAGGAAGCAAACCTTCAAATACATCATGTGTCTGCATATGAGGTACATCAAAAGCAACCATAGGTTGAGCAGTAGTTTCTGCAAAAATTACATCACGACTTTCAAAAATCTTGTTTGTAGCAGGATTGTAAAGTCTATAACCTTTACTTCCACTACTGTACCCCACAAATATACATTTGATTGCCTTATCATCAAGCTTCCCACGTAACTGCTGAGGGATGTGAGCATAAGCAAGACAACCAAAAACACGAAGATAACTGACTGAAGGTTTTTTGTCATACCAAGCTTCATATGCAGTAATGGTCTTCAAGGCACGAGTAGGACACCTGTTCAAAACATGTGCTGCACAAGCAACTGCCTCCATCCATAGCTTATGAGGCAAACTCTTAGCCTTGAGCATACATCTAGCTGTCTCCATTAAAGACTTGTTCTTCCTTTCTGCAACACCATTCTGTTGTGGTGTGTATGGCATAGTGCATTGGTGTTTAATGCCTTTCTTTCCCAAAAAATCCTTAAATGCACCTGACATGTATTCACCTCCTCGATCAGTACGAAGAGTCTGTACTTTGCAACCTGTTTCATTTTCAACCATGGCGACATAATGTTGAAAAACTGCAAACACATCTGACTTTGCTTTGAGTGGATACACCCAACAAAACCTGGAAAAGTCATCAATGAAGGTCACAAAATAAAGGCTGTTTCCTATAGATGGCGTCCTCATAGGACCACATACATCACTGTGTACAAGCTGCAACTTTCGTGTTGCTCTAACTGAACCATCCTGTGAAAATGCAAATCTGTGCATCTTTCCAAGAACGCAACCTTCACATACATGTCTTGGTGGCATCTCCAATAAGGACAAATCATGCACCACATTATGACGTTGTAAAGTCATCAAACTGCCATAACCAACATGCCCAAATCTAGCATGCCACAACTCAGCATCCTGCATGGCCTGAGTCTTTGTTTCTGCAATACATACCTGAATCTGCTTTTCATAATGATCTAGCACAAATAGTCCATTGTCCAGCGTACCTGTAGTGATAAGAGAATAACCATTCTCTCGATCTCGTACAACACATCTGTCATCCTCAAAAATGACCCGAAGACCATTTTTTGCAAGAGAGGATACAGACAACAAATTCTTCTTGATCCCTGGAACATATAAGACATCTGGCAAGCACAAATCTGAACCATCTGAAATGGTAATCAAAATCTTACCAACGCCTTTGATTGGATAAGAAGCATTATTTGCACATGTCACCTTCTTTCCTGCTGGAGCTGCATCCAATGAACAAAACAAATCCTTCCTTGAAGTAATATGCCTGGATGCACCACTATCAAAGTACCAAATCATTTGTGTCTTGTCAACACTGTAAGCAGAAAAATCTGAACATACTACAAAAGCATAAGAATCCTGCACAAAGTTTGCAGACTCTTCTTTAGCTGTAGAAGAATCACCCGAAGCTGAAACAACCAAACTTGACTCTTTCTTCTTTTCTTTAGCAATTCGCTTTTTACACTCACTAATGTAGTGACCAGGTTTCTTGCAGTAGTGACATTTACCTTTCTTCTTGGACTTGTCGGAATCACCTTTAGACTTTTCTGAAGATTGTCCTGCACTAGACTTGGAGTAATGAGCACTCTCTTTACCCCTGATTTTGTTCTGTACAACAAGAGCATGATCCATACCATCCACCTGTAAAGACTTGTTCTTACGTGATTGATCCTCCTGCAATAGCAAAGCCACTAACTCTTCAAAATGAAGAGGGTCAGGATTAGCTCACAAAGACAGAGTCAAAGAAGTCTGAAAAGTCAAATAAGATGGTGGTAGTGAATTGAGTGTTTTGGAAACCAAGTCCTTCTCTGGAATCACTTCATCAATGCTAAGCAATTGCTCTTTAAGATCCTTGATTTTTGTAAGATGCTCGACAATATCGTCACCTTCGTCCATCTGTATTTTGTCAAGTTGTTTCTTCAAAAACTCTATTCTGGCAGCGTTTCTTCCTCCAAACATAGCTTGCAGAGTGTTCCAAGCATCCTCAGAAGTTCTGCAAGATCTGATATGTGGTGTGATTGTCCTCTTTATGGTTAAGGCAATCACAGCCATAGCCTGTGCATCTTTAGTATCCCATCTCTTTTGCTCTGGAGTGACTTGTGAGGGTCCTGCACCAACAGCTGCACCACGACCAGGCGTGGCAGGTGCAATGCTACCTGGACGAACTTCATCTCCAGATACATAATCCCACAATCCTTCCCAACCAAAACATTTTTGGCCATAAAAGACCAAAGAGAATAGTTGGTACCATCCAATTTGTCTTCGGATGTAAACGCACCAAAAATCTCTTTCTCCATAGATTGAGCCATACTGTAGATGCACACAAGAGCGCAAAAGAACCTCCAAGAGATTCACAAATCTCCTCTCCAATCCAAGCAAAACTCTACACAAAATCTCAGCACAAAGCTAAGACAAGCTGCTTCCCAAAAGAACTGTTTACCTGAAGAAAATCTATCAAAAAGCACACCCTCTTGATCTAAACGCCTCCGAAAAGTAACTTCTGCTATGCTGCTCAGAACAAAATTCTGAGGGCTCGAACGGCTTCGAAAGGGGGGTAAAACCGCAGGTCACCTGCTCAGAATACTCCCGGAACGTCGAGGATGCTCCCACGAACAAATTTTCTGAAAACTGCCTAAAAACTGCGATTGCGGGCGTGGACGCGAAAACGCAAGTAGAGGCTCTGGAAATCACCTCGCTCTGATACCAATTGTTGAAGATGATGAAACAGGAAACAGAAGGAAGACAGCAACTCAGAGTAGGAAGAAGATGGAGAAGGAGAAGACACAGAGCTTGGGTACGAGATCTCTGTAGTCTGTCTCTCTGTATTGGAATAATAATAATATGTACAAACTCAGAGCAACAAAGCTTATATGAAACCCTAAGAGATAAGGTGTCCTTTCACACCGGATGTCCAGGGGGAAAAACCCAGTGGGAGAAAAGTGCCCCTGGTGAAGCGCGTATACACACTAACACTACTACATGTCTACAATCTTTTTATTTGCAAAAGAATCATTTTTGAAGCTAAGTGTAAACACAAGCTACAAAAGTCAATTATTGAAAGCACACAAAAAGCATTAATGAAAACCTAAAGCTAGGGTCTTGCATACCCAAACTTGCCAAAGGGAAAAAACCCTAGGGAAAAAAAATGCCTTTGGTGATGCACATGATGCTTTTTGATAGAAAATTTATGCATACATATCAAAATGAGAGAGATAAAATGCTTCTAAATAAGAAAATTTTGCAATTTAAAGTCCTCTCATGCATGATTCAAAGGTTTGATTAATTTCTAGCCCAACTTGAAATATGGAAAAACAAGCTAAGAGCTGAAAATAATGCAATTTTTGAATGAAATGAAGTGGCTCTCGATACCCAAATTTTTACAATTAAAGCTTTTCAAAAAGTTGGCTAATAACTAGCTCACATGAAATTTTACATTTTTTAGTGCAATCTAAGAGCTAGAGATGACTGCAACTTGATGAAATGAAAATAAATGGCTCTCGGTAGCCAAACTTTTTTACTTGAAAGCTCTCAAAAAATTGGGTAAACACTAGCTCAAGAGAACACATTTGCATTTTAGACCGAGCTATGAGCTAGCATTTATACACTTTTTTAATCCAAATAATTGGAATGGCTCTAACTAGCCAAGTTTTGCAATTTTTTGCAATGATGACCCATTCTTGGATCAATGAAATCACACACCTGCCACAACCCTTCAAAATCAGCTCAAATCATTAGTGCATGAAAGCATTTATCAATGAATACAAGCACTAAAACTTTCATGTTCAACCACAACCCAAAATTGTAATGCTCTTTCTTGGCTACCAAACAAGCTTCATTTTAGTGTTTTGTAATGATTTTTCATTCAATTCAAGCACTAAAATATAAAAGCAATGCTAAGTTTAAGCACAAAGTTCCAAATATGCATCAACTCATCCTCCAACAATGTGACTCTCATGTCCGCATGCATATCACAAAGAAAAATTTTCCTTTTTCCAACGAGGTTTTCAATCAAGGTGGCCGGCACTAACCTAATGCATAAGCCAAAAATTGGCTGCAATGAGATTCATTTATGCATGGAAGTGCTCACAATCATCACACCGTATCAATGCTCACACTTTCCAAGTCAAAGCAAAATCTGCAAAATCAAAGCACACAGAATAATGTCCATACTTTGCTCATTCATAGTAAATGTAGCATACATAGCAAAATTAATCTCAATTGATGTTGCGTGGCTCTTGATAGCCAACATATAAAAGTGAATTCTCACTTCTCGTGATGACCTTTGCAACTTACACTGTCACTCCTCCATTCAAAATGCAATCATTACTCCATGAATTCATTTTTCATACACATTAAAAATTTTTCAATGCCATCAATACAAACAACTCAAATAAACCATAATGTACACTAAAGGATACTCTTTAAATCACACATCATGGTTGAGTTGAGTTCATTCATAATGTGAGCTCGAGGGAAGAGAGAGTGTGGCGCGAGGGGCGATGGGTGTGATAGAATTCGTTTGTTTCGTAGAATGAAATGTTTGTGTGTAAAGACCTAGCTTTCTTGTGTTCGCACCTTTGACATGCATCCAATGTAGAGCGAGAGCAAGACTCAAGATTGAGACCCAGGAAAGGCATGCAAGTGACAGTGTACTTGCGAGATAGCAAGGCACGAACGTGTGAGTCTTGTGGTGTATTTGTGGGCGAGCAGCTACGGCCTCCATCTGCTGAGTTAGTGACTCAATAGTCATTACTTGTTGGGGCACATCCTACAATATCTGTCAGCCAAGAGACGCAATCCTAAACACGAAGTTCATAAACAACTTATTGCGCTCTGAATTAGAGTACACCCAATTTGACATAGATGGCGACCAAAGCATTGTCATCATGGCGTCCAGCATAATGCCATGGGTTGCATGATATGCCCAACAGGAGCACGATCGGGAAGCTGTGGGATGTTTTCAAGTCACTGCATCCCGGACAGAAGATGCTCCCCTAAGAACTGGTCGAGGTAGAGGTAGCAGATAGCAGCAGGAAATTGCAAGGCCGGTCTGAGGCCAAGAGGAAAGTGTGTGTATGGAGGGGTGTGTGTGTGTTTGGAAGGAGCCGAGTAAGGGTGGGATGGGTCAACAGGCTGTGTGTGTGCGCTGCAAGCCAGGCAGGCCCTTGTGTGTTTGCCCAGTCAAGAGCCAGTGGCCCTTGTGTGTGTGTTGAGAGACAGCGCAAAAAGCAAGCAGCTTGTGAGTCGGCCTCTACTGTTGATAGACCTTCATCAATTGAACATCTCGAGCTAATAGGGCTCCCCCATTGACCCTCTAAAGGTGCTATTAGGGGGCCCTTGAAAAAACTAATGATCTGTGCTTCATAGGCCTCCACAAAAGTGAAGGGCCCTTCACCTAAAATGTCTCACTGAAAATGTAGGGGGTCCTTCAACCACCCCCTACACTTGAGAAACGCTTTTATAACTTGGTATAGGGGGTCAACAAGTCAAAAAGAGAAAGAGTACTCCCAATTCTTTGGTGCAAACTACTGGAAACTTGTTGTTGAAGGGTTTATGGGCACACAAAGAGATTTTTATAGGGCCCTTTACATTTAAAAGGGCCTTTTCTTAAAGTTTGATTTAGAGGGTTTATGGGGGAGCCCTCTAAGAAGTGCCCATTGCAAGCGATCGTTAGAGGTGAATCTTTAAACTAACTAAAAATGGTTAGTTTTGTGTGCGCAGTAGGGAATCTGCAGAGGCCTCAGTGTCGTTTTTTTCTGCATTAATTGCTGCATCCACCATTGGGGGATGCATGTGCTCAATCATGTGCTTTCTGCAAGTGAAGTTCCTTAGAATCTCGACCAACTGAGAGTGCTGCATGTGCGTGGGCCAAGAGGTTGAGGGGGAAATGGGTTGTGTATGACATAATTTCACAGAAAATGGGCTGCGTGTGTGTGAAGTGGACCAAGCCAGGCAGGCCGAGGAGGGACCTGCGTTGTTTTTCGAGGCCGATTTGCGAAGGCCTCGCGGTGCAGCCCGGAGCATGCGGTCTGCTGTGTGTGTCGTGTTGCGCCAAGCCAAGTGTGTGGGGTCGCAACTACAGGTGAGCAGAGCACCATGTGTGTGTGTGATATATACATATTTTTTTAACTCCCTTTATATGAGGAGTTTCCCACTCAAGCAAGTTCTTTCTTTTCAATTCGAAATTGATGCAATTCTCACTTGATTGAGCTTTGCACACACACATGTAACCATGATTTTTCGTGCAGTAAAACAAAAACTTTCCTCCGGTCGTCTTAGCATACGATGTATGGTGATTGCTCATGAATCATTCTCAATCGACACGAATTGAGTCATTCACTCCAATCCTAAAACACTTGATCATGCACACATCTCATTGCTTGAAGCAACATAATGAGAATTAAAGCCAATTCATCGTTAAAATTCTCATTACTTTGTGCACAATTAATCCACTTTCCCTCCGCATTATCCCCAATTGAGGATTACTCGATCTTGCACTTTTAATTGGGAATTTTTTATGCATTGAAGTTGATTTCCAATCCATCAATTACATAATGCACATACTTCATACAGATGATCAAACTTTCTTGACCCAATTCAAGTCCGATTAAATAGCATGCTCATCTCCAATTGCTCAAATCACTCAAATCCAATTGGACTTGGTTTAAATTTGCATAGCTACACGATACAATTACGCACAAATGAATGCCATCATTGCCAAGTTCATCATATCAATACATTAAAAATTTTCACAATTGGAAATTAATTTAGCAATGTATCTCACATTTGACCCAATTTATGATAGCCATATCAACTATTTGGCCGAATCAATCATCATAATTGGTAAAAAAATACCAATTTTTCATTCAAGCACCGGATTGCACATGCCATTGAGTAGGCACACACAATCAATCTTTGCCCAATTTTTTGGCATTTAGGATTATCCAAGGATTAAATTAGCGTAGCATACACATCATTTACATGATTTCATATTCATAAATAATTAATTCCATCAATTTTTATGTATGCACACATTCAAGATTAGGTGCACACACACTTGAAAAATTTGACAGTTTTTTTCCCTCTTTGGTGCATGCACACACACAATGATTTTTATGCACACACATGACTTTTTCTTGGTAATTAAGCATTATCTTGACACAAACATCATTCACTAGTCAAAATTGACCATAAATTTCATCCCAAAACAATCAAATTAGGCATTCAAAGTATGTTAATTGAATTACACACCTAAATTTAGCACTAAATTAGCAATACATTGGAATCAAATTAACCACTCAAAAATTGAATGCAGTAGATCAATGCACTTACAATTGATTGCATCCAAGCTAATCCTTGCTCCATGCGACAATTCCATCATGTACACACATGTGTGTCTCTTCCAAATTAGCCAAAAAATTGACCATTTGTAGGCCAAAAATCATACATTTAAATCATCAAATTAGGCATGGATTAGCACAATTAACTCAATAAAAGTGTTGATACCACCTCTTGCAAGGGGATATAACATACTTTACACTTCAAATGTTAGTGGTTAGGTTAGCAAGGTTAGTCAAAATTAGTAAAAATTAGCATAGAAAGAAGCGAAATTAGTAAGGGTTAGCATGAAATTAGTGAAATTGGGGATTTGGGGTATTCATAACTCAACATTAGCATCAATTTCTTACACAAAATCATCAAATCAAACTCAAAATTGAGTTACGCACACTCAAAAACCAACAAAATTAGTAGTGAAATTACTCTATTCTACACATCCTAAACTCACTTGCTTAGGTTATCGATCCCCGGCAACGGTGCCAAATGTATAGATGGGTTGTAGCACGACCTAATCGCAACTGACAAAATTATAAAATCGTGGATCCAGCAACCTGGCTAGGGCATGGAAGCACGAGCCTAAGATGTATAGACATAGAGGATTCAAGGGATCCTTCTTCTCATCATAGAGAGAAGCCATGGAAAGGGGCTTCCTCTAATCAACAACACATTCCCACTCACTAATCACTTGCACACAATCATGCGGTTGAAATTAACCTCTCACATCAATCACTCTTATTCACAACTCTTAATCACGACTACATAAGCATGCAATTAACATACCTACTCCGCATTAGTGTGTCCATTCCGGAACAACCACTCAATACGACTACGTATGCACACACACTAACCGCACCTTGTAGAGAGAGATGAAGAGAAGTAAGGTGTAGCGCTTACACACCATGGCCAAGGGTGTAGATAGAATAGATTAACTCAAAAAAGGGATTAGATATCTACCATCACACTAATACAATCTCACTCCACATAATCAAGCAAAGAAGACTAATAAGAAAGAAAGAGTAATTGATTATTAGAAATCAAGAGCTACATGGGCATGGAAAGCCCATGAGCCTCATGACCATCCACTCTACAAAGAGGAGTCCTCACCCAAGAATGACTTCTCATTAAGCATAGGGCTCTTTTATAGCTTTAGGCCTCAAACCCTTCAATTATGGGATAAAGTTGAGCTCTCTAGCTTAGACTCATACAACTTTGGAACTCCTACATGAGCCCAAGCCCTATACAATGAAAGGGAAATGTTGTCCACTATGCCACATCCACAACTTGGTGCATAATTGGTGTAGCCTGTGTTAGCCGCTGCTAACCCCAAAAGTGTGTCAACTAATATCAAAGTGGACGAGATAAAAATTATGGCTTCAGGAACCACAACCATGAATGGAGAGGATAAACATGTATAATTGTAACATCACCTTGCATTATCAGAAACCATAGCCATGGATGAATAAAATAAAGACGCATCACGTAACATCACCTTGCATCATGAAGAACCATGGCAATGGATGATAACAAATAGAGACCTGTAATAATCATTGATAACAAAAGAAGTTGACATTCATAAGAAATCAACAACAAAATAACATCTACAAGCTCTCTCTGAGCACTTTTCTCAGGAGATATACTTGTAAATAATTTTGGTTTCGCATATTAATTGATGAATCATAACATGTTTTTCATGTTTGATTTCCTTCTAATAAAACCATCATAATTCCTCTGAAAACTTCACTTTCAAATTTGATATATGTTAGACGTTGGACTTAAATGATCACCATGATTGGACATCATGATGATGACCACCAGCTTGCGACTCAGCCAATAAGAAATCCATGAGGGTCGCATTAAAGAAGCCATAGTTCACGCTTTGCTACAAAAATCCATGAGGGTCGCATTAAAGCAGCCATGGTTGACGTTGTGATGAACAAGCTAGAATATAACAATCTTTTTATGAAAAAACTTAGATGACAGCGGTATAATCAGCAAAACTATCCTTAGTGTAACTTTTTCAAGGCTCTATAAAGTGAAGGCCAATAGCAACAAACTCTAGCGGCAAATATAGAGACGTATCGAAAAGCATGAGTGCCTAGCTATAATGAGGAGTCCAAAGGCGCTTAAAAAAAGATGATGTAAGCAAGCTGCTCGCGGCCCACTGGTTGATGGCGAGCTATTTTGGGCAGCCAAGGTGAACCAGATCGTGCAAGCTATATTATGCTAGAAAGCAAACCTACTTCATGGACCCTAGTCTTTCACACCACGTAGGAGTCTACACCCATGGCCTAGAAGTGTGCAGCCTTGGAACCGATGAGCCACCCAGTGCACTCTCTGAATAGGATAGTTTTGGCTTATCAATATGTCCTTTTGATTTTAGAGCCTAAAAACAACCTGGATATGATGGTCTCGTTGAGGTCGACCTCGAAAGGCAGGTCATCCAGCACTCTACAGTGTATCCCAGAACATGTACCACAAATTAGTAGGTGATGCCTAGAAGTAGGATGAGCCTTTCTATAACCTCTGTGGATAGCTTGCAAACAATGAAACTCAACCTCGTCCTATACACTGCCAATCAAGCTTTTATTGGTTTTTATCAATATTGAGACGAGAGGCTTCTCGACAATAGCTTTGTCATAAACGGCCATGCCTAGCTGCGGCAAGACACGAAACACCACCTTCTTCCTCCTTTCTTTCTTTGCCTCTCCTATAAACGTGTGCTAGCCAATCATCAACCTAACCTGCGATCCTGAGCCCTCTAATGTAAACGACATGTCATCCCTCTAAAGAGAACGCAGGTAGCCATCACAAGCATGCACATGCATTCACACACATGCTTTCTAGCCCTAGCTTCACTGCAGATCTTGACTATTGGTTCTATATATATAGCTCCTGCGTTCTCTTCTTTTGTGAAGACCAAACCAGCAAACACAAAAAATTCATAACAAAACGTGATAGAAAGCTACGTGCTCAATAAAATAAGAAAATTAAAGGCTCAACTACTTGTATGAGTTGTAAGAACATATCTCTTTTCACTCTTCCTCTCTAAGGCGATGAGATGAGCGCTTCTCGTTTCACGATGCTCTGATGCCATGTTGACTAGGGAGGAAGATTGAGATGAGAGAACATGAGAGCTGAGAGAGAGAGAGAGAGAGAGAGAGAGAGAGAGAGAGACGACTCAAGACCTGAGAACCCCAAAAGTGTGTCAATTGATCACATATGATGAATTTATATAGAGGGGACAAGGGTGAAATATATAGAAATACTATATATAGCTCAACATGGATCAATTTCATCTGAGAGATAGGACAAGACAACATCCATGCAACACGCTTAAATGCTATTGAAGCAGTTTGCATGGTAGAGAAGTACTCTCCAACAAACATTCTTACCATCCAAATGCATGTACTTGTGCATGTGGTCGATAAAGTTGCAGATGTTGGGGTAGTCCATAACAAGTGGATGTTCTTTTTGGAGAGATTTATGAAGACTTTAAAGGGGTTTGATCATCAAATGGCTCACCCCGAGGGTAGCATGGCCGAAGGATGGCTTGTACAAGAGTCTCTTGTCCTCAACAGTGAACTTTTGGGCTCAATTGATCCAGGCATGCCCCGAATGTGGACTTCTGAGATCAACATCAAGGTGATATGGGACGTGATGCACACACAAGGCATCATTAGGAAGATGGACATCACAATGCGAGAAAAGGTTATGAGATTTTGCCTCCTCAACTATGACATCATGCAAAAGTGGCTAGAGAGGTACAAAGGGAAAAAGCAACAACGCTTAACAGATTGTCTGCAATTAAAAACCTTCCTTTTCCATACCATCTTCAATCACACCATCGGTCAGTGGCAAGAGATACATACAATGCTGGCAGTCCAAATCCGGCATGGTGGACGCAGAGGAGTGGGCACGGATTGCATGAGAGATACAAGACAATCCTGACAGATTTTAGCAACAGAGAGATGCATCCAGAGTCTGTTGGTGGAGCGTCACATCTTGGGAGTGGAGGCTACCACATGCTTTGACATGAGTTTGTAAGTATGATACTGATGGCCGGCTTTCGAAACCTTGACCGTGAGAACCACACCCTAAGGAGGGGAAGGTTTTTTACCAAAAGAAGAAAAAAAAAATAAAAAAATCCCTTTACCATTCACCATCCCCCCCCCAAGGGTAACCACCAATGGGGCGCCGCCAGTTTGGCCACACCCCTCCATTATCACCAAAAGACGATCTCTCTCTCTCTCTCTCTCTCTCTCTCTCTCTCTCTCTCTCTCTCTCTCTCTCTCTCTCTCTCTCTCTCTCTCTCTCTCTCTCTCTCTCTCACTCACTACGCAGCCCCGCTAATATTCTCTCTCTCCTACTCTGCCACTGCTCATCCGCCGCCGCCCGTAGGTGCATTGGTGCTCTGTCACACTCCAGCCCGAACGGGCCGCCACAGATATTATTCTCTCTCTCTCTCTTCCAAATATTATCCCTCCCTCTCTCTACTTGTCCACACTCCAACCACAACGGGCCACTATAGCCCCCCCCCCCTCTCGTCCACACTCCCTTCGGCCTTAAGCACCCCCCCCCCCCCCCCCCCCCCCCCCCTTGTTTTCTTCTTCCTCCCCCCTACCCTGGCGGACCGTTGGCCTAACCCCCCCCCCCCCCCAATCTTCACCTACCTCTCTTATCTCTCTCCCTTCTCTCTCTCTCCCCCAGCTCTATCCTCTCACCCTCCCTCTCTCACTCTTCTTCCCTTGGTGGAACCCGCCTTAGGGGGAGATTATGTATATATATATAAATATATTCTCTCACCCCCCCCCCCCCCTCCCATTGACTACGCTCACCCCCCCCCCCCCCCCGTTCTCTGCCTGATGGCCCACGGCTCACCTCCGCCCTCGCGTAGTCCGACCCACTCACAACGCGCACTGATTGGAGCCACTATTACCCCCCCCCCCCCCCCCCCCCCCCCCCCCCCTTATCCTCTCACCCCCCCTCCCTATCTCCCTCGCGCTTCGCGTTCGCGCGCACAGGCGGCCCCCCCATGTCTGCTCCCATTGCGCTCACGCAACCGCTCCACACCCCTTGCTGTTATCCACACACACACACACCCTCATCCTCTCCCTCCCTCACCACCTCACAAACCTCCCTCTCTCCTCTCCTCGCACTCTGCACACAATGCCCCAGCAGGCGGCTCTCATCTCTCTCTCTCTCTCTCTCCTCTCTTCTCCTCTCTCTCTCCTCTCTCTCTCTCTCTCTCTCCCCTCTCTCTCTCCTCTCTCTCTCTCTCTCTCTCTCCTCTCTCTCTCTCTCTCCTCTCTCTCTCCACACACACACACACCCACTCTCTCACCCCATCTCGCTCCCCATCCTCATTGCGTCCCTGCAGTGCAGTAAAAAACCACCCGAAAAAACAAAAAAAAATATAATAATATATATATATATTATATACATAATAAAGATTTCCACTCCCCCGTTCCCACTCACGCTTGCGCATACACATATGCACAAACAAATATGACGACAACAGAAAAGAAGAAGGAACCCAAACCACGTGCCGCCAACAACAAAAAGAAGAAATGCGTCGAAGGCATGCCCCGGTAGAGCCCAAAAAGATGTACGCGCTACACTGACGCTCCAACAACACACCATTTGTCGGCATCACGCAACCACGACACCATTTGCAGTAATTCGTAGGTTATCATCATCATGTTTTCAGTTTTCACCCAAGCCTTGTAAATTCCCAATTTGTAACTTCCCTCTCTCTAGGTGATGGTTACAAAGGCCCACCTAGAGGTTTTCATTTTTAATAACTCTTAAAACAAAGCAAGGGTCAACCACACCGGGCCCACCGCTTGCTTTGTCTCCCCGATTACCTTACCCGAATCAAACCGGATTACCCTAATCCAAGAAACCAACACCTATAAAAGAGCACTGAGAGGTCACTAGGGGGGGGGGGGGGGGGGGGGGGGGGGGGGGGGGCATTTCAGGAGAGGTCAGCACTTGGTAGAGTTTAGTGGAAAGAATTGACACTATTGGCATCACGGGGAGGGGGCTTGTGTGATGGTTTTGCCTTGGGAATTGCACCATGTGAAGGGAGCCACTTCCACCTCTCGACTCCAATGGTCGATGCACACACACACACACACACACACACACACACACACACACCACACACACACACACACACACACACACACACACCACACACACACACAATGTTCTTGGTAACAAGTTTCAACAATCATCGAGTCGTCTTTAGAGAACGCACAAAGTAGTTTCACCATATTTTCTCCCTACCTCTCTATCACCACGGTGTGCCACCTCGCTGAAAGGAAGGTCATTGTAAATATTGCAAAAATAATTCTCCCTCACACCCCCGAGGGTTTTCGTCATTTTTCAATCTGTGTGTGTGTGTGTGTGTGTGTGTGTGTGTGTGTGTGTGTGTGTGTAAGTTTGCGGTGTTCACATCATTGTGGTTATCGTCCTAGCCACTCAAAACTAGGTGGTGCCCCCCTGTTCGCTTTACCGTTGTTGGGAAACAAGCAAACTGGAACACCTCTATAGCGATGTCACCCAAGAGCGTTGAAAGAGAACTACAAGACACCAAAATCTTCCCAAAATCCTTTTGAAACACCGCAAGTCCAATAGGAGTAGACCCTTGGGAATTTACTAGCCGTCGCCCACCCAAGAGACTATGTCACATAGGAGCAAAACCCTATCAAAGCACGGATTTATAGCACACGCCGACCAATGCATATGAAGACAAGAGCCTCTGCTTAGGAAGATTCTACAGGCAGGATACTCTTGGCCTAGTTTGAACAGGGATGTACACCATTCGTGTAAAACATGTAAGGCTTGTCAAATGGCTAGTGATCGCACATTAACCTACGAGCCACAAAATCCTATCATCTCATATGGTCCATTTGAGAAATGGGGAATAGATGCAATTGGTCCTTTACCGAGGACCCAATCAGGTAAACTATACATCATAGTGGGTGTAGACTACATGACTCGATGGGCAGAAGCAACAGCCACCACCTGCATTACAGCCCAAGAGGTAGCAAAGTTCATTTTTGAGCATATCTGTTGCCGTTTTGGCACTCCTCTAGAAATAATATCAGATAGAGGACTAGGATTCAGAGGCGATCTGATGGGAGAACTGATGAAGAAGTTAGGCATCACACGTCGAAATTCCACACCATACTATCCATAATGCAATGGTTTGGTAGAGAAGGTAAATGGAATGATTTGTAAAATCATCACAAAGCAGGTGAACAATCACACAGGAGACTGGGATAAACATCTCATGGAAGCTCTTTGGGCCTACCGAACGACATTCCGAACATCTCTAAGTTTCACCCCTTTCCATCTTGTTTATGGGAAGGAGGCAATTCTACCCATTGAGGTACAGATAGCCAGCTTACGAGTCTTGGCTAGCCAGATACAACGTCCAATTGTAAATCTCCGAAACCACATCCTGGATTTGGAGAGGTTCCAACTAGATAGGGAAGAAGCCATCAATCACTATATGCAGTGCAGGCAGAACGACGCCGGCTCACTTTCAATCAAGGGCTTAAAGAAAAGGGACTGGAAAAAGGTATGTTAATGCTGAGATACGACAACAGATTCGACACCAGGAAGGAAAAATAATTTCAACCTAGATGGGAAGGGCCATTCATCATCAAGAAACGCTATAACAACGGCAGCTATAAGCTGATGGAAGCAGATGGGAAAATTCACAAGACTAGGGTCAATGGAAGGAGACTAAAAAGGTATTTTCTTAGGTTTGATCCAGAATTCATGCTAGACATTCCAGAAGAGGGAGAACCCTCTAACTCCACAACTAAAGATGCAGAGGAAGGGCTAGAAGCATGAATGCCTCTAGCCAGATGGGAGGGCTAATGATGGTCGGCTTTCGAAACTGTAACCGTGAGAACCACACCCTAAGGAGGGGAAGGTTTGTTACCAAAAGAAGAAGAAGAAGAAGAAAAAAAGCCCTTTACCATTCACCATACCCCCCCCCCAAGGTTAACCACCAGTGGGGCGCCGCCAGTTTGGCCACACCCCTCCATTATCACCAAAAGACGATCTCTCTCTCTCTCTCTCTCTCACTGCCCCGCCCCAGCTAATATTTCTCTCTCTCCTACTCTGCCACACTGTATCATCGGGCCCGATAGGTGCATTGGTGTCTCTGTCAAACACCAGCCCCGGCGGGCCGCCACATATATTATTCTCTCTCTCTCTTCCAAATATTCTCCCTCCCTCTCTCTACTTGTCCACACTCCAACCACGGTGGCCGCTATAATAAAAAAACCCCCCCCCCCCCCCCCCCCCCTCATCCAAACTCCCTTCGTCCTTAAGCATCCCCCCCCTTTTTTCTTCCTCCCCCCTACCCTCGAGGACCAGCTGGCCTAGCCCCCCCCCCCCCCCCCCCCCCCCCCCCCCCCCCCCCCCCCCCCCCCCCATCTTCTCACCTACCTCTCTCATATCTCTCCCTCTTCTCTCTCTTCCTCTCTCTGTTCTCTTCTCCCCCTCCCCACCTCTATCCTCTCACCCTCCCTCTCTCCCTCTTCTTCCCTTGGCGGGAACCCGCCTTAGGGGGGAGATTATGTATATATATATTCTCTCACACCCCCCCCTCCCTCCCGTTGACTACGCTCACCCCCCCCCCCCCCCCCCCCCCCCCCCCCTTCTCGACGCCAGATGGCCAACAGCTCACCTCCACCCTCGCGCAGTCCGGACCCAACCACAACGGGCACCGGTTGGAGCCACTATACCCCCCCCCGCCTCCCCCCTTTATCCTCTCACCCCCCTCCCTATCTCCCTCGCGCTTCACGTTCGCCGGCACAGGCAGCCCCCCCATGTCTGCTCCCATTTGCGCTCACGCAGCCGCTCGACACCCCTTGCTATTATCCACACACACACACCCTCATCCTCTCCCTCCCTCACCACCTCATCAACACCCCTCTCTCTCTCGCGCTCTGCACACAGTGCCCCAGCAGGCCGCTATCATCTCTCACTCTCTCTCCCCCTCACGGGCCTATACAAGCACAGTAAACTCTCTCTCTCTCTCTCTCTCTCTCTCTCTCTCTCTCTCTCTCTCTCTCTCTCTCTCTCTCTCTCTCTCTCTACACACACACCACACACACTCACACCCACTCTCTCACCCCATCCTCATTGCGTCCCTGCACTGCAGTAAGAGACGACCAAAAAAATATAAATAAATAAATAAATAAATATGTATATTATATACATAATAAAGCTTTCCACCCCCCGTTCCCACGCACGCTCGCGCACACATATGCACAAACAAATACACACACACACACACACACACACACACTCACTCTTGCGCACACATATACAAATACACTCACACACCCAAACATACACACACACACACGCAAATACGCACCACACATAAAAAAAACCAAGGAATTCTACGACTACAACGACAACGAAAAAGAAGGAGGAACCCAAAGCACGTGCCGCTGAGAACAAAAAGAAGAAATGCGCCGAAGGCATGCCCCGGCCGACCCCGAAAAGACGTACGCGCTACACCGACACACCAGCAACACACCATTTGTGAGCATCACGCAACCACGACACCATTTGCAGTAATTCATAGGTTATCATCATCATGTTTTCATTTTTCACCCAAGCCTTGTAAATTCCCAATTTGTAAATTCCCTCTCTCTAGGTGATGGTTACAAAGGCCCACCTAGAGGTTTTCATTTTTAATAACGCTCAAGACAAAGCAAGGGTCAACCACACCGGGCCCACCGCTTGCTTTGTCTCCCCGATTAGCTTACCCTAATCAAACCGAGATTACCCTAATCCAAGCAGCCAACACCTATAAAAGAGCATTGAGGGGGGGGGGGGGGGGGGGGGGGGGGGTTCATGAGAGGTCAACACTTGGTAGAGTTTAGTGGGAAGAATTGACACTATTGGCATCACGGGGAGGGGGCTTGTGTGATGGTTTGCCTTGGGAATTGCACCATGTGAAGGGAGTCACGTCCACCTCTCGACTCCAATGGTCGATGCACATACACACACACGTTCTTGGTAGCAAGTTTCACAATCATTGAGTCATCTTTAGAGAATGCACGAATTAGTTTCACCATCTTTTCTCCCTACCTCTCTATCACCACGGTGTGCCACCTCGCTGGAAGGAAGGTCATTGTAAATACTGTAGAAATAATTCTCCTTCACGCCCCCGAGGGTTTTCTTCATTTATCTGTGTGTGTGTGTGTGTGTGTGTGTGTGTGTGTGTGTGTGTGTGTGTGTGTGTGTAAGTTTGCGGTGTTCACATCATCGTGGTATGCATCCTAGCCGCTCAAAGCTAGGTGGTGCCCCCCCTGTTCGCTTTACCGTGACAGGCTCGAGGCGTGCCATTCGGCCCTCGGTGTTTTAGAGGCCGTCGGGGTTTGGGGTTCACTTTGCTCCCATCAATACGTATGCTTTAAATTATTAAGAATATACATGTTATTTAAATATTTATCTCATGATTAAATCATAATTTTACACGAAGTTGCAATGAAGCGCCTTCCGACACACCGAGAGAAGAAGTATGGGTACTGATATGGACTTGTGGCCCTTCTGACCCAGCTACAGGAGGAACGACATTAGGAAATTTCAGAGGTCATTACCATGAGTTGAGTGGGAGGCATTACCATGAGAGTCTTCTTGATATAGTTTTACCGAGTCATCTTTATACAGTCTTCTTGGTAGAGTCTCACTCAGGGATTGTTTGCATATGTACAGATTTATAGTGGCTTATGTTTATGGTTTATGGGTTATGTTTATGGTATGGCACATATGTTATGGTTAGGGTTTGGTAGTCAAGTTAAGGTTATGGTATTGCTCTGATGGTATGGAAATCATGTGATGGTTGTGATTATGGTTATAATTATGGTTATGGTTATGGTTATGATTATGATTATGGTTGTGCAATCATGTTATGTCTATTGTGGTTATGGTATGACAAGCAAGTTATGATAATGGTTATGGTATGGTAAACGGGTTATGTTTGTGGTTTTGCAGTTTTTGACTCATGGTTTAATTATGGTTATAAAATCTTTATGCCGTTATACTATCATCAAGCTTTTGATTTTGTGGTTATGTTATTCTTAAAATTTTGCTAATTGCCATACACTCGCTCTTTAGCGTCAGCTTGTAGGTGGAGTGCGGTTGCTTGTGCACTCTTCCTTTGGGCAGAGAGGGCTTTTTTCTCCAATCCTTCTACGGACGACTCGAGATCGGCGTCTTTTTCGATGCCTATTTCAGTGCTTTTTAGTTTTAAAACTAACTTTGTCTCGTCAGTATCTACCCCAGTTTTTGCGCGACATATTGTAGTATTGTCATGTATTTAGTAGTGTGTAGTTGTAACAAGAGTGTTTCAATTATTTGTTGCATCATTGGTAGATAAAGCATGGAAGATAGGATGGCGTGTCCTTGTGCACATTGTAAGCATGAGATCTTTCAAAAATTAAAAATCTTTGACCAGCACATACGCAATCACAGTCTCTTTCTGATAGAGCAACTACAAAACCTGCGTTATCGATCTCATGGTCCAGAGACAATAGATCAAAGTATACAAGTAGATATTTCTCCAACTTCATCCTAGAGAAGACGATTTTCAAACAAGTAGCCATCGATTGAGTCCTCCCAACCAATACCTGATGTGGAATTTCAAGAAGTAGAGATGGAGCAGATGTTAGATGTGTTCTTTGACATGGATCCCATCATTGAAAACAAGAAGACGACATCATTCAAGGAAATACTACCAACCAACCACAGCCATGCCGTCCATATCAATGGCATGATAGCAACGATAAAGAGGGCAAGATGATACAAACCCTTGTATGCATGCCGCTTTACAATCGTGCAAAAATCTAAGTTCTCCGTACACTTTGGCAATGCTTAATTTGCAGTCTGTCTATGGGTGGTCTGACACCTCCATCATAGAGTTTTTCAAGTAAATACATTGTATCCTAAGCATGAGAAGTGCAAGCTATAGTTCAATAATTTGATCAAGGGACTAACTTGTTCATGTAGCGAGAGTTTGCTCAACAAGAAAATCTAGCCAGAAGGGATTCACATGCCCCTTACTCGTCCATCCACTAAAAATATTCTAACTAATTTGGGCTTGGATTATCACAAAATACATGCATGTCCATTGATTGTATACTTTTTTGCAATGAGTATGCAGATTTGGAACAATGTCCCAATTGTTGATCAAGCAGGTATAAAGAGGACACACAAGGAAAATGTATCTCTACAAAGGTCCTTCGACACTTTCCTATCATTCCAAGAATAAAGATCATGCTCAGGTGCAAGTCTATAGCCGCTTTGATGACATGGCACTCAAATACTAGATCGACAGATGATGTGATGCGGGTACCTACTGAGACTCGTGCATGGAAGCACATAGAGAAAATTTGGCCTACATGTAAGAATGAGCCTCGATTTATCTGCTTTGGTCTGGAAATGGACGGTGTCATGACAACGGCTAGGTCGTACTAGACAAGGGCAAGGTCGGGCTAGGTAGTCTGGAAAGGGAGTCCAACTAGGAAAAAGGGCTAGGAGCCATCATATATAGTGGGTGGTTGGGAGGTGGACTCCTAGGTTCTAGTTCCCCTTGTCTAACATTGGTATCAGAGCCAACACTTAAGTTATCCCCCCCATATTGTGGGCCTTTCAAATTGTTTGGTTTGCCAAGTAACATTCTCAGTGATCGTGATCCCAAGTTTAACAGTCATTTTTGAAGGGCTATGTTCAAATGATTGGGTACACAACTAAATCTCAGTACATTCCATCATCCAAAAATAGATGGGCAAACTGAGTGAGTTAACCAAGTGCTAGAGAATATGCTAAGAGCATACGTCAGCAAAAAACAGTTAGACTGGGAAGAATACTTACCTATTCTCGATTTTTCCCACAATATTGCTAAGTATGTCACAGCTGGATTTAGTCCTTTCATGCTCATGTATGGGTTTCAACCTAGGTCACCTGTTACGGTGGGGTTGGCAACCAAAAATCTCCAACAGATTAAGGATTTTCTCCAAGACCACATGGATATGTTGAAACTCGTTCCTCAGAATGGCCGACAAGCGCATGATCGGTATAAGAAGTATGCTGATGAGAAACGTTGGCAAGTTACCTTCGAGAAAGGGGAGGAAGTATTCTTACGTGTGCCAGAACACTCAGAACGTCTAAAAATTGGGCCAACACATAAATTATCCCCCCGATATTGTGGGCCTTTCAAAATACTCAAGCGAGTAGGTGATCGTGCCTACAAATTATTGCTACCTATACATTCTCGTATTCATCCGGTGTTTCATGTAATACATTTACGTAAGCGGTTACATGGGGATGACAATGTCATTGACCAACAAATTTTGGTTGATTTTGTTGAACCTCCTACCTTACGCATGAACCTAAACGTATTCTCGACTACCATGAGTTACGTACGCGTCATCATGTACGTCAAAAAGCCTTAATCAAGTGGAAAGGCCGACCTGAGGAAGGTGCCACTTGGGAAAACATTAGTGTTCTTAAGAAGAAGTTTCCCACTTTTGTTTTCGAGAATGAAAACTCTTCTTTAAGGGAGGAGTAATGTTAGGACAATGGCAAGGCCAGACTAGACAAGGGCAAGGCCGGGCTAGGCAGTGTGGAAAGGGAGTCCAACTAGGGCAAAGGGCTAGGAGCCATGCTATAAAGTGGGTGGTTGGGAGGTGGACTCCTAGATTCTAGCTCCCCTTGTCTAACAGACGAAGTAAATCCATTTGGATTACGGAGTTCGTCATGGAGCACATGGCCTAATTGTCGGGTTAATTATAATCTTCCACCATGGCTAGCTATCAAAAAGGGCCATATGTTGTTGTCACTAATCCTCCTAGGAAATTACAAAGCAAAGAACATGGACGTCTATCTTGCACCACTTATAGAACATTTCCAAATTGTGTGGACATAAATTGATGTGGTTGATATGTCCCAACCAATCGGACAACGGAATGTACATGTGCAAGGCATTCTCACGTGGACCATGCACAATTGGTCAGGCTTCGATGAGTGTTCAGGTAAGTGCCTTTGAAATCCTCACACACATGTTATTTCTGGCTATGCCAATGCTTTTATATTTTAAATTTGTGCTTTTTTAGGCTAGAGTTAATAGGGAAATCATGCATGTCTGAAATGCGGTCCTCAACTTGGCTGCTTCTGCTCTGAGCATTTGAGCAAGACATCTTATGAGGAGCATGCTAGATTTTTTCATGAAGGACATGAGCTACGTGGACCAAACATATGCAAACATACATGCAGCCACTGAAAGCAAGAAATTGGAAAAACATGTGGTTGGAGAGGGGAGATTTTATGCCACATGGACTATAAATAATTTCTATTTTCCATGAACTCCAGTCCTGATATCTAGAGCAAAATGACCGCCGCAGACGCCATCATGGCAACTTGAAATTACCTCTGTGATCTCACTCGAGGTTGGCACCCACCTGAGAATTTGATTCTTGCCCTTTCAATACAAGTGGTCATTTACAAGGAGGTATCTGGTAGCCTTCCTAACCAGCCACTGCTTCTGGCCTTTGGTGTATCCTTCCGGACATTCTCTTGTATCTAGAAAGCTGACAATATCATACATAGCATCACTACCTTGAAAGAGGGGTAGCTTCAGTTTGATTGCTCCTACGGGAACGTCTTGTATTCTTTCTTTGGCTAGAGCATCTGCCTCTTGATTTTCTACTCTGGGGACATGAAATAGTTTCATTGCTTCAAACTTCCTTAGAAGATCCTTAACTTGGCGTAGTTCACCAAGTAAAACCTAATTTTTACAAACCCAAGTGCCATTTATCTGCCTTATTAAAAGAAAAGCATCGCCAAACACATTTAGGCATTGAATTCCTTGTGAAATACATTGTTCCAACCCAAGAATTAGGGCTGCATATTCTGCTTCATTGTTGGAGTGGGAATGTAATAACTGCCTGATGGAGAATACTCTTTCTTGTTGCTCATTGAAAATGACTATGCCAATTGCAGATTGGTCCACTGTTCTCTTGTATGCTCCGTCAAAGAAAAGAGAGTGCGCTCTTTCTAGCCTAGGACTCTCTACTATTGGTGTTTCTTCCTTTGCTTCCGTGTTGACCTTCAGCTTCATAGTGGCGATGAGTGAGAATTCCCGCTAAACTAGCCCTAGTGGAGTTTTCTACTTGCATGGTGTAGTCAAACTCTTGTAATCTAATTAACCACTTAGAGATCCTAGATGAGAAATCCATGTGTCGCATTACATATGGGAAAACCTCTTCCATTGTCAGGATTACAAAGGGTCTAGGCAGGATATAGAAGCGGAACTTTGTAATAGCAAACATTAGTGCCAGAACCATGTGTTCTACTTCGGTAAATCCCTTTTCTGATGGGGTCATGAAACAGCTAGAGAAGTAAATAGGACGCATGAAAGAATTTTGGGGGTCCTTTTGCATTAGCACGGCTCCGAGTGTATCACTTCCTACACTAGGGTTCACATAAAATGGCTTGTCCCACTTAGGAGGTGAAATGGTAGGAAGCTTAGCTAGGATTTGCTTTACCTCAATAAATTGCTACTCATTCTCTTCACTCCATGAGAAGACCTCCCTTTGGGTGATTTGTTGTAGGGGAAGGACCACTTGAGATAGCAAGTGAATGAACCTGCTTAAGTATCTTACATTCTGAAGGAAAGAAACCAACTGCTTAGCGGTGGTGGGTGACGACAAAGATACCAGCGCTTGAATCTTGCTAGGGTCAGCCTCAATCCGTTTTTGTGAAATTACATGGCCAAGGAGAGTGACTTTTCTTTCACCAATGTCACACTTATCCACGTTGAGCTGGCCAACCATGGTTTGCAGCCTAGTTAAGCCATCATAGACTTTGCTTAAATGAAGGGCTCATGAACTATAGATGCAAAACTCATCTATGAAAACCCGTATTGATGTTCCAAAGTAGGGTTGGAAAACAAAGGTCACATAGCGCTGAAATGTGGCCGGCGCATTAGTGACGCCAAAAGGCATCACCCTGTAAGCAAAGCATCCCCAAGGTGTGATGAAGGTTGCCACTTTGGCTCGACAGGGTGCGGCCTACTTACCTCTAGACCTAAATAGTGCATCATCTTTTCACTCATGATGCATATTTGTGCGCCACCATCTATGCAGACATTTAAGATTTGTTTCCCCTTGATGTGGGCATCCATGGTTGGTAGGATGTCGTCGATATTCCTTCCAGAGATAGCCCCATCTATCCTGGGTCTTGATTTCCTAGTACTCACCATTTTTTTCCATTGCCTCCTCATTCTTGGTGCAAGGTGGAGTAATTGGGGCCAGGTTATCTTCCGGCCCTGCATTAACACATCCTGAACTAAATCATAGGGTTTTGCATACTCACCTAGTGACAAGTCCACGATGTCTATCTTCCGTCGCGGCTTAGCTACTTGCTTGCTAGACTCGGCCTTTCCTTTCATCTTCTCTTCTCTTTGAGAGGCTTCCTCGTGCCTGGCATGCTTCACTCCCATAGCATCCACTTCTTCTACCTTCTCTTTCCCTTTGTGCTTCACTCGAATTGATTCTTCTACCTTTGCCTTCCCTTTATCCTCCAAGCTAATAACACTCGCCGCTTGGTTCACAGCAGGTAGTAGGGTAGTGGTGGAATGAGAGGTTGGGGTGGTGGTTGTTGTTGTACAGGTGGTCGAAGGATATGGACCGGTGGGTTTGGCCCTGGTTGCCTAGGTGGTGGTGGTCTTGCTCTTGGCAGAGAGATCTAATTCTATCTCCCCCCTCTATTGAAATTATGCCTCCTTGGATGTGGGCAGTAGTACATTCCATGGCCGTCTTCCCCTCAATTGTAGCAGTGGTACTCTTGGTTCTGCCTTCGTTGTCCTCTTCCTTGTTCTGGATTCCTGACAGGTGCATGCCCTTGCTGCACCAGATGCACGGATAAACTCTCTAGTTGGGTGGTGATGGGACTCAGCAGGTCTTGCTGCTCTTCTTATGCCTCTTCCGGTTAGGCTCTATGATAGGCTGTTGCAGTCACTGGGGTTGGTCAGACCGAGCTTGTTTCCTTTGACTCGTTTACTCTTGCTTGCATGCGCAGCTTCTTGTCTTTAAGGCGGGCTACTTCTACTGCCAACTCATATGTTGGAGGAAACCTTCCCTTCACCTTCTCTCTAAGCGGCGACCATAGACCAGCAATGAAACGAAAATTAGACACTCCTTCGCCTTCCTCCAGTGAGACAACCCATCTCTTCCCTACGTCCACAAATTTGGACTCGTAGGTGGCATACTCTAGCAGACCTCCGTACTTTAATTCCGTCAGTAGCTGCCATAGATTCTCCGAGGTTGTGCCTCCACCAAACCTCTTTACAAAAGTAGCCCTCAACAAATCCCATGCATTCTTGGTAGCCTGGGGCAATGCATTATACTAGGACTTGGCTTCTACTTTCATCAGTAGAGGAAAAATTCGAAGTCGTGAAACGTTGTCAGATTTGTTGGAGACGACACAAGCAATGTCGAAATCATCCAAAAAGTTGGTGGTGAGATCTTCTCCCTTCTTTCCACTGAACGTGGGGAAAGAAACACTTGCCATGGTAGTGACTCAGGAAATTACAAACCTTTTTATTTATTTTTAGATTAATGACAGATGCTTTTTATAGGGTTGGGTGGATTGGTTAAAACAGGATAAAGATAGAAACATTAAAGGAATGATGGTAATCCAATATTGGGAGAATGATAGGTTTTGGGGAATTAAGGATTTCTCCTAGTACCGCCGCACCGAATATGTACACGATCTTTTTTTGGTAGAAGATTTTCCTATCTACATAGATATTCACATGCATATGCTGCAGGAATCTGAACGGGAATTCTTGTTGGGGTATAAAGCCCAATGTGGTCGCCCAGGTAAGTGGGCGGGCCACCAGGTATGTACACATATTCTTTTGTAAAAACCTAATAAGAACTCACTATGCTCTACACATTACAGTAGAGCGAGTTCACCTTATCGCCGTGCTCTTCTTCTCACACTCTCTCTCGCGTCGCACTTCCGCTCGTACTCCTTCAACTGGTATCAGAGCTCAGATCGAGGCTCGGGGCAGCACTGCAGGAGGCTAGAGTCACCAGCTCAGATTGGAGTGAAATTCGACAGGCAAAGACACGGCCACAAATCTTGTGGGAGAGGCCGTAGGGCTTGGTGTGCTCAGAATTTCATTCTGAGGTCATATCGGTTACCGTTCGGCTTCGACAAAGTTCTGCGCAGGCCATTTTCGACTACGTGGTCTCAGCGGGTGCGGATCCGACTCTGCAAATTTGGGGTTTTCGGCCTACGACTGCAGGTGCTGAGGATATCGACACTCCCAGAGTGTTGATTTGTGGCTGTCTACACATCGAAGGAAGGCTCACAGTTCTTGGAGGCGTGTCACATACGACACGGGCGCATCTACACACAGACTATAGGCGACATCCACTAGTTCATCAGGTAGCTTGTGTTTGCTGCTTGATATTCCAGATTTTATCCTGACATTGCAGGTACTTCCACATGGGATGTATTGTCAGAGATGATGTATGTCTGTTGAGGGTTTGCTGGCTGTGAGTCACGCAGCAAACAACCGCCGCAGCGGTTACAACATATAGTGGGAAATTTGTGGATGTATGACTTTGTGGAAAATCTATGTATTGTTAGACTTACTACAGCCTTTGTTGAGGGTCGAGTGAGGTTTTATTGAGCTGGGGGATTCTCGAATGTTGAGATCCTTTCGGTAATACAGGTCTTGGAAGAATCCCTCGAGCACCCTTAGATCGGCACCTAGGATGTATTGACTGTGAGTTAGACAGTTGGGATTGCATCTTTGCTTTACTGCCGTTGAGGCATTGTCGCAGTCTATGCTTACAGGACAGTGACAGGACAGTCAGACACAGTACAGGTGCAGGACAGGTTTACCCACAGCTTACAGTGTTAGAGAGACAGTTTTTTTTGAGCTGTTTTTGGTCTGTTTTTAGTACACCAAAGCCATTTTACAAAGGAGACTCTGCCAAAATTTCTGCAGAATCTGAAGCTTTCTTGGTTCATTTGACAGGTTGATATTGGTTCAGAGGTCAGTTTACAGGGGAAACTCTGCCGAATTTTTCCCAGGAAAGTAAACTACTATGAAGCGTAGCTATGGCTGGATCACAGGACACTGCTCTTTACAATATCAAGAAGCTGGATGGAACCAATTTCCCATTGTGGAAGAAGCAGATTTGGCACGTGTTGGTACAAGAGAAGCAGATAAAACCTATAAAGCTCAAGGGGATAAAACCAGAAGATATGGACGAAGATGAATGGAGCAAAATGGATGAATTGGCACTTTCTACCATTATGCTGACTTTGGCAGAAAGCGTTTACTTCAATGTAGCAGACGAGATGTTGGCTTATCAAGCATGGTTAAAGCTGAGTGATCTTTATGAGAAGCAGAGTGCAGCTTCACAGGTATACTGGCTTAAGAAGCTTGTTGACTTGAAGATGAAAGAAGGGACACCTATGTCCAATCATCTGAATGAATTCAACACAATCTATAGTCAGTTGTCAGCTCAAGGTGTCAAGTTTGATGAACCTGTTAGAGCTATGTTCCTGTTGATCACATTGCCGGAAAGTTGGGACATGTTTCGCACACCTTTGAGTAATTCTGCACCTCTAGATGGTTTGAACATAGCAGGTGTCTAAGGAAGTCTGCTTACTGAAGCAACCAATAGAAAGACAATGGACAAAGGCAAAGGAACAACCTTAGTTGTCAGGGGAAGGACCAAAGAAAAGTACAAAGGTGGAAAGAGGAATCAGTCTCTTAGCAAGTCCCGCAGTGCTAAAGGCAAGAGTGACATAGAATGCTACCATTGTGGCAAGAAGGGTCACATGAAAAGAGACTGCAGAGAATGGAAAGCAGAAAAAGGCAAAGAGAAAGCTGAAGACCATGGTGAGAAGAACAAGTCCTCAGTGAAGATTCAAGAAATAAATGTGACAAACACTGTTGCAGAGGATGATAGTCTAGTGTCAGGAGACATCTACTTCTTCAAGAATACAATGGACTTAGCTCTTCTTACAGCATCTGATGGAAATGCACTGAGTGATTGGATTATAGACTCAGGGGCATCACTTCATGTGTCTCCAAACAAGGAGTGGTTTACCTCTTATGTGACTACTAAAGATCATGTTCGGCTAGGCAATAGGCAGACTTGTGAGATCTTAGGTGTTGGCGATGTTCAATTGAAGTTTCAGAATGGCTCTTCTTTCACGCTGAAGAATGTGAGACATGTTCCCGCAATTACAAAGAGCTTGATCAGCACAGGTTTACTTGATGATGCTGGCTACGTCACCACTTTTGGACAGAACATGTGGAAGATATCCAAGGGTTCTATGACAGTAGCACATGGAGTAAAGTCTAGAGGACTTTACATGATCTATGTATCAAATGTCTCTAAACATGTAATCAATGTAACCGAGCAGCCTAACATTTCTTTGTGGCATAGCCGGTTAGGACATATGTCCAAGAAGGGAATGGAAATCTTGTCTGGTTCTGGTTATTTGCCTGGCTTTTCATTTAATGATTTTGAATTCTGTGAACATTGTCTGTATGGTAAGCAAACACAACAGCCACATAAGCATAGAAGCAGTAGAAGAGATACACAGTTGGCACTTGTTCATAGTGATTGGTGTGGACCTATGCCTAACCTATCTCTAGGGGGAGCTTCTTACTTTATGACATTTATAGATGATTACTCGAGGAAAGTATGGGTTTACTTTATCAAGCACAAGGATGAAGCGTTTAGTGTTTTCAAAACGTTTGTGACACTTGTGGAGAATCAGAGTGGCAAGAAGCTTAAATGCTTACGCACTGACAATGGTGGAGAGTATGTTTCAAAGGCCTTTTAGGACTTTTGTGAGTCAAAAGGTATAAAACGTGAACTTACTGCTCCTTATAGTCCTCCTCAAAATGGTGCTGCTGAGAGGATGAATAGGACCATACAAGAGAAGGTCAGAAGTATGTTGTCTAATGCACAGCTGTCAAATGGGTTTTGGGCTGAAGCTGTATCAACAGCTGTTCATCTTGTAAATAGATCTCCTAGCAAGGTTTTGCAGAAGTATTCAGTGCCAGAGATGGTATGGTCAGGCAAAATGCCCTCATACAAGCATCTCAGATTCTTTGGCTGTGATGCATATACTCACGTTCCAAAGGAATTTAGGAACAATCTTGAGCTAAAGAGTAGAAAGTGCATCTTTCTAGGCTATGGTAATTCTGGTGAGATGGGGTACAGACTTTGGGATCCTGAATCCAGAAAGGTTGTCCGCAACAATGATGTTCACTTTAATGAATCCAAATATCATTCTAAACCAGAGAGGGTTGAGGAGATTAAAAGAGCTGTCTTCCAAGAAGATGGACCTGCACGTGCAAGACAAAATGTCAAGGCTCAAGAGGAGCAAGTACAGGATAGAGTGGAACCACAGGTTGGGGCTGAGCCTGAGCCACCTATTGTGCGTAGATCTAGACGTGTCACGCGACCTCCTGATAGGTTTGTTCCATCTATGAACTATGTCATGTTGACTGATTGCAATGAGCCTTCATGTTACAAGGAAGCAGTGCAAATGAAGGACTCCGAGAATTGGCAATTGGCCATGCAGTCAGAGATGACAACTCTGCATAAAAACAAGACATGGAAGCTAGTTAAATTACCACAGGGCAAAAAGGCTCTACCTTGTAAATGGATTTATAGGTATAAGATCACTGCTCATGATAGTCAGCCAAAGTACAAAGCAAGGCTTGTTGCCAAGGGCTTTAAGCAAGAACAAGCCATTGACTTTGATGAAGTCTTCTCTCCGGTGGTCAAGATGACTACATTGAGATGCTTTCTTGCATTGGTTGCCATATTAGATTTGGTGTTGCACCAAATGGATGTCAAGACAGCGTTCTTGCATGGTGATTTAGATGTGGAAATTTACATGCAACAGCCAGAAGGGTTTGTTGAGAAAGGCAAGGAAGATTGGGTATGCCAGTTGTTAAAGAGTCTTTATGGCTTAAAACAATCACCGAGGGCATGGTACCATAAATTCCACAAGTTTATGCTTTCTCAACGCTACAAACGTAGTGAGTTCGATCACTGTCTATATACAAATAAGGCTAAGGGTGGTAGTTGGCTGATCCTTATTTTGTATGTGGATGACATGTTGATTGCTGGCAAGCACTTGGAAGAAATTTCAGCTTTGAAGTCAAAGATGGCAAAATCGTTTGACATGAAAGACATGGGTGAGGCAAGTCATATACTTGGTATGCACATTGAGAGAGACAGATCAAAGAAGTTGATTTGGTTATCTCAAACAGAGTATATTGACAAGGTTTTGCAACGTTTCAATATGGATAAGGGAAAGGCACTGAGTGTTCCATTGCCACCATATGTGAAACTTAGCAAACAAGATTGTCCTGTGTCTGAGGAAGAACAGGCTGAAATGGATAAGATTCCATATGCGTCTACAGTGGGTAGTTTGATGTATGCAATGATTGCTACTCGCCCAGACATTGCATTTGCAGTGGGAGTAGTAAGTCGATACATGTCAAACCCATGCAAGAAACATTGGGAGGCAGTGAAAGGAATATTGAGATACCTGAAAGCTACAAAGAGTATGTGTGTATGCTATGGGAGTCAGGAGCTAAGTGTAAAGGGTTTTACAGACTCAGATTATGCAGGTGACTTAGACAACCGAAGGTCTACGTCAGGGTATGTCTTTACATTGGCTGGTGGAGCAGTATCATGGCGTTCTAGATTACAAGATTGTGTTACTCAGTCTACTACAGAGGCTGAATATGTTGCAGCATCAGAGGCATGCAAAGAATCAATTTGGCTTAATCCACTAGTAACAGATTTGGGAATCAAAGAAGAGATGCCTGTGTTATATTTTGATAGTCAAAGTGCTATACAATTGGCTCGCAATCCAGTTTATCACTCAAAGACAAAGCATGTGGATGTGAAGTATCATTTCATCAGGGAAATGCTCGAGGATAAGCAACTTCAGCTTGTTAAAGTTCACACCACAGAAAATCTTGCTGATCTACTTACAAAAGGACTTCCCTCAGAGGGCTTTGCGCATTTTCGCAAGCAGTTAGGTGTAGGGTAGTACATCACTTCTCTACATCTCTTGTATATTAGATTGTATAGTAGCTTCTCTCACACTTAAAGTACCACATTGGACTTTAAGTGGGAGGTTGTTGGGGTATAAAGCTCAATGTGGTCGCCCAGGTAAGTGGACGGGCCGCCAGGTATGTACACATATTGTTTTGTAAAAACCTAATAAGAACTCACTATGCTCTACACATTACAGTAGAGCGAGTTCACCATATCGTTGTGCTCTTCTTCTCGCACTCTCTCTCGCGTCACACTTCCGCTCGTACTCCTTCAATGCTGTCGGCCCATTTTCCATCATGCACAGAGGGTGGAGTACTTACTTATACTCTTATCGTGCCAGTGTTGATGAGTCGGCACATCCACAGGAGGTCGTTGCTTTTCATGGGCTCTACCTTTCCTTCGTCGCTTAGCACGTACGAGGTGATGGCGATGCGTCTGACTACTCCTAGCCTCTTGGCTAGTAGCAATTGTAGATAATTTCCGTAGTCAACGTGTTGCATGAATTCCACTCCATTCAGCTGCAACTTCTCTCTAGCCCACTGGGTTTCACCCGTGGTGGAGTGCTTCTTCAGGGAGAGGAGGAAGATCCTCTACCCGTCTTCCAAAATAGCGAGAACAGTAGCCGAACCACTCTTCCCTAGGACATGGGAATCTTCTACCACTTCTTCTTCAGGATTGTTGAAGTGGACTGGTAGTACTCACATGCGTCGTGAAAATCCATAACCGACCTTTCGCCGCTTAGCTTCGGATGACTTCCTCTTTGGCAAGCTGGGTACAACCCCGCTTTCTGAGCTTGAAGCAGTTTCTTGGCCATATGCTTCTCCCTTCAGGGTCATGTGTTTCTAGACTGGCTTACCTTTTCCTTACATTTGGCTCGAGCCGCCCCTTTAGGCCATTTTGGAGTAAAGGTTATAACTTTGACTGCAGTTTCTTTAGGGAAAAGACGCCTCACCGTTTTCTTTCCGCCTTTGATGTGAATGGCTTCTTCATGATGAATGTCGATGTAGATGATTTCAGCCCCTTCGTTGCCTTCGTTGCTGGCACTCATTGACAGTTTGTTTTGCGATTTAGAAGCCGTCGGGGTTCGAGGTTTTCTTTGCTCAAGTCATTTTGGTGCCCCCACTAAGAACCCCGAACCCCGACGGCCTCTAAAACCCTGAATGGCACGCCTCGAGCCTGTCACAGTGTTGGGCACATTTCTGACACCCCGTTTTTTTTAAATTTGTACATACGAACATGATGCCCAATGTCAAAAGGGCGTGTGGGATTTCCTTTTGTGGGTTTTTTAGCTTGCTTTAGCAAGCACATGTACATGCACTGCAAGTCGCTAGTCTAGTGACAGCTGTCGGGCTACTGTAAGTGCCCGTGAGTGAGTTTTTTGAAGTGAGCCTTTTATATAACTAAAACTCATGTACAAACTAAAAAAAATTCAGCCAAAGATCATAAATTTTTAGGTTTTAGCTCGTTCTATCTCCTTGGTGCTCTTGGATGCAGTTTTTTGCCCCGACTAGCCTTCTCTACATGTAGTCGTGCTGGGACAGCTCTCTGTTCGCGTCAATTTTTCTCATTGGGGCGTATGGAATCAATTTTAGTCATCTTCAAATTTCTCGCCTGTCATTTTTCAAGCTTTCTCTCAAGCTTTAAAGTGCCCCAATTGGAGTTGTGCTCATCAGGTTACGACTAGTTCTCTGAATGGTTATGGCTATGGCAGCCTAGTGGCAAATTGTGTGTAGACAGATTCGGAGGGCATGTATCTATGAATTGTGGAATTGATGTTGAAGTTGTGGGTTTGTGATGTTTGATTGTGAAAGGAGAGGCTCTTGTCTTCATATGCATTGGTCGGCGTGTGCTGTAAATCCATGCTTTGACAAGGTTTTGCTCCTATGTGACATAGTCACTTGGGTGGGCGACGGCTAGTAAATTCCCAAGGGTCTACTCCTATTGGACTTGTGGTGTTTCAAAAGGATTTTGTGAAGATTTTGGTGTCTTGTAGTTCTCTTTCAACGCTCTTGGGTGACATCGCTATAGAGGTGTTCCAGTTTGCTTGTTTCCCAACAGTGTTTTGGTGCCCGCCACCGAGGAATCGCTTCAAGTTACCTTCAGTTTACAGGTTTTGAAGACATGGCATTTAATTTTCCGGATTTTAGTGGAAAATCAAATGAAAGTTCTAAAGGTTTCATTGAGAGAATGGAGTTTGCTTGCCTTCTTGCTGACAAGCAAGACCCAGTGTTGGTGCTACAAATCTTCTACTTCTGTTTGAAGGGAGATGCTAGGGAATGGTTAGAAGGCTACGAAAAAGGAGCTACAATCAGCCCAAACTCCTCAAGTCATGACTTATGAAATGGTAAGGCATGCTTTTCTTACACACTTTCAATTGGTGGAAGACCCACAAAAGGTATGGCAGTCTATTCAAGGCTTAGTACAAGATGAAGGCCAAACCATAGAAGACTTTCTCAAGGCATTCAATGCGTTATGGGCAAAGTGGTGTACATCTTTGGGGGCTGAAATTCCTCCAGCCATGTTGAAGAAGGACAGGTTTCTTGCAAGCTTGAGGAGTAACCTACTCTTGAAGGTAGAGCTTAAGCAGCCAAGGACCTTTGAGGAGGCAGTTGAAATTGCAAAGAATAAAGAGTTGAAAGCAGAGCGTCTTCATCAACTTGGAATCAATGTGGAGCCAAAGCTTGAAGTGAAAGCGGTAGAGCAACCAAGGGTCCTCATCAGGGAGCCAGGTTATGATCAACAAGCTTCTCATGATGTGAATGCCTTTCGCAAGGAGATGCAAGAGGTTGTCGGTCTTATGAAGAATCTTAGTGTGCATATGATGGGAGGTGGAAGAGGTCAAACTTATGGATATGGACGTGGTTATGGAAGCAATGAGGGTTATACAGGTGGTAGAGGAAGAGGCATGGCTGGAAGAGGGGATATGTTTCAATGCTACAATTGTGGTGAATGGGGTCATAAAAGCCCTCAATGTGACAAGCCAAAGAGAATGGGTGGCGACATGTTTCCTCTTCCTCCACAAATTCCTTCTCGAGCTCAAGATTATGGTATTGAGATTAAAGGGGAAGCAGGACCAAGTGGATTGACAACAGAAGAGAAGGGCAAAACAAAAGTGGTAAGCATAATCCGTTTGGAGAAGAAAGAGGATGATTTGGGAGCTATGGTCATGCCTGTAGGTAAGAGGGTTACAAGAGATCATGACATGAGTGATGCAAGTCCCAGCCATAAAAGAGGGAAACAGGTTGAAACAGGTACAGGTAAAGAGAATAAGAAGAGAAAGCCCAGGAAATATTACAATGCATCCGACTTTCCTTTGGGAGAAGGGATACCAAATTATAGTTTAAGGGCTGATTTGGTGGGTAGAAAGGCTGATGTTACCTTTGGGCAACTCATGGAGATGTGTCCCAAGTTAAAGAGGCAATGGAAGCACGTAGTCAACCCCATGAAGAAGGAGCCTGCAAGGGGGTCAGTGAGAGTCTTGTCTTTGAATGAGCTACCTGATATATGTCCTAATATGGATGCATGGCATAAGAGGAAGTGCATTGGAGAGGCTTATATTGATGGAGGTGCACAGGTATGTGTTATTACTCAAGCTTGTGTATCAAAGTTGGGACTCAACATGGTGAAGAATTCACGTTTTCGCATAAAGCTTGCCAACCAATCAAGGGTGAGGTGCTTGGGAGTTGTAAAGGACTTGGAGGTGGATGTATTTGATGTTAAAGTTCTGGTCAATTGCCATGTTATGCCCGTGGGTATTGGTGCTTTCCCTCTCATCCTTGGAAGACCATGGTTACAGGCAACCAAAGCTATACAGGATTGGGGACATGGTACCATCACTATCTACAATAGAAGGGGTGATAAGAAGAGGTTTGACATCGCTAGCAAGCAATCTTTGGATGCTGATTTTGATGAGAAAAGTGATGAAGAAGAGTACTCAAGTGAAGAAGAAGACAATAGGGATGAGGGCAATGAAGTGGAAGATAGCAGCGATAGTGATCTAGATGTTTCCTCCTTGTTTCTTGAAGAAGAGCATGATGAGAACCAAATATTTCTTGGCCTTATGGAGAATAAGGATATCTCTAATCCTTATGAGCAAATTGAAGAGCTGATGCAACCCAAAGTTCAACCTAATGTCTCTTAACCCTCACGGCTCATAGACACCCTATCACCTACGATGGACGCGTATTATGTATTTGGTAGAGTCAGGTACCGGGCTTGTCGGTCCAATAGGGAAAGATAGAGTGATCGCCGATGAGAGGCGCACTTTAACTTGGACATTCAAGGGATTAGTTGGTTAAGCATGGGCGCCCAAGTGTGAATGGGGTGAGCTCCTATAAAAGCCAACTAAACCTAATTTTTACTCATTCTCTCATTTGTGCAATTGAAGAGTGCTCTTGCTCCATCTCCATCTTCTTCTTCTTCACCTCCTTGTGTGTGTGTGTGTGTGTGAGAGAGAGAGAGAGAGGGAGAGTGTGTGTGCGATCGAGCATTACGAAGGCACGACGGCGGCGAAGCGGTTGAGCGCGGCACGACTGCAGCTTCTTCTTCATCGCGGCGAGGAATCCACCACGAAGGCGAGCGTAGAGCGGTGAGTGACACACCCTTTGTTTTCTTGAGCTTGCTAGTTTAGTCTTGTTGTGTGCTTGGAGCCGTTTGTAGCTCGCATACGGTGTATCGGCAAGTCTCTTGCTTCGACAGTGCGGCAAGGAGCGCACATTTTTGGCGCCGCTGCCGGGGATATGCCCTACACTAAGCTCGGTTAGCACTTTACGCTTCCTTGTGGTGCAATTTCTATCATAGGAAAGGCAGGGAAGGAGTGTGTGGAGATTTCTATTTTTTGCGTTTTCTGCATTTGCTGTCAAGTTTCAATTTCTGCTATTGTCTGCGTTTTTTCAATCTCCGCAATTCCTGCATTTTCAAGTTCGGCGTTTTCAATTTCTGCAATTTTCTGCATTTCTGCGTTTTTTTAATTTTCTGCAATTTCAACGTTTTTCTGCAATTTCTGCATTTCAGCGTTTTTTTAATTTTCTGCAATTTCTGCATTTTTTGCAATTTCTGCGTTTTTTTCTGCAATTTCTGCAATTTCTGCAATTTCTCAATTTTCTACATATCTGCGTTTTCAATTTCTGTATTTTCTGCACCAAAAAGAAAAAGAAAAAAAATTCCAAAAAAAATATTAAAAACGCGAGCAGGGCGGCGAAATTTTTCGAAAATAAAAAACGTGACTCTTAAAACGTACGGGTTGGTTTGTATAAAAGATAGATCGGGATCATTTTCCCAAGCCCAAGCCCAAGCCCAAGCCCAGGCCCAGGCCCAGGCCTCAGTCCTCAGTCCTATGATATATACTAGACTCACTCTTATATATATACCCTACTCCCTCAAGAGAGAATGAGAGCATGTGGGACAAGTCCTCCACTCTCCTCCTTTCTCTTCCCACTTGCACCCTTAGACTTTCTAGTTTGGGCCTAGTTCCCTACTGGAAATTGACAGTTTTAGGGATTCCGAGAGCATAGAGTGACCAAACGGAGGGCTGTAAAGCACGGCACGACCCTCTGACCGATACGCTCGTTTCGAGCTATCACACGACCCATTCCACGACACGCTCTAAAAACTCTAGCAAAAAAACAAACAAAAAACACGCTAAAAACTAGTCACAAGGCCTCCTAGAGCAGCTTTTTGACACCTTAGGGTATCAAAAGCACATGCACTTACGCTCTGGGCGGGTGCTAGAACACGAGCATATTGAGGGTGCCTCTGTTCATACGGACACCCATTACCCATCCACGATAGGATCTAGACCCTCAGCAGGGACACAAGGTAGCACCACCCAAGACCCTAAAATAGCCGCTAGTGATTCCTCCTCCGACTCACAAATCATGGAAGCATACCCTACCCAAAACACTGAGAGAGAAGGCCATGCACCTCCCGAAGCTCCACAGCCTAGTACTAGTATGTTTAGCCGTTTCATGGAAACATTAGGTAGAGCTACTCGCTCGGAACCTAATGCAGATGAAGCACGCGAAGGGGGTGGGGAAGTGGACTCTCCTTTCACATCGCACGTGGACCCCACACCCCCAAAGAGTGTCCATGTGGATATCCTGCCAACTTCTTACCAAGAAGGCCCTGTTGAGCTGCCTCCTTCAGAATTTCCCTCTAGAGTACCGTTGGTGACAAGTAAAACCACGGGGAGCAACATTGCTTCTACCTCACAAGAAACCGTCAACACGTCGACTCTAGAAGGATTGTTCATTAATGATCATTGGACATACGACCTCCACACTGAGGTGTTGACGGATCTACACTCTGGCCACGCCTACCATGTAGGATGGATAGAGATTGTACAATCCACTTCTAGTGCCACGAGCATCGAAGATCAACAAAAAATGATCTGTAATGTTATCCATGGCATTATTCAATCAGAAAGGCAAAACCGAGGGGTAAATATACTCTCAACTGGCCCCATGAGATTTCTGGATACGAGCAAGGCTCAACAGCCTACTCTATCACAAATGGAGACTCCTGTAATGAGCCCCATGGACCCATCTTACGTCATTTCACCTGGGGTCTCTATGCAATCTGAGCCTCCGAGCGACAACTTTAGCTTCCCTAACTTGGCTCAACCCTCTATTAAGGAAAACCCAGTGCTCACTCCAGGGATAAGCCTGACAGAGAATGTACCGATGATATCTACGGTTAGCGCAGTGCCACTACCTAGTGTCGTAGTACCTAATATGGGGCCTCGACCGTATGTGCCTCTAGCCCCTTATGCACACATGGCCCCCACACCTCCAATTGTACCACTTGCTTATGCTCCTCGAGTGCCGCTCCCTAGCTCTTATCCGAGTGGACCTATGCCCGGTTATGTTCCATATCCTGCATCATCTACACATATGCCAAGACCGGCACCCGTCCCTCTCCCACATATGATTCCAAGAGTACCTCCACCGGCCCTACCTCCTCACATAGGTGACTTGGCAGCGTTTGCTCAAACCATAGGTCGATCTATCGCGGAAAATATGCATCATGCATCTGATAGAGAGCCTAGAAGTAAGGCAGTACAAATTGCCAAACTCACGCAAAAATTCAATGGGGACGAAGATGCTAGGAAACACATTGAAGTGTTTGAACAAGTATGTGATTCCTTAGGGGAACGCAACGAACTACATAAGTGCAATGCCTTAAGCTTGACATTAAGTGGGAAGGCTGGAGATTGGTATAGGACCCTAAGGGTGGACGAGAAAACAATCTACCCTACCCTTCGAAGGTTGTTTCTAAAGGAGTACATACGAGAAGGTGTGCTTTGGGGTGTAGCATCTCAGCTACAGAAGGCCGAACGTAAGGAAGGAGAGTCAGTAAGGGACTTCATTAGTCGTCTAAAGCACTTAAACTCTCGCTGCCCTGTAAATGAGCGCTTCAACAATAACCAACTTCTTGATCGATTCATTCGAGGGTTGAGGAATGAAGGAATCTATAATGGACTAGTGATTAGAGGTATCACAACCTGGGAAGATGTCACTGCCAATGCAATCCAACTAGAGGACAACTTGATGATAGCAGGCATGAGGGTGTCTACTGACACGAGATCCACTAGCTCACAAGCCATTGAGTATGAACCCATGACTGCAAAGCCCATTGCCAATGAGCCAAAGGTATTTGAGACATTCTTGACAGACCTCACCAAGGCAATCCAAGAGTCTCTTAAGGATAATCGACCCCCTCAAAATAGTCACATGTATCCAAGAAGGGAGCAACAATGGTGTTCCATTTGCTTAGGTCCACATAGCACTAGTGAGTGCCCTACGTTTAGAGTAAAATTTAATGGAACTTGCAACGCATGTGGTAGGTATGGTCACCAAGCTAAGGATTGTTTAATGATCAAACGTATGATGGCAAATAGACCACCTGTAGCCTGGACGGATGCACCTCGAGCTCCTGCATTGATGCCTACTCCACCTGTTGAGCAACTACCGCAACACATGGTCCCTAGATCTCAAAATGTTGTACAAGCTACACCGCTACCACCTCCTGTGCTAGGACCGCAGCCCCCGCATCCAAGAGTCGCCCCTATGAACCAAGTGGGTTGCGAGCCATCAAATGCTTATGCAGATGGCTGTGAGGAGGAAATAGACACTAGTTGTTGGGGGCAAGTCAAGCCGGTTTATCAAGCTGCTGCTCTCGCATCCAGAGGTCAAAATATCAACACCCAGGCTAGGAGGCCACCTCTTCAATGCTACGAGTGTGGTGGACCACATCGAGTAGCGGAGTGCCCTATTAGGCTGCAAAAGAATGCTGCACAGATGCAAGTGAATCAAGGGAGCACGTTTGCAATGCCAATACTCACATGTAATCGTTGTGGCATAGATCACTTGATTGCCCAATGCCCCTATAACCCAAATTCGCCTAAAATCACACCCCTAAATTTGGTCGAAATTGCTAGTGTGACATCACCAATACCACCCGTCGCACCCGCTTATGCGATTACACGGTCCATGCTTCAAGGGCCAGGACATATCCTCGAAGAGAGAGATACCGCGTCAGTTATCCAAGCAAAGAAAAAGAAGACACAAAGGAAGAAGTCGCAGAATACGGAAAATTCAAAGCCAAGTTCCAAAACAAACATAGGAACAGGAGATGACCCCGTGTATATGAATGACCTCGAGGATGATTCAGATTCAGTCGAGACAATGGAGACTAGAACCAATACCACAAAGGGAAAGACCGACAAAGAAAACCGTAACATGGAACCAAATGAAAACCGAATAAGAGAAAACCATAAAGAGCCTCTGAAAACACCACAAGTGTTTCCAAATCCAATCCAAGACCCCCAAGATAAACCGCAGGGGCAAAAAGGGAAGAATCGTAAAAAGAAGATTGGGACGTACCCAAACCCAGTAGACGAGATTGAGCAGGTGAAACATCTAAGAGGTTTAGTGGAGGAGACTCAAAGGAAACTAGAACCAGAACCCATGCATGTCAAAATTCATGACACAGTGTTTCCCACGCAAGTTCATCCACCCCACATGAACCATAGACCGTTAGCCATATCTAGTATCATCCAAGAAGGGAGTGAGGACGGGACATCAGAAAGTGAGCATACACCCTTCTTGTTGGAAAGGATGTTTAACGAAGGAATACCTGATCCCATTGAGGAATATGAGATTCCATCCTCACCAGTTCCTAGTCAGGGACCTACACCCTGCAAAACGCCAATGAATGTTGCCAAACTAGTGGACTTCATGTCTTCTGAGGTCCGAACCACGATCATAGCAAAGCTGTATGGAGATCCTGAGTTATTCCTTGCACTTCGAGCATTCCTTAACGGAGAGCTACGAACGGGATTACCGCAGTTTGCGCAACCAAATAGGCCTGACTCGATTATGATTGATGAGGAAAATCATGTGCAATCACTTGACTTAGATGGACACGAGTCTGTGATCGAGGTACCCATTAACGAATTAGGGCAGTATTTTGAAGGCGACGAGTCTAATGCGACCCTACCCATCACTACCAAGGGATTAACTATAAAGGGAATTCTTGATGGTGGTGCGGGAGCTAGCATCGTTACAAAAGATTGTTGGGAATCCATGGGAAAACCCCGCCTCAGTGTTACTAACATTGTGGTAAAGATGGCAAATGGTACCATAGCCAAACCTATGGGGATGCTCAAGGATCTTAAGATCAAAGTTCTAGGACACAAGGTACGACATACGTTCATTGTAATGGATTTCTCTAAACACCTTATGTCATATGAAATGATTTTAGGACGACCATTCATGAGGGAAGCACAAATGGTTCACGATTGGTCTAAAAATCATGTCTATTTGCAATTCCAAGACTCTGTCCTTAGAGTGGATTTGGTGACTGATAAGGTACACCCCTTAGGGAGTAAAACCATTATTGATCATTGCTCTGACACCACGGTTCACTCGGCCCCACTACAATATTGTTACACTTGTAAGAAGGATACAGACATTGGCCAAGATTCTCCTTACATGGATGTGTTACCGGGTATGACGGAATCAGACAATGTGGATTGGGTCCACCTAGCATCAACCATAGACACTTGGGGAAATAGGGGGACGACCTGGGTAACACCTGAGGGGGATGAAATGCCTGTACCCTTAAATATGCTACAAGCAATGCATATCGCTTCCGACAAGACTCATCCTAATGTAACGAAGAAAACATACAAGTGGGTCCCTAAAGATTCTTTAGTGACCATAGCTAGTGCTAAAAAACAGAAGCCTTGTAAGAAACGTACCACTCGCTCCAAGAAAAGTAAGAAAATGTTGCGATGGATCCCTAAATGACTATTGGAAGCCCAAGGCTACTATCAAGGAAATGATCAAATCTGGGTGCCGAAACGTAGATTGTGCTCTTACCTATCACCTGACCCAAGTGAGCCCAATCCCGTAGCTCCAAAACGAATCAATGATCGTGGAAAGAAAAAAATCACAGAATGCTACACACCTAGTCCAGAGCTAGTTTGGGTGCCAAAGAAAGAACGATTTGTTCCACCTAGCTCAGGAAGGGGGGAGTCCCATGAAGATTCTAGCTCCTCATGTAATACATCCATAGAGGTAAAAGCTTCTACACAGCCTCCATCTATAGTAGTGGACCTCCATGAAGCTACAAAAGAATCCACACCTCCCAGTGTTCAAGAATCACCTAATGAACCACTTCAAGTTCGATCCTGGGAGAGTACCTTACCACCCTTGCAACTTGACGAGGCACCTAGGGTAATAGAAAACTACTGGCAAAAATCCTCACCTATTACCAACTGGAACAATTGGTTTCAAAGGGTGACAAGCTCATTTCAAACGGTATGATCTACCCAAGGAAGGGGGGAGTGTTTGTGGACATCCATCATTCACTTGTTTCCCTCTCAACCTTTTTCCCTGACCTCTCAATTCCGATCTTAGGGAATGTATATATATAGCCTTATACTCACAAAAAAATAAATAAAAATAAAGAGCAAGAGCAATTAGCAAACGAGTATGCACATTAAAAGTCAAAACATTGACTCAGACCTACACATGTCACATCTGGTACAGTGAAACAGAAACCTATGCCATAAAACACCTTTGATCCTCATCACTTGAGTGATGGAGGGTAGGTAAGATTAGTACGATAGGAGTGTTTCTGTTTTAGAGTTGAGTGATTAGCAAAGTTCTCTTTTCCCACTAATGTGCCTCCTGGAGGTATTCCTTTTGTTTCCTAGTGTGTACAGGAGCGTGTTGCTATTGATAGGATTTGGACCTTCATGGAACCTTCAAATCAAGCGCGACCATCAACACAAATAGGTGTTTCTTGTCCATTAGCATTGCCCTTATCTTTTTTGCATTTATGATTGTCTGCTTTGATTGTGATTGGTAGCATAATATTCAGTGCATTGGCTTAGTATCAAACATTTAATTCAATGCAATCTTTTGTCATAATCACTTGTCTAGGTGTAAAAATCAAGCAGTCCGACTAAGCTAGTTATACCAAGCTAGGTATTAGAGATCTTCTCTTAATACCATGGGGAATGCCTTCCTAATAAGCAATGGTTACTTAGGTTCTTAATCCGATTTAGGCAGCATTGTATGAAATGTACTAGGGCTTTCTAGTGGGCTTAACCCTATTGACCTTTAGCTTAAGTATTATAAAGGGAGTTTACTAATGTGATGAGCCTGGGGAGGGTAACAGTGTTATATGACCCCCCAAAGTTACAAAATTTAAATGCTGAAAATGAACAAGCAAAAAATCAAAGTGCCACAATGTAAAATTTTAAGCTGGAAGAGAAATCTCAGCTTGATTTGGTACTTCACTCACATGTATCGCCTATGGTACTAGAGCCCTAGAGGTTCCCAGTGTGGGCGCTTTTCCTTAAAAAGCAAAAAACCCAAGGCATACAAAATAAGCACACACATCATAATTGAATCAATGTGAAAAGACCTTGGGGGGTCAAAGAAAAAGTAATCAGTCAGGCGATGATTTCATGAGAAATTCCTTTTATGGTAGCTTAACTACAAAGTCTTCTAGGTATAGCCTCTAGTCAGCCCTCGAACATGAGTACTTGGCTCTCGCGATTAAACAACTTAATTGACCACAGAAAATTAAGAAGCTTACCCATGGTATTAATATTCGATCTCTAGTGCTTTTCGACCGTCATATTAGCGGCCCCAGACTTGTTTAATTTTCTACCTTTACATCTGTTTATGCATTTGATTACATTGCAATTTAATGTTCATTGCTATCAAATTGTTTGAAATTCTTTGACCAATCAATTTGTCTACCTAAAACTGCATATGCTTTTTAAGAGAATGCAATTACTGTGCCAATGTTGTTTGATTTTGCAGTGACTGAAGAAGGCTAAGGACATTCATCTCAAATGCTCTTCCACCTCGACGACCCAGCTTCAACTCAATAGCTTCCGAGGACGGAATCTACATCAGGAAGGGGGGCATGTTAACCCTCACGGCTCACGGACACCCTATCACCTACGATGGACGCGTATTATGTATTTGGTAGAGTCTGTAGAGTGCGCAGGTGATGGAGAAGGTAGGAAAGAAGACTACGCACACACACCAACACAAATCGAGACACACACACACAATCGTTACCCTGTAGCAGCCATTCAACGAGCTGCTCTTCTCTTCTTCTTCTTTGAACTATTATCCAAAGTATATTTACAACATAGTATAGTCAGTGTCCAGCCGCCCATAGCACAATAGGCATATTCTTTAACATCATATTCTTTAACACTCCCCCTCAAGCTCAGAGTGAGCTTGCATATGATGGATTCCCAATGCTTCACGAAAGTAGCAAAACTTCTCCTTTCCAAGAGCTTTTGTGAATATATCCGCAACTTGATCATTTGTCTTCACATACACCAAATCAATCTCATTTGCCAAAACTTTTTCTCTAATGAAGTGATAATGTACCTCAATGTGTTTAGTGCGAGCATGGTAGACTGGATTCTTTGCCAACATGATGCTGCTAATATTGTCACAATATATAATGACACTGTCAAGATAGTCAAAACCAAATTCTACCATAAGTACTCTCAACCATGACTCTTCACATGCTGCCAAAGCTGCTCCACGATATTCAGCTTCTGTACTTGATAATGCTACAGTTGATTGCTTCTTGCTACTCCAACTTATCATACCATTGCCAATGGAAAATGCATAACCACTTGTAGATCTTCTATCCATAAAATCTCCTGCCCAATCTGCATCTGTGTAACCATAAAGACAAAGCTTCCCATTCTTTTCATAAAACATTCCATAACTGACAGTGGCTTTCACATATCTCATAATCCGTCTCACTGCATCAAGATGACTTTTACATGGATTTTGCATGAATTGACTCACAACACCCACTGCATAACTCAAATCTGGCCTTGTTATTGTCAAGTAAATAAGGCTTCCAACCATCTTGCGATACATAGTGACATCCTCAATGTAATGTCCATCATCAAACAACTTCACATTTTGATCAAGAGGTGTATCAACCGGTTTGCATGCTGTCATTCCATACTTCTCAAGCATATCCAATGCATATTGTCTTTGTATCATCCAAATTCCTGATAAAGTATTGACAATTTCAATTCCCAAGAAATATCTCAACTCACCAAGGTCCTTCATGTTGAATTCTCTCAACAAACTCTTCTTGACATGCAAAATTTGCTCAGCATGATTTCCAGTGAGAATCAAGTCATCAACATAGATAACAATAACGACGATCTCTCCATCAACATGCTTCAAAAATAATGAGTGATCAGCAGTAGATTGTTTAAATCCAATCTTCTTCAAGAATCTGGTTATCTTTTCACACCAAGCTCTAGATGCTTGCTTCAAACCATACAATGCTTTCTTCAACTTACACACATAATATGGAAACTCTGGATGTTGATAACCCTCTGGCTGTATCATATAAACTTCTTCTTCCAAGTCACCATTCAAGAATGCATTATCCACATCCATTTGCCGTAACTTCCAACCGAACATACTTGCCATTGCTATCACCAATCTGACTGTTGTCATCTTTGCAACTGGACTAAATGTCTCATCATAATCAAGACCTTTTGTTTGTGCATAACCTTTAGCAACAAGCCTCGCTTTGTATCTTTCCACACTACCATCTGACTTGCACTTGACTTTGTATACCCATTTTGAACCAATTGCTTTCTTTCCACTTGGCAAGCGAACCAAATCCCAAGTGTCATTCTTCACAAGAGCATCCATCTCATCATCCATAGCTGACTCCCATTCTGATTTTCCAATTGCCTCTTGAAAACATGTAGGCTCTTTATGTTGCACACGTGAAACCATGTATGCATAATGTGTACGCATGTAACCGTTGTATGTCAATCTATCAACTGGATAACGTACCCTCTCTGATCTTCTCAACTGTGGTGCACTCTTCTCTTCAACTCTTGCATATGGGGGTACATATTTCTCAATATGCTTACTACCAGGTGTCCTCAAATGTGGTAAATCATGCTCTTCATCGAGGCTTTCATCTCCAGAACTCTCTTCAACCACTTTCTTCTTGCCTTTCTCGTCTTGCTTCTTATCTCGCAAACGACCACTCCATGGGTTGACACTTCCTGTACTCTCCTCCGCCATATGTGGTCCTGAAATAGTTCTTGTTGATGGTCCTGGCTTATCAACAACATGACGCACATTCTCTTGCTCTTCATACTCATCTTCTATCATCACTGGCTTTGGTTTATACCATGGTTCATGCTCACAAAATCTGACATCTCTACTGACATAAACTTGTCTTGTCGTAGGATCATAGCACTTGTAACCTTTCTTTTCAACTGGGTAGCCCAAGAATATACACTTCACTGCCTTTGGCTCCATCTTCTTTCTTGCTTCATTTGGTACATGAACATAGCAAACACATCCAAAAACTTTCATGTAGGAAACTGTTGGCTTGATCCCATAAAGTCTCTCATAAGGTGAAATTTCATGAATGGCAGCTGTTGGTGTTCGATTCATAATGTGTACTGCTGTATGAACTGCTTCAGCCCAATATGTTAATGGCATATTCATCTCATTCATCATGGCTCTTGCAATCTCTGCTATGACTCTATTCTTTCTCTCAGCAACTCCATTTTGTTGTGGTGTGTATCTGCAAGTAATCTGTCTTCTTATGCCTTGTTCACGTAAGTAATCATCAAAACTGTGTGACATGTACTCTCCCCCTCCATCTGTACGTAGGCATTTAATTTGACAACCATTCTCTTTCTCAACCATAACTTTGAACTCCAAAAATACCTCAAATGCCTCTGACTTTGCCTTTAGAAAGTAAACCCATGTCATTCTGCTGTAATCATCCGTAAATGTGATAAAATATCGACAACCATTTGGTGTAGCATGATCACAAGGTCCCCAAATATCTGAATGAACAATTTCCAAAGGACTCTGGCTAATTCTCCCCCTCTTTGGAAATGGTAAACGAGATTGCTTTCCAAATTGACAAGCTTCACAAACATGATCAAAATTCAATCTGCCAAACTTTGGTAATCCACGTACAATTTGATTTGATTGCATATGCTTTAATCTTCTAAAATTGACATGACCGATTCTCTTATGCCATAAATTTGCCCAATCATCTTGAGTGGCTGATTTGTTTGCATACATACCACTGTGTAAACATGGATCTCCAGCTTCCAATGAGAACAAGCGGCCTTTCTTTCTTCCACGTGCCAATATCTTGCCTGGTTTGCCGTTGTGAAACTCCTCTATGAAGCAGCCATAACGATTAAAACGGACTTGCAACCCTTGATCTGTCATCTGTCCAACTGATGCTAAATTCTTTGTGATTGAAGGCACATATAGAACATCTCCCAATGTGTTGTATGTCCCGTCTTTTTCTAGCAATGGAACTGAACCAACATGTGTAATCCGATGCATAGTATCATCACCTGTAGCGACAAACTCATCCTCTTCTAACTTCTCTTTTCTGTCAAACCATTCACCATGATATGTCATATGATTTGTGGCACCACTATCTAAATACCAATCATCTGTATGATGTGGCTCCACCATGCTTCCAACAACATGCTCCATAGGAAATAAATGTCCACTCGACCTATTGTCATATATATTTTGATCATGAGGATTGTATCCAGCAAAGTTTCCTCCATGTCTGCCATAACCTCGGCCTCTTCCACCACGATCACGATTTTGATTTAGCCTTGTGTAACATTCTCTTTCAAAGTGACCATAAATGCCACATCTGTTACAATATCCATCTCTTTGAGGATGTACAAATCGTCCACCTCCACGTCCACGAGTTCGGGCTCTCCCCCTGCCTCTTTGGCTATAATCATTGTAACTTTGACTTTGTTGGTTTTGCCATTGACCTCTTCCAACATTGTTTCCACGACCATAGTTTCCTCTTCCACCTCTATTGTTTCCACGACCTCTAGAGTAAAAAACCTGATCTCTAGAATTGTTATTTGATGTAGAAGGACCTGACTTTCCTAACTTCACCTCTTCTTGCAAACAAAGGTTTACTAACTCTTCAAAATCAGGCATGTGTCCTCGAACAGATATAGATGTATCCAATGACTTGTATTCCGGTCCCAAACCATTCAATGTCACTGAAACTAAGTCATCATCTGGAACTTCAACATTAATGCTCGCAAGATCTTCCTGTATTTGCTTTATCTCTGTCACATAATCTGATATGGATCTATTTCCTCGCCATACACAATGTAACCTTTGCTTCAAGTGAACTTTTCGTGGTTCTGTATTGGAGCTGTTCATTCTTGCTAGTATCTCCCATGCTTCCTTTGGAGATTGAGCCTTCTTCACATGTGGTATAAAGAAGTCACTAATGCATAGTGAAATCCAATGCATCACTTTCCTTGAATTCTCGATCCACTTCTTGTAAGCTTCTACTCCTGCTTGCCATGTTTTATGTGCTTCAACATTCTCTCTATTTGGTTCCAAACCAACCTCTGGACACTCTTGTTCACCTGTAACATAATCCCATAAACCTTTGCCCATGATAAAGTTCTCCATCCTGTAAGACCATATGCTGTAGTTCTCTCTGGTCAGCTTCTCTCCAACAATCTGTGTGACTTGAGTTGAACTTTCTGCCATCTTCACTCTCTCAATTTCTTTCAAAGGATTTTGACAAAATTTCGGCAGAGTTTCGTTTGTATTTGGACAATATCTCAAGTGACAATCTCAACCAAAGTACTCATAAACACTGACATAAAATCTCTCACTGCCAAGGGAAAATCCACTGACTCACTTTGCCACAGACTGACTCAGTACTATGCATAAATACTCTAAAACAATGTCCACATGGACCTGTATGCAAATGCAATCCATACGCTGTCCTGTACCACATATCCATACATCCACCTTCTTCCCATAGTCGTAAATGACGTATGAGGTCTTTCGCGGGGCCAGTCGGGGGTTCGCTCCAGTACCTAATCCACCTTGCCAAGGTACCAAAGCTCCCAAGGCAAGGCTTCAAAAAACCTCACTCGACCCTCACAAAGGCTGCAGTTTTCCAAAATACATTGACCGCATATCCATACATAACCACAAAGTACTCAATCTGACAATATAACCGCCTCAACTTCTTCCCACAACCTTTCTTACATAGGCGGCTGTCCATAACGGACCCACAACAACCAAACATAATCTTCGATAACACAATGTCATGATGCAAAAGCTCTATGTCGCTCTCCAAAACCTGTGTAAATGCTGAATTCTTCACCTGTAACCTGTAAATCTACTGCCGAGTGCAAAACTCGACATCTCCTATGCTTGTGTGAACTGGCTATTTGCTGCAGAAAATTGCAGATTTTGGCAAATCTGAGTATGCCAATGCGTCCGGAACGCCCAAAAACATAAAGATAGACTCCTGGATCACTGTATTCCGAGTTCGGGTGAGGGAGTTATGACCAAAAAACCTCTCTTTTTTGCTGTTTTCCGGAGCTGCGGAAACCTGTGTATTGACTGTAGCTCCTCAAACTGAGCTCTGATACCACTTTGTAGAGTGCGCAGGTGATGGAGAAGGTAGGAAAGAAGACTACGCACACACACCAACACAAATCGAGACACACACACACAATCGTTACCCTGTAGCAGCCATTCAACGAGCTGCTCTTCTCTTCTTCTTCTTTGAACTATTATCCAAAGTATATTTACAACATAGTATAGTCAGTGTCCAGCCGCCCATAGCACAATAGGCATATTCTTTAACATCATATTCTTTAACAGAGTCAGGTACCGGGCTTGTCGGTCCAATAGGGAAAGATAGAGTGATCGCCAATGAGAGGCGCACTTTAACTTGGACATTCAAGGGATTAGTTGGTTAAGCATGGGCGCCCAAGTGTGAATGGGGTGAGCTCCTATAAAAGCCAACTAAACCTAATTTTTACTCATTCTCTCATTTGTGCAATTGAAGAGTGCTCTTGCTCCATCTCCATCTTCTTCTTCTTCACCTCCTTGTGTGTGTGTGTGTGTGAGAGAGAGAGAGAGGGAGAGTGTGTGTGCGATCGAGCATTACGAAGGCACGACGGCGGCGAAGCGGTTGAGCGCGGCACGACTGCAGCTTCTTCTTCATCGCGGCGAGGAATCCACCACGAAGGCGAGCGTAGAGCGGTGAGTGACACACCCTTTGTTTTCTTGAGCTTGCTAGTTTAGTCTTGTTGTGTGCTTGGAGCCGTTTGTGGCTCGCATACGGTGTATCGGCAAGTCCCTTGCTTCGACAGTGCGGCAAGGAGCGCACAATGTCAAACAGGAGCTGATACAAGGTATGTTGTCTTCCGACTTGACTAGTCATGAGAAGGGTGAGTACCTACATATGATACAACAATTTCCCCATTTATTCATCACTTCTTATGAGGAAATTAGAGGCTTTAAGGGAGAGAAAATCCACATTCCAATCAAGGAAAGAGCTCAGCATGTACGCCAAAAGCTAAGGATAATGGGACAGGTACAAATTAATGCTTTAAAGGAAGAGGTAGACAAGCTTCTTGAAGCAGGTTTCATATGTCCTGTGAGCACTGCAGAATGGGTGAGTCCTGTTGTTGTCACACCCAAGAAGGATGGAAAGTGGAGGATATGTGTTGATTTTAAGCCTCTAAACGCAGCCATGAAGAGGGATCCATACCCTCTTCCTTTCATAGATGATATACTTGATTCTATTGCAGGGCATGAGAGGTATAGCGTATGTGACGGATTCTCTGGATATTTTCAGCTCACCTTGGCTTTGGAAGATCGAAAGAAGACCACATTTATCACTCCATGGGGATGCTTTTGTTATTGTGTGCTTCCTTTTGGTCTTATGAATGGCTGTGCGTGGTATCAAAAGCGCGTCAACAAGGTGTTCTCTCCCTTTCTTGGCAAGTTTGTGAAGGATCTTATTGATGACTTTTGTGTTTATAGCTCTAGAAAGGATCATTGTGCAAAGCTTGGGATGGCATTGAAGCAATATGATGAAAGTGGAGGTCAACTCAACCCAAAGAAATGTCATCTTGCTCAACCAAGAGTGAAGTTTTTGGGGCATATGATCTCAGAGAATGGGATTGAAGCGGATCCTGACAAAGTGAAGGCTTTGGTGCTCCTCCCATCACCTAAAGATACAAAGCAACTTTCTACTTTTATTCAAAAGGTGAAGTATATGGCAAGGTTCATTCCTTTGTCCTCTCAACTTCTTTATCCTCTACAACAAGTAGCAAGGTTGGATCCTCTACGATGGACAAATGAATGTGAAGAGGTTTTTCAAGGTATCAAAGAGGTTCTTGGTTCTCTTTCTGCTATGCAAGCTCCTAATTGGGATAAGGAGTTTTATGTGAATCCATCAGTAGGTGAGGATGCTATTGGAGCTATGCTTCTTCAACGAGGTAACAATTCCCACTACATGAAGCCTATCTATTGTGCTAGCAGGGTGAAGCTAGAGGTGGAGAGAGGCTATACTAAGGTGAATCTCATTATGGTGAGTGTGATTTATGCATGTAGAAGGTTTAGGCACTACCTTCTCCCTAAACCATTCACATTCCTCACTAGCTACACTCTTCTACCTCAATTGGTGAATAGCCCTACTTTGTCAAAGAGGCTCATGAAGTGGATTGTGGAGCTACAGGAATTCCAATTCTCTTTTCTTGTTGAGGAGAGTACAAGGGCTACATTGGCTGATTTGCTTACCTATAAGGAAAGCCATCTTCTTCTTAAGGAGGATGCAGTGAAGAAGCAACACATGGAAGCTCCTGACATAGACAATGCCTATCTATTGTTTTTTGATGGCTCTTACAGGAAAGCGCATGGTGAAGCTTCAGGAGGTGTGGTAGTTTATGATCCTCAAGGTGCTTTTGTAACTAAAAGGAGTTTGAAGCTTACAACACAAAGCAACAATGAAGCTGAGTATGCTACTTTGGAGAAAGGTCTCAACCTTTGCCTTGAGCTTGGCATCCGTCGTGTGAGGGTAAGAGGTGATGCTCTTTTGGTGGTGAAGCAAGTACTTGGGGTGTGGCAAAGTAAGAATCCAAGGCTGAAAAATATGTGTTTTCAAGTGAAGAATCTGCTTAAGCATTTTGAAGCTTGGAGTTTAAGGCATGTGGACAGGTCTCAAAATGAAGAAGCACATGGTGCAGCGCAAGCTTCAATTGGGCAATTGTATGTGATAAGGGCTGATTCTCCTCTTTATTTGGGAAGGGAAGCTTTAGAGAGGGAGGAAGATTTTCTACAAACAGGTATGCTTCCATCAGAGTTGGAAAAGCCAAAAAAGTACGCCTTCCTACGTCGTGCCAAAAGGTATGTGCTACTTGGTGATGCCTTGTATATGAAGGGGGCTGACCTTGTGATAAGAAAAGTGCCTTGGAAAGAGAAAATTTACAAAATTTTAGAGGAGAATCATGAGGGTTCTTGTGGTGGTCACTTTGCTGCAAAGATCACTTTGCATAAAGTCTTGCAGGAGGGTTATGTGTGGCCAAGTGTTCAACGTGATGTTCATCATTGGTGCAAGTCTTGTAAAGAGTGTCAAAGCATGGCAAATAGGGTTCTCAAATCGGAAATTAGAGGCACCATTGTGGCTTATGATGTGTTTGAGAAGTGGGGTATTGATGCAATAGGTCCTCTACCTATGACAGCTAGAGGCAAATGTTACATACTTACTGCTCTTGACTATCTATCCAGGTGGGCCGAAGCCAAAGTTGTCAAGCACATCACGAGTAAAGATGTTTCCTTATTTATATATGAAGATATTTGCTGCAAATTTGGCATGCCATTGGAGTTACTTTCTGACAAGGGTCCAGGTTTCAGGGGAGAGTTGGTGGATTATCTATGTGAAAAGCTTCATGTGCATCGTAGGTTTACTACTCCATATTATCCCCAATGCAATGGAATGAATGAAAGTTTTAATGGAGAGCTCATAAAGATGCTTACAAAGATGACAAGAAACAATGTGAAGACTTGGGATTTAGAGCTACCTTGTGCTGTATGGGCTTATAGGACTGCCATCAAATCAGGTACTGGTTTTTCTCCCTTCCATCTAGTTTTTGGCAAAGAGGCTTTACTTCGTATTGAGGTGGAGATACCATCCTTGAAGATGATGCTAAAGCTTGAAGAAGAGCCCAAGGATGCATTCAAGGAAAGAATTTTATATTTGCAATGTGTACAACTGGATAGGGTGTTAGATTTTGAGCATTATGAGCAGGTCATGAAGAAGAGTCAAGCAAAGGCAAATGAGAAGGTAAAGAACAAGGACATCAAGAAGGGTGACATGGTGCATTGTTACAATAGTAAGGTTGATAGCACTTTTCAAAAGAAATTTCAAATCAAGTGGCAAGGTCCTTTCTTGGTCTTAAACAGGTTTTCGAATGGCACATATCAGCTTGCTGACTTGGATGGTACCCCGCATAAAGCACGTGTGAATGGCTACAGGTTGAAGAAGTATATTGCAAGGTTGATGACTGTGATTGAGGATGAGCCTTCTTTTGTAGAATTTTCTGATCATGTGGTTAATGATGAAGATGAGTTGAAGACTCCCTCATGTGGTTTACAGGATCTCTTTTGTGTTGCTGATCATGAATGATCTAGCAGCCTGGGGTGTGGCAAACTATGTTGGGTGCATTTCTGACACCCGTTTTTTGTAAATTTGTACATACGGACATGACGCACGATGTCAAAAGGGCATGTGGGCTTTCGTTTTGTGGGTTTTTTATCTTGCTCTAGCAAGCACATGTACATGCACTGCAAGTCGCTAGTCTAGTGACAGCTGTCGGGCTAATGTAAGTGCCCGTGAGTGAGTTTTTTGAAGTGAGACTTGTATATAACTAAAACTCATGTACAAACTAAAAAAAAGATCAGAAATTTTCAGGTTTTAGCTCGTTCTATCTCCTTGGTGCTCTTGGATGCAGTTTTTTGCCCCGACTAGCCTTCTCTACATGTAGTCGTGCTGGGACAGCTCTCTGTTCGCGTCAATTTTTCTCATTGGGGCGTATGGAATCAATTTTAGTCATCTTCAAATTTCTCGCCTGTCATTTTTCAAGCTTTCTCTCAAGCTTTAAAGTGCCCCAATTGGAGTTGTGCTCATCAGGTTACGACTAGTTCTCTGCAGGGTTATGGCTATGGCAGCCTAGTGGCAAATTGTGTGTAGACAGATTCGGAGGGCATGTATCTATGAATTGTGGAATTGATGTTGAAGTTGTGGGTTTGTGATGTTTGTAAAGTAACCTGCTGATTAATTATCTGCTCGACCCAATGCACATCTTCAAGAATGTGGGGGAGATCATATGGAAAACCATCACTGGAAAAAGGGAGAGCAAGGCCTAAAGAGATGACCTGCACGTTGTGGGTCAAATGCCAAAGATGTGGCCTTGACTTAAACCGACTTAAACCCAATAAAAAGTTTGCTATACCAAAAGGACCATGGATTTTGAGTCATACAAAACAGCAAGAAGTGAAGAAGGCTATATCTTCATTCAAATTCAAGACTCCCACTGAGTGCATGCGATGTTTCAAAACGGCCTTTACGAGAGATGAAAATCTTAGTGGTCTTAAGTTCCACGATTGGAACATATTTTCACAGTTTATCTTACCAATTTCCATAAAGGATTGTTTGGCAGATGACGTTAGAAGAACTATCTACAAAACTAGTGAGTTGGTACGCTGCATCAGTTCATCTAAGAGATAAGAGAAGACAACATCGATGTAGAACGCTTAAATGCTATTGAAGTAGTGTGCATGGTAGAGAAGTACTTTCCAACAAACATTCTTACCATCCAAATGCATGTACTTGTGAATGTGGTTGATAAAGTTGCAGTTGTTGGGGTAGTCCATAGCAGGTGGATGTTCTTTTTGGAGAGATTTATGAAGACTTTAAACGGGTTCGATTGTCAAAGGGCTGGTAGCATGGCCAAAGGATGGCTTGTACAAGAGTCTCTTGTCCTCATCAAAAAAAATTTGGGTTCAATTGATCCAGACATGCCCTGAATGTGGACTACTGAGGTCAATGTCAAGGTGATAGGAGACAAGCCTCACAGACAAGGTATCATTAGGAAGATGGACATCACAATGTTAGAAAAGGTTATGAGATTTTTCCTTCTCAACTCAGACATCATGCAAAAGTGCCTAGAGAGGTAGGAAGGCAAAAGGCAACAACGCTTGACAGATCATCTGCAATTACAAACCTTCCTTTTCTAGATCATCTTCATTCACACCGTCGATCAGTGGCAAGAGAGAGGTACAATGCTGGCAGTCCAAAGCCGGCATGGTTGGACGCAGAGGAGAGGTCGGGGATTGAACAAGAGACACACGACAATCCTGACAGATTTTAGCAGCGGAGAGATGCAGTTAGAGGACATTTGGAGTCTTCAGGAGTGTCACATCCTAGGAGTGGAGGTTACCACATTCTTTGACATGTATTTGTAAGTATTATACATATGCTTTAAATTATTTAAAATATATATGTTATTTGAAGATTTATCTCATGATTAAATCATAATTTTGTAGGAAGTTATCGTGAAGCGCCTTTCGATACATCAAGAGAAGAAGTATGGGTACCAACATGGACTTGTGGCCCTTCTGACCCAGCTCTGCAGGAGGAGGGAGACGACATCTACTAGGAGGCATTACCATGAGGGTCTTCTTGATATAGTTTTACCTATTCATTTTTATACAGTCTTCTTTGTACAATCTTTTTTGTAGTTTTGGTCTTCTTGATACAATCTCACTCAGTTGTTGTTTGCATATGTACAGATTTGTAACGTTTATGTTTATGGTTTATGGTTATTTTTACGGTATGGCACAGATGTTATGATAACGGTTTGGCACTCAAGTTAAGGTTATGGTTTTGCTATGATGGCATGGCAATCATGTGATAGTTATGGTTATGGTTATGATAATGGTCTTGGTTATGGTTATGGTTATGGTTGTGGTTGTGGTTATGGTTGTGGTTATGGTTATGGTTATGGTTATGTTTGTTATGGTTATGATATGACAAGCAAGTTATGGTAATGGTTATGGTATGTCAAACGGGTTATGTTTATGGTTTTGCAGTTTTTGATTCATGGTTTAATTATGGTTATAAAATATTTATGCCGTTGTGTTATGATCAAGATTTTGATTTTGTGTTTATGTTATTCTTACAATTTTGCTAATTTCCATACACTCACTCTTTAGTGTCAGCTTGTAGGTGGAGTGCGGTTGATTGTGCACTCTTCCTTTGGGCATAGAGGGTTGTTATCTTTTGTTGCAGTACATGCAGCATCAGTTCCCAACCCTCTCTGCCCAAAAACAAATTACAGGTTTGATGGTCGGTACGAAATACAGTACAGGCGTCGATACACTCTTCGAAAGAAGCATCCAAATATCCTATCGAATTACCGATGCATATACAAATGCTTGCTTAGACGTGTATTTTATAGGTTATTCCGACGCCGGATATACCGATGCTTATAACTCGAGATTGGCGTCTTTCTCAATGCCTATTTGAGTGCTTTTTAGTTTTTAAACTAACTTTGTCTCGTCCATATCTACGTCGATTTCTCCGCGACATATTGTAGTATTGTCATGTATTGCCATGTATTTAGTAGTGTGTAGTTATAACAAGAGTGTTTTAATTATTTGTTCCATCATTGGTAGATAAAGTATGAATGATAGGATGGTGTGTCCTTGTGCACATCGTAAGCATGAGATCTTTTGAAAATGAAAAATCTGTGACCAACACATACGCAATCACAGTCTCTTTCCGATAGAGCAACTACAAAACCTGCGTTATTGATCTCATGGTACAGATGAAGGAGTACGAGAGGAAGTGCAATGCGAGAGAGAGTGCGATAAGAAGAGCACGACGATATGGTGAACTCACTCTACTTTAATGTGTAGAGCATAGTATGTTCTTATTAGGTTTTAACAAAAGAATATGTGTACATACCTGGCGGCCCGCCCACTTACCTGGGCGACCACATTGGGCTTTATACCCCAAGAACCTCCCACTTAACGTCCAATGTGGTACTTTAAGTGTGAGAGAAGCTACTATACAAGCTAATATACAAGAGATGTAGAGAAGTGATGTACTACCCTACACATAACTGCTTGCGAAAATGCGCAAAGCTCTCTGAGAGAAGTCCTTTTGTAAGTAGATCAACAGGATTTTTTGTGGTGTGAACTTTGACAAGCTGAAGTTGCTTATCCTCGAGAATTTCCCTGATGAAATGATACTTCACATCCACATGCTTTGTCTTTGAGTGATAAACTGGATTGCGAGCCAATTGTATAGCACTTTGACTATCACAATATAACACAGGCATCTCTTCTTTGATTCCCAAATATGTTACTAGTCGATTAAGCCAAATTGAATCTTTGCATGCCTCTGATGCTGCAACATATTCAGCCTCTGTAGTAGACTGAGTAACACAATTTTGTAATATAGAACGCCATGATACTGCTCCACCAGCCAATGTAAAGACATACCCTGACGTAGACCTTCGGTTGTCTAAGTCACCTGCATAATCTAAGTCTGTAAAACCCTTTACACTTAGCTCCTGACTCCCATAGCATATATGCATACTCTTTGTAGCTTTCAAGTATCTCAATATTCCTTTCACTGCCTCCCAATGTTTCTTTCCTGGGTTTGACATGTATTGACTTACTACTCCCACTGCAAATGCAATGTCTGGGCGAGTAGCAATCATTGCATACATCAAACTACCCACTACAGACACATATGGAATCTTATCCATTTCAGCCTGTTCTTCCTCAGACACGGGACAATCTTGTTTGCTAAGTTTCACATATGGTGGCAATGGAACAATCTGACTGCATGGCCAATTGCCAATTCCCGGAGTCCTTCATTTGCACTGCTTCTTTGTAACATGAAGGCTCATTGCAATCAGTCAACATGACATAGTTCATAGATGGAACAAACCAATCAGGAGGTCATGAGATCCGTCCCGATTTACGCAAAATAGGTGGTTGAGGCTCAGCCACAACCTGTGGTTCCACTCTATCCTGTCTTTGCTCCTCTTGAGCCCTGACATTTTGTCTTGCACGTGCAAGTCCATCTTCTTGGAACACAACTCTTCTAATCTCCTCAACCCTCTCTGGTTTAGAATGATATTTGGCTTCATTAAAGTGAACATCATTGCTGCGGATAACCTTTCTGGATTCGGGATCCGAAAGTCTGTACCCCATCTCACCAGAATTACCATAGCCTAGACAGATGCACTTTCTACTCTTTGGCTCAAGTTTGTTCCTAAATTCCTTTGGAACATGAGTATATGCCTCACGGCCAAAGACTCTGAGATGCTTGTATGAGGGCATTTTGCCTGACCATACCATCTCTGCCACCACTGAATCCTTCTGCAAAACCTTGCTAGGAGATCTATTTATAAGATGAACAACTATTGATACAGCTTCAGCCCAAAACCCATTTGGCAGTTGTGCATTAGACAACATACTTCTGACCTTCTCTTGTATAGTCCTATTCATCCTCTCAGCAACACCATTTTGAGGAGGATTGTAAGGAGCAGTAAGTTCACGTTTTATACCTTTTGACTCACAAAAGTCCTGAAAGGCCTTTGAAACATACTCTCCACCATTGTTAGTGCGTAAGCATTTAAGCTTCTTGCCACTCTGATTCTCCACAAGTGTCACAAACGTTTTAAAACACTAAACGCTTCATCCTTGTGCTTGATAAAGTAAACCCATACTTTCCTCGAGTAATCATCTATAAATGTCATAAAGTAAGAAGCTCCCCCTAGAGATAGGTTAGGCATAGGTCCACAAAAATCACTATGAACAAGTGCCAACTGTGTATCTCTTCTACTGCTTCTATGCTTATGTGGCTGTTGTGTTTGCTTACCATACAGACAATGTTCACAGAATTCAAAATCATTAAATGACAAGCCAGGCAAATAACCAGAACGAGACAAGATTTCCATTCCCTTCTTGGACGTATGTCCTAACCGGCTATGCCACAAAGAAACTTTCGGCTGCTCGGTTACATTGATTACATTTTTAGAGACATTTGATACATAAATCATGTAAATTCCTCCAGACTTTACTCCATGTGCTACTGTCATAGAACCCCTGGATATCTTCCACATGTTCTGTCCAAAAGTGGTGACGTAGCTAGCATCATCAAGTAAACCTGTGCTGATCAAGCTCTTTGTAATTGCCGGAACATGTTTCACATTCTTTAGCGTGAAAGAAGAGCCATTCTGAATCTGCAATTGAACATCTCCAACACCTAAGATCTCACATGTCTGCACATTGCCTAGCTGAACATGATCTTTAGTGGTTACATAAGAGGTAAACCACTCCTTGTTTGGAGACACATGAAGTGATGCCCCTGAGTCTATAATCCAGTCACTCAGTGCATTTCCATCAGATGCTGTAAGAAGAGCTGATTCCATTGTATTCTTCAAGAAGTAGATGTCTTCTGACACTAGACTGTCATCATCTGCAACAGTGTTTGTCACATTTATTTCTTGAATCTTCACTAAGGATTTGTTCTTCTTACCATGGTCTTCAGCTTTCTCTTTGCCTTTTTCTGCTTTCCATTCTCTACGGTCTCTTTTCATGTGACCCTTCTTGCCACAATGGTAGCATTCTATGTCACTCTTGCCTTTAGCACGACAGGACTTGCTACGAGACTGATTCCTCTTTCCACTTTTGTCCTTTTCTTTGGCCCTTCCCCTGACATAGTAAGGCTGTTCCTTTGCCTTTGTCCATTATCTTTATGTTGGTTTCTTCAGTCAGCAGACTGCCTTCTACACCTGCTATGGTCAAACCATCTGGAGGTGCAGAATTACTCAAAGCTATGCGAAAAGTGTCCCAAATTTCCGGTAATGTGATCAACAAGAACATAGCTCTATCAGGTTCATCAAACTTGACACCTTGAGCTGACAACTGACTGTAGATGGTGTTGAATTCATTCAGATGATTGGACATAGGTGTCCCTTCTTTCATCTTCAAGTCAACAAGCTTCTTAAGCCAGTATACTTGTGAAGCTGCACTCTGCTTCTCATAAAGATCATTGAGCTTTGTCCATGCTTCATAAGCCGACATCTCGTCTACTACATTGAAGTAAACGCTTTCTGCCAAAGTCACCATAATGGTAGAAAGTGCCAATTCATCCATTTCGCCCCATTCATCTTCGTCCATATCTTCTGGTTTTATCCCCTTGAGATTTATAGGTTTTATCTGCTTCTTTTGTACCAACACGTGCCAAATCTGCTTCTTCCACAATGGGAAATTGGTTCCATCCAGCTTCTTGATATTGTAAAGAGCAGTGTCCTGTGATCCAGCCATAACTACGCTTCACAGTAGTTTACTTTCTTGGGAAAAATTGAGCAGAGTTTCCCCTGTAAACTGACCTCTGAACCAATATCAACCTGTCAAATGAACCAAGAAAGCTTCAGATGCTGCAGAAATTTCGACAGAGTCTCCTTTGTAAAATGGCTCTGGTGTACTAAAAAATAGACAAAAAACATCTCAAAAAACCACTGTCTCTCTAACACTATAAGTTGTGGGTAAATCTGTCCTGCACCTATGCTGTCTCTCACTGTCCTATCTCACTATCCTGTACGCATAGACTGTGACAATGCCTCAACGACAGTAAAGCAAAGATGCAATCCCAACTGTCTAACTCACAGTCAATACATCCTAGCTGCCTATCTAAGGGTGCTCGAGGGATCGCTCCAAGACCTGTATCACCGAAAGAATATCAACATTCGAGAATCCCCCAGCTCAATAAAACCTCACTCGACCCTCAACAAAGGCTGCAGTAAATCTGACAGTACATAGACTTCCCACAAAGTCATACATCCACAAATTTCCCACTATATGTTGTAACCGCTGCGGCGGTTGTTTGCTGCGTGACTCACAACCAGCAAACCCTCAACAGACATACATCATCTTTGACAATACATCCCATGTGGAAGTACCTGCAATGTAAGGATGAAATCTGGAATATCAAGCAGCAAACACAAGCTACCTGATGAACTAGTGGATGTCGCCTACAGTCTGTGTGTAGGTGCGCCCGTGTCGTATGTGACACGCCTCTAAGAACCGTGAGCCGTCCTTCGTTGTGTAGACAGCCACAAATCAGCACTCTGGAAGTGCAGATATCCTTAGCACTTGCAATCGTAGGCCGAAACCCCAAATTTGCAGAGTCGGATCTGCACCCGCCGAGACCACGTAGTCGAAAATGGCCTGCGCAGAACTTTGTCGAAGCCGAACGGTGGCCGAGATGATCTCACTCCAATTTGAGCAGGTGACTCTAGGTTCTTGCAATGCTGCTCTGAGCCTCGATCTGAGCTCTGATACCAGTTGAAGGAGTATGAGCGAAAGTGCGACGCGAGACAGAGTGCGAGAAGAAGAGCACGACGATATGGTGAACTCGCTCTACTGTAATGTGTAGAGCATAGTGAGTTCTTATTAGGTTTTAACAAAAGAATATGTGTACATACCTGGCGGCCCGCCCACTTACCTGGGAGACCACATTGGGCTTTATACCCCAACAACAGAGACAATAGATCAAACTCCCCAAGTAGATATTTCTCCAACTTCATCCCAGAGAAGACGATTCTCAAACGAATAGCCATTGATTGAGTCCTCCCAACCAATACCTGATGTGGAATTTCAAGAAGTAGAGTGGAGCAGATGTTAGATATGTTCTTTGACATGGATCCCATCATTGAAAACATAGAAGAAAAAATCATTCAAGGCAATACTTACCAACCAACCTCAGCCATCCCGTCCATATCGACGACATGATATCCACAATAAAGAGGGCGAGATAATGCAAACTCTTGCACGCATGCTGCTTTACAATGGTGTAAAAACTCTGTCTATGGGTGTTCTAACACCTCCGTTCATAGAGCTTTTCACGTAAATACATTGTATCCTAAGCATAAGAAGTGCAAGCTAGAGTTCAATAATTTGATCAAGGGGATGACTTGTTGATGTAACGACAGGTTTCTCAACAAGCAAATCTTTCCAGAAGGGAATCACATGCCCCCTACCACTCCAGCCACTAAAAAGCTTCTAAATAATTTGGGCTTGGATTATTACAAAATACATGCATGTCCTAATGATTGTATATTTTTTCGCAATGAGTATGCAGATTTGAAACAATATTCCAATTGTGGATCAAACAAGTATAAAGAGGACACACAAGGAAAATGTATCCCTACAAAGGTCCTTCGACACTTTCCTATCATTCCAAGAATAAAGAGCATGCTCGGGTGCAAGTCTATGGCCGCTTTGAAGACATGGCACTCAAATACTAAATCGACAAATGATGTGAAGCGGGTATGTGCTGACTCTCGTGCATGGAAGCACATAGAGGAAAGATGGCCTATATTTAAGAATGAGCCTCAATGTATCCGCTTTGGTCTGGCAATGGACGGAGTAAATCCATTTGGATTACGAATTTCATCATGGAGCACTTGGCCTAATTTTCGGGTTAATTATAATCTTCCACCATGGCTAGCTATGAAGAAGGGACGTTTGTTATTGTCACTGATTGTCCAAGGAAAGTACAAAGCAAAGAACATGGAAGTCTATCTCACACCACTTATAGAAGAGCTCCAAATCTTGTGGACATAAACTGATGTGGTGGATATGTCCCAACGGAATGTACATGTGCACGTCCACGTGGACCATGCGCGATTGGTGAGGCTTCGGTGAGTGCTCAAATAAGTGACTTTCACTTTAAAATTTGCAAAGCATTTACCGTGTCCCTTTATCGCGTTTTGTAGAGAGAGAGAGAGAGAGAGAGAGAGAGAGAGAGAGAGAGAGAAAAAAAAAATGGGGTTGCCAAAGGAGAGAGAGGGGGGTGCCGGGGGAGGTCACCTAATAAAAATGTAACCTATCACGTGAGTTCAACAGAAGGATATTTAAAGTTCTTGAAACTTACAAAAATATATATACAAAAGGAAATGATTTTTTCAAATTTGAAAAAAACTTACAGATTTTAAAAGAAAAGGGTTCATTATATTCTTATTAAAATTCATAGATAAGGGGTTTACGAACATGTCTTGAACTCACGTGATATGGTAGTTTTACACATAGTGAACCCCCTGAGGGGGGGCGGGAAGGATCTATTTTGTAAATTAAATATTACTGTGTATATTATTACGAATATTACCGTGCATATTACCTCGTATATTATCGTGCATATTACCTCACATATTATCGCATCTATTACCACGTATATTATCTCATAATTTTTTTTTAAAACAGAGCATGATATGCCGCGTTTTGGCAGCATACCTTGCTCTTCTACACCTATCGCCATCGCACCTGCAGTCGTATTCTCTCCTTCTCTCTCTCTCTCTCTCTCTCTCTCTCTCTCTCTCTCTCTCTCTCTCTCTCTCTCTCTCTCTCTACTTAACACACACACACACACACATGCACAATTAATCTCCGGGGGAACGCTCCATGACTTGACGATCCTTTGAGAGGAGTGGGCGGACCGCAAGAGGGCTCTACACAAGACGACTGCAAGAAGACTCGAATGTTAGAGGAACACAAGAGGTCAACTTCTACAAAATCCCCCCTCCCCATTGTCTTACACACACACACACACACACACACACACACACATTAGAAAAGCCAGATTCAAAGATTTTATACCTTTGTCATATTTGGTGTAGGTGCTTCTTGCTTGCTTGGTTGATTTTTTGTTGTAGGTGTGTGATTAGCTTGTAGATACTGACTTCATTGCTTGGTGTGTATTAGGGAGAGAGGAAAAAAGAGAGGGAGAAAGAGAGATTAGCATAAATCTAATGTTTAATGTCGAATTAATGTTAAAGTAGAGATTAACATAGATTTCATTATTAATGTAAAATAGATGTTTAAGTAGAGAGAGAAAAAGTTAAATTAAACATCACACCCATACATGAAACTTGTTGTATGTTTAATGTTAAATCAGTGTTAACTTAGAGTGAATTGATGTGTATGTTAGATTAGAGAAATAAAAATAGAGAGACAAAAAGAAAAAAATTAAACATTAGGTATTAAACATTAGAAAAAAATGATAGAGTATGATAAATTGTACATTAAAAAAAGGATTTAGAGAGAGATTAGAGATAAATATTCAATTTAGTGTATGTAAAATTAGAGAGAGAGAGAGAGAGAGAGAGAGAGAGAGAGAGAGAGAGAGAGAGAGAGAAGAGGGATTAGAGGGAGGAGAAAAGAGAGGGAAGGAAAGATATGAGAGAAGAGCGATTGGAGGGAGGAGAAGTGTTAAAATAGTGTAGATTGGATGAGAGAGAGAGAGAGAGAGAGAGAGAGAGAGAGAGAGAGAGAGAGAGAAGAAGAAAGATTAGAGAGAGGAAAAGAGGGATAGAGGATGTAGAGAGAGTGGAGATAAAGAGGAAGTAGGGAGAGAGTGTTAGATTAGAGAGAGAAACAAGGATAGAGGAGGTAGAGAGAGTGTGTAGAGAGGGGGAGAGAGAGAGAGAGAGTAGATAAAGGATATAGAGATAGAGATTACGTGGAGAGAGTCAACATTCGGGGAATACAGAATAGAAAGAAGGTAGAGAGTAGATAGATAAGGTTAGGATTTATAAAGAGATTAGAGTGTAGAGAGGTGTACATAGATTAGATAGAGTGGGGGTAAATATTATGTAGATTAGGTAGAGAGGGAGAATACGTAGAGAGTAGCAATAGAGAGAGTAGAGAGAGGATAGATATTGAGATTCGATAGATAACGTTAGGATTTACAAAGAGATCAGAGAGTTGTGGATAGAGTAGATAGAGATGGTGTAGAGTTTAGGTAGACTGGGTAGACAGGGAGGATACGTAGAGACTGTAGATAGACATTAAGTAGAGGGTAGAAAGATAAGGTTAGGATTTAGGAAGAGATTAGGGTTTAGAGAGAGGTGTGGATAGAGTAGATAGAGGGAGTACAAAGGGTGTAGATAGAGAGATGGAGAATGCATAGAGTGTAGAGATAGATAGAGGGACTAGAGAGAGTGTAGAGATTACCTCTATTTAGTGCTCTCTTTGTGTTTAGAGGGTAGATATAGAGATTATGTATGTTGAGCTTGTATGTGAAGCTACTCAATGTATGGCTTCTCTATATATAGCACCTAGGTCTCCTCTATATATACATCATCTCATGTGTGTATTCAACACACATTGGGGTTCTATTTCTGTGTTCTCTCTTTCTCTGTCAACATGGTATCAGAGATGGACATTTTTGTTCTTTATTTTTCTCCTAATTGAAAACGATTTTGCAAAAACTACTTGCACGGAGCCACCGAAATCGATGTGGTCTACAACTTTGCAAAAGAAACTTTTTTCAAATTATGCACCTGCGTTATTGTTCGTTGACTACATACATACCTGAAAAGCAACTTTTGCTTTTTGTTTTCGATTTTTCTCCTAATTGAAAACGATTTTGCAAAAACTACCCAGTGCAGCCACCGGAATCAATATGGTCTACATCTTTGCAAAAAAATAAAAATCAAATTTTGCACCGATTTTGAGTTATCGTTTTCAGACTACGTACACGTCTGAAAAGCAACTTTCGCTTTTTGTTTTTGATTTTTCTCCTAATTGAAAACAATTTTGCAAAAACAGCCCATCACATCCATCAGAATCCATGTGGTCTACAACTTTGCAGAAGAAACTTTTTCCAAATTTTGCACAGATTTCGAGTTATCGTTTTCGAACGTGAACATGTTTGAAAAGAAACTTTTGTTTTTTTCTTTCGAGTTTTCTCCTAATTGAAAAACGATTTTGCAAAAACTACCTGACATAGCCACCAGAATTGATATGGTCTACAACTTTGCAGACGAAATGTTTTTCAAGTTCTACACTGATCTTGAGTTATCGTTCGCAGACTGCGTACATGCGTAAAAAGCAGCTTTTGCTTTTTGTTTACGATTTTTCTCCTAATTGAAAATTATTTTGCAAAAACTACCCGCTAGAGCCTCTGAAATCCATGTGGTCTACAACAAAATCCATGTGGCCTCCGAAATCCATGTTTTTCATATTTTGCACAGATTTTGAGCTATCGTTCCCAGACTGCGTACATGTCTGAAAAGAAACTTTCACTTTTGCTTTTGATTTTTCTCTTATTTGAAAATGATTTTGCAAAAATAGCCCGTCTAAGCCATCGGAATCAATGTGATCTACAACTTTGCAGAAGAAACTTTCTCTAAATTTTGCAACAATTTTGGATTATCGTTCTCAGACTGCGAACGTGTCTGAAAATCAATTTTTGCTTTTTGCTTATGATTTTTCTCTTAATTGAAATTTATCAATTATATTTTTCTCTTCATCAATCATATATTTGTTACTGATGTAAATTTGCTGCAGAAGATAGTTACAAATCGAATCAGTGTTATAGATATATGTTCTCAAAAGTCTATACTATTTCAAGCTGTCTAATACGTTCTGAGACATTTACTGATGATTTTTTCTTGGATACCTATATTTCTAGATATCAAATGTCTATAGATCTGTTCATCGATATTTGTCATGAATATCATTGCAATTCAGTCGAGGCGTTGATAATCGTCCAAATTCCGTCGAGCTACTAATGGTATATGATCTTTTGTTATATGATATATTCGTTCATTGATTCTGGTATAATTATTCTTCTAGAGATATAGTTTACGTTGTTTTATTGATAATCTCTCGTTGATACCATAGTGATTTTGATGGTACCATGATGCTGTTTTGTTAATACTTTGTTCATGGTGATTTTCGTTGATACAGTGATGATATTTTGTTGATACCATGGTTATTTTTGGTGATACCATGATGTTGTTTTGTTGATACCATCGTTATTATCGATGATACCATGATGTTGTTTCGTTGATACCATGGTTATTCTCTGTGATACCATGATGTTGTTTTTTTCATACAATGATGATTCTCGATGATACCATGATGTTGTTTCGTTGATACCATGGTTATTACGCTTCCGCTATCACACTCACAACTCTGTCAAGGACAAGATAAGTTCTAGATTGTTTGACATGATTTTTGGTTGCTGTCAAAGCACAACAATACTAAAAAGAACCTAAAACTTGGACTTGATTCATAGGAAATGTTCCCTATTCAAGTCATCCTCGTATAGTCACGACCCCATACAAGGTAGATGGGTCAAGATTTGACTTGTGTTTTCTGTTGTCTCTCTCCATGAGAACGTCATTCAGACAGATTATTGTATGCTTATAGAATAAGCTGCAACCCAGGCATAAGATGCACAGGAGCACACAGATTGGGTATGCACTACAATAGGTTAAGAAACCTTCCTCAACCCAACATGCCATCTCTCTCTCTCTCTCTCTCTCTCTCTCTCTCTCTCTCTCTCTCTCTCTCTCTCTCTCTCTTATTTCCCTCAAACAATAATGAAAACTTTCTAAGAAGATTTTGATACATGTTTTGCTCATGAGTTAGCCTGAGCCAAGGTGCTCTAACTCTCAGCTAAAAAGTCCCCAAGATGCCACCCAAATTAGTCTTCCTCGGTTCATTGATTGAACACTAATATTCTATTGGCATAAGGGCTATGAGCCACAAAGGCTAAGAGACATTCTGAGGCCTAGGGTATGACTTAACTATTGACATTCCTTGGATGATTGTTCTCAAGATCAAACAGATCTACCAAGTGGAGTACCCATCAACGTTAATGGACAAGCAAAAGTCTTGTCATTATGGATATTTTGGGTGTCATTTTTGTGCTACATATTTTTAGTGCAACGCTCGAGTTACGACAGCATGGATGTCCTTAAGAGCTAGGCATTTCACTCGTGTGTATCTCTTGCTCTCTCTATAGCACTATGAGCGTCTATGGAAGCATAGTTTTGGGGTAAGACCCTGCGGGTGATTACTAAATCACTCCATACACATTGAGAATTTATTGAGAATCACAGTTTGATCTATCACAGTTGTACTTTCAAGGAAAGAAGTCTACAATCTACCAAGGGGTAGTGGACACATTCAACTTTTCTAGTTGATTCCAATCATTTTTGTACACGGTCAACTATGTTAGTTACCGTTAACTGTCTGCTAATTGAGTAGTTTCTATCAAGGGTCTTGCCAAGGCATTGGACTAGGTAGATTGAGGGGTTTGGATTGCCAAGGCAACATCCAAGGCTACAAGTTTAATTTCTTTATCTTCACTAATCTCTAGTTTTAGTGATTAGCAGGTCACATAAATTTTGATATGGTATGCTTACAGGTTGAGGGATGTACTTGACTTCCATGTAAGTATCATGTATTTTCCACCTCATTGTAAGTATATGATTTTTGGGTTTATTTTCATTTCCAATTAAGTTTGGTTAAGTTCTATGAAAGGGATGTTTTGAGCAAGAAGGCTTTCATCCAACTTGCTCTTTAGCCACGTGACAAGGTCATGCAAGAGCAAAACATTTTGAGAAAATAGTTTCATTTTCTCTTTTTCCTGTTCATCAAGATACTATGATGGATTTGACTCTTGTTGAAACAGTTACAGACACATGGTACGGTTCTGTCTAGCACATGTTGTAGCGTGGGATACAACATGGTCTAGGAACTCAAGGAGTTCGGTTTAGCTAGTGTGGAGCAATGATAATGAGAGTCCCTCTCACTCACATTGCAGAGTGTTTGCAGTTACCTCCACACACAAGTACATCTTGTACTTGAAGGATGTGTTTTTTTTTTAACATCCTTATTTGAGACATATTCCACATGTGGAGAATATTTTCTCTCGGACTGACACTGGCACCTTATTCATAATAATGTGTCGCGACAAAGTCCCTAGGTGCTGGTCATATCCGTTTGTTAGACCATTTGCAACACACAATATCATGAACAATTTCAATGGAAAAAAATTGTCGAGTATTAAGTATAGACTTGTTGCAATTACAAGTGTTGTAAAACCACCACGTAACAGATGGTTGTTTCTACAAATAGCCAAGTGTGCTATATTAATGAGAATGTCTCATGGTTGGTACCTAGGTGTGACCGAGTTTTCACATTCTGTTATGTCCAACTTTTGTTGCAAGGCTTTCACGTACATATCGTGGAAAGTCTCGTCATGGAATTGCGGTTCGGATATGTTTGTGTTAAATGCATACACACTAGGTGTTATGGGCCCCAGTGTTTAACACAAATTTATTTAGAGCGGCATGCAAATTTTTGGACTTTCTTCTTTGTGCACCCTTTTGTACTAAAAGTGCAATCTCTCTTGCAGATTTACTATGAGTTCACACTCGGCCATATACAATAATGGTTTAGTATGGGTATTTGTGATTGGATGATCTAAACTCTATGAGTTTACTACAGTCTGATTCACATCAAGTATACAACTTGAACCCCATTTGGTGAGTCGTAGGTTATCATTAGTCATGGAAGACTGTCTGTAATTGATTGGGGAAAGCACCTCACCCTTATTTTATGTTGTTTATCTCGTGTTGAATGGGCAGCTTACAAGAATTATATTTAGTACTAAAGGATATGCTAAGCGCATACGTTAGTTAACCATGCTAAAGGATATGCTAAGTGCACACGTTAGCAAGAAGTGACACAACCGGATCAATTAACTTTCTGGTTGGGAGTTTGTTTCACATGATGCGACTAGTTTTAGTCTCTGCCTATTATTCTATGGTTATCAACCTTGATCATTAGTTGGGATGAGGTCGGTTACTGACAAGAAACAAGAGTAAGTCAAGGACTTGGTTGGTGTTGATAATTATATCATCACGTTACTTTCATGGAAAGTTGAGCAGATGTCTTATTGCACGTTCCGGTACCTTGAGACTGTTTGAAGCTTGAGTATGCATTAAGACACCTTTTAGTTGTGATAACTCTTTCAGCAAATTCAAGTGAGTCCTTAGGAGTTCCACACCATGTTGGTTATGGGTCGGTTAATCAAGACGATTGCACAGGGACAACAATGTGAAAAAATCAAGATGTTATTCTTGATTTCATTGAACCTCCCACTGAACCGGGTTCCGATCCAATGAACCGTTGGATCCATGAGGGATGCCACGGTGGAAAATATTAGTGTTCTTATGAAGATACCACCACTTGTGTTTTTGAGGATGAAAATGTTTCTCCAAGGGGAGAGTAATTTCATGTCATGCGTAGGACTAGGCGGGCACTACCCTGGCAACGTGCCGGACACACATGCAGTAAAGGGGTCTATATATGAAAGAGGCCAAGGGCCTATATATATAGGATGGTTGGGAGGTTACTAGCATGTTTGTCTACCCCACGGCCTTTCACCCTTCTAGCAAGATTTACTTGTTGAGCAACCTATCGTGACATGAACAAGTCAGCCCCTTGATCAAATTATTGAACTGTAGCTTGCACTTGTCATGCTTAGGATATATGGACGGGATGGCTGAGGTTGGTTGGAAGTATTGCTGAAAGAGCAGTGGTAATGCATGTGGTAGTCTCCACCCAACCATGCTATCTTATAGTCTCCCCCTAGCATACACACTGTCCGGTCATGCCAATGGCCTTACCCATAGGACGCATGTCCTTACATTACACCCCCCCTTGGAGAATCATTTTTGTCCTCAAAAACAAAAGTAGGAAAATGTTTCTTAAGTGCGGAGACATTCTCCCATGTAGAACCTTCTTCAGGTCTATCCAGCCATTTTACCAACACCTGTCGTCTGACGTGATGTCTGGTGCAAAGCTCATGAGAATCCAAAATATTTTTGGCTCATGACAAATGCTTGGCGGTGTGATAAGATCAACCAACACACCTGTGTCAATGACATTATCATTCTGTCCTAGCTGTTTTCGTAAATGGCTAACATGAAAAACTGGATGAACTCGTGAGTGCACTGGAAGATCTAAGTTATAGGCCACTTGACCTATACGTTTGAGAATGGTAAACGGCCCACAATAGCGTGGTGAAAGTTTAGCAACTTTTCCCGTCTTCAGAATTTCTGGAATGCTCCAGAACTTTGAGGAAAACCTTGTCTCCTTCTTCGAAAGTAGCAAGACATCAATGTTCATCTGCGTACTTCTTATATCAATCTTGAGCTTGCTTAACATTCTTTCGAGAAACTCAAAGCATGTCAAAATGGTCTTGGAGAAAATCCTTTGCTTGTTGTATCTTCTCCTTAGCCATCCCACCGTAACGGGTGATCTAGGTTGAAATCCATACAAAAGCATGAATGGATTAAACCCTATAGTCACATGCTTTGAACTATTATAAGAAAATTCCAATATAGGTAAGTAGTCTTTCCAATTGGTTTTCTTCTTGCTAATGTACATGCTTGTAGCATATCCTCTAGCTCTTGATTAACTCTTTCTATTTGACCATCTGTTTTTGGATGATCACCCATACTTAGATTAAGTTTAGTTTCCAACTTTTGGAACACAGCTCTCCAAAAGTGATTATCAAACTTTCAATCTCTGTCACTAATGATACTAGCTAGAAGACCGTAGAGTTTATATATATGCTCTACAAATAATTGTGCTGATTTCAGTGTACATGTTTGGTTTAATGGTCAAACTCTAGAAGCAAACTTTTGACTTGACTGTTTGCTTTGACTTGACTACCTTTTTGAGGTGTCACTTTCTCTGAAAGGGATGAAAAAGAAGATACATTTGCCATACATGAGGCCTTAGTAGAGCATTGAACTCGTGGGAGCAATTGTGATTCGTGAAACCGTTGTATAAAACTTGTCAATTAGTGCCACATGGCAAGCTACCGATAGCATACTTTTTCTGGGCTTGAAACTTTTTTCAAAACAAGAAACGAATGCCCTTCCTATGATTTGTTTTTGGAGAAATCTCAAAATAATGAGCTACATGTTAGATTTCCCGGGTGTTTGGCCGAATATACGTGCCTGATTTTATGGAATACGAGCCAAATTTGGCTTCTGAGTTTTCTCATCATGGATGAAAAGGGTCTTATCGGTAGTTTACGATTTTTTCAGCACACCTCTCTCTCTCTCTCTCTCTCTCTCTCTCTCTCTCTCTCTCTCGTTCGCTTTATAAGCGGAGCTTCTCTGTCGAGGTCACGAGACAGAAGAAGAAGAAGAAAACCACTTAAAGAAAGATCTATCTCACGAGAAGCAGAGAAGAGAGAAGAAGAAGAAGAAGAAGAAGAAGAAGAGAGAGTTTTAACGTCGTAGGAAACTATCGAGAGAGAGAGAGAGAGAGAGACAGAATGGCTCGATTCTTATGGGACGTGCGCTTGCAGGGCCAAGGGTCGGCAGCGTCATGGGTTCATGGGCTTGTAGCCACTTGCGCATTTGTGGGGCTTGCTGGCGCTTGTGGCAGGGCTTTGTGTAGATGGCCATAACCGCCGCCGTCGCCGACGACATGGTGGTGGTTGGGGTGGCGCTGCCGAGGGGGTTGTGGAGGAGGAGGTGGAGGTGGCTGTGGTGGAGGTGGAGGTGGAGGTGGCGGCGGCGGCGGCGGCGGTTGCTAGATTTGATCATCAAGTATGATCTTGTTATTATCTGCTTTAAGCACATTATTTCTCATGATTTCCTTGTTTATCGTAATCAATGTATATATTCTTTAATTCAAAAGGAGTGTTTTGTAATCAAGGCAATATGTCCACTCTTTTGTTTTATAGAAGTCCATTTTGCTGCATTTGTGTTGCCTTCGGACCATTACTTTTCATGGAAAATGTTGTATTTTGTTTTGTCTTTGGGCAACGACAAAGCCTTTGGGCTAGAAAAGCACAGTTTTTCCTAACCGAAGAAAATAAGGGCAAGCTTGAAATTCTCTCGGTTTTAGGTCAAAATTTAAAGCTTTTGCCTATAATTACACTAAAATTTGTGAAAACTTCCCGGTTTTCTTCAAGGCAAGCTCAAAATCTAACCGAGATTTTAGGATTTCAACTGGTTAAAATATGCTAGACCTTGGTTTTTTCTAACAGTGGACAAGTGTACAACGATAAGGAAAACAGATGATGACGAAGAATTAGAGGACTCGACGTGGTACGTGGTGACTCTAGCATCTCTGCTAAAGTTAATAGATCCTGTAGGTTATCAATTTATATGACACTATAGTCGCGTCATATGGTAAGCACGAGTTGCCCCAACTCAAACCACAACCTTGTTTCACCATGGTATAAACTATATCCCCTCCCAACCCCCACACACACAAGAAGTAAAGGACATGGGTATGGGGGTTGGGCCCCTGGCCATGACTGACGTGTGGACATAATTAGATTCCATGATATGCCATGTTGTGTCATCGATGCTATGCATACACATCAGCCCATGAGCATCACAAGTGCTTTCGTTTTGGAATATTAGGTAGGACCTCTTTAAGAGTCTCAACACATGGTCACGACTACCAAACAAGTAGCCAACTTTTCTTAAAAAAATGGTAATTTTTTATCTTTAATGGCTTCAAAATGGATGAACTGAATACAAGGAGACTCTAGGGAGAAGAAAAGACCAAAGGAGACAATCAAACAAATAAGGGTGCGTCCGCGCGGGCTTCCACCCCAACTCGTCTACATCAGCAAACGCTGCTTGGCTTGCCCAACTCTGCCGATTTGGCAAAGTTGGGAAACCCCGTCTTCTACCCCCGCTCTTTGAAACGCAGGTTGTTTCACATCAGCAAAGCTGCTTGCTTTAAATGATGTCGAGCCAAGGTTGCTGACGAGAGGCGGGGGTTCTACCCCAACTTGTGCAAAACTGCCCTAAAATGAAGAAAAGATGATTACATATGGGGGTACAATTGCATACGGCCAAAAACCTTGCATAAATATCTACTAACATAATATGGCGGAGTACATAGCCCTTACACATGTCTCTGTCTGCGAGATGAAGGCTAAACGCCAAGTGAGATGAAGGGGAGCGGAAGAAAGAGAGAGAGAGAGAGAGAGAGAGAGAGAGAGAGAGAGGAGAGAGAGAGAGAGAGAGAGAGAGAGAGGCCGCCAAAGGCGGCCGGCAGTACTCGTAGAGTATAAAGTCTTTGGCTCCAAATTTATCAAGTTTTATATTTCGAGTTTATGTCCCACACCATACTTATACACTTCATTACGTTTTGAAAGAATTTTCACTTCTTTGAGATTACATCGATCTAATGTCTCTCTAATGGAGAGAGACCAAAATCTACATTTGCTCATGCCAGGCCTTGAGTGAAATGAGTAATTTCTATAGTTACATTGAGTAAGCTTGACAAATTACATACAAGCAAATCAAAATGACGAGACATTCATTGAAGTTATAGAATGTTATATATCAATGATGATGCTTCATAAACTTGTAGCAAGCTTATCATAGATAGTAGTGACTTCCCCCATATAGACGCTTTTCGTGGTCATGAGCAAGTCCTTTGCTAGCTCCACCAGCCAGTGGATGATGGGATTTTGCAAACCATCAACCCTCTCCTTCATAGCACACTTGCTTAGCTTCCAAATATTTTTCTTGATGATTAATGTGTAGTACCATTTGAGACGGTGACTTCCTTTTATACAAGATGCCTGGAAAGTAATATATTAAAACCAATCTCTATGGACAGGTTTAGAAGAAATGCCTTGTTAGGACTTCTTTTTTCTCCCCGGCTTGTATATATGTCTATCACTCTAGGGCAAGTCTTATCTTCATATTATCAACCACATTAATACAATTTCCTATGTTGTGTGCTCTTCGTCTATTCCTTCATCTTCTCCACCTTTGTGTCCATTCATATTTTCAACCTCGTTGTGTCTATAGTATGTATGATGAGGAAAAACCTTTTTCATTTAATGAAGCACAAATTTCAATAAGTTGGTTGACCACTTTGCAATTTGAATATGGTGCTATTGTGGCAAATGGAAAATGGTCTCGGTATGACTTGGGCCCAATCCCAGAAAGAGATCATTCTTATTTTGTGGGCTTTCAAGTGAAAATGTAAGCCTGATGGTAGTGTTGATTGCTATAAGGATCAACTTATGGCAAAAGAAGGGTTGCTCAAGAGAAGGGTTTTGATTTTGATGAGACTTTTTCTCCTACTTGTATTATGACTACTATTTGTAGCATTTTGTGCATCGACAGCTCTAATGGTCGGGGTATACATCCTTTGGGCATAATGATTATGTTCTTTAATAGTGATTCACATAAGTATCTTCATGTAGTTCAACCCCATGCTTTTGTTCAAGAAGGGTAGGAAAACAAGGTGTTGGCTTAAGAAGGCCTTGTATTAAAGCAAGTTCCACATGCTTGGTATTAGCACACAAGGTTTTACATTGCTAGTCTAGCTAACAACTCTTTGTATGTCAATCTGTGGATCATTATATTTTTAATCATTGCACTATGTTGATAGCATGCTGCTCACTTGACCAAACCAGGGACATGTTGTTGATTTTCATACTCATATGAATACCTATTGAATTCCATCTCAAGGGTTTTTCATAAGAAGAGCATGTTGTTTTTAGGGAGGTTTGAGAGGATGCAATCTTTGCTTCTCTAATGACCACTATGCCTTGACCCATCCTTTAAGAAAGGTTGTAGTGGGGACAAGTACTAGTTATCAACCCTACCAGGACAATATACTTAGGTTGTTTTTGAGTTTTCTTGATCTGAATAGAAGGCAAGATACATTGGGATTACCTCGTACATTTCCTTGGCGTGCTCAAGAAGCTTATTGCAGTTGTCTGTGAAGTTTCTCGTAAGCTGGTCTAGCATGATGCCTAGTACTACCCACAAGAGGCTCTTGATGTAGAGCGATGCTCATGAGGGAGGTAGGGGGAGGCCATTCTATGTAGGGGGCTTAAGAGATGATGGATGTGCAAAGCATGCTTCATTTGGTCAAGGGGGATGTTTACCAAGAGTACCAAGATGACATTGAAGGACCCAAACTCTTTTTGCATGGAGTTGGTATTCTAGATGACTCATATGAGGGAGGGGATCAGACCTCTCCCCTGCATCAGGTATCGTGGAAGATGGTTGGGACATTGGGAAACTAGTCTTTCTTGATTGGCCTTGTTTATGAAATTTTATTTTCTCGAGATATAGTAAAATACTATTGGAGAGTTTCTTTTAGCAAATAATACATAGAGATGAACACAAAAGATTTTTTAGAAACATATTTTAAAATTTGAAAATCAAATTGTAATTATTGTGTTACAATCAAATACTTTTTTGGTTTTGTAAAGTAGTAGTGCAATGTATACATCAAGATAGAGCACTCACCATATTTGTAGTGGTTTCACTTGAGCAAGTACGCACTTCAAAAAGCTTTCCTTTGATGAACTACATACAGAAATAGAATAGTAGTAGAATTTCCATACCATGAAAAATTAAATTATAAAAAAAGTAGATAGTGCATAGTCTATGTGAGTGCCATACAAAAGTATGATGGAGAGTCGGCATAACGACAATTTCTCTCTAGTAGTTTATTGTTGGCACTATGTTTTAGACACTTTGTTATCGGCATCACTACAATTCATTATGATAAAAGAGGTGTAAATTCCAAATATTAAATCAAAAAAACAACAACAACTATATCCAATAGGTAAAGCTCCAACATTAATGATATGATTGCAACATTTAGATTTTTTGTAAATGTGATTGCAACCCGATTACACACCACACTCAACTTTTAAAGTATGGCTAGAAAAGGTGAGACAAAAACCAATAGGTATCACTATCTCGGGGACTCCATGATCATAACCTTGAGAAAAAGATGGAACAAAACTATGTTGGGCATTTCCTACAATCACCGGTCAAGGTTTCTTGCCATATCCATGTTGGGTATATGCTAAAATCAATGCATTCTAATATACTACATTTCAGACAAAACTCTTATCAAGAAGTTTATGTGCTTTTTAAATAGGTGTCATACAAATCGACCAAAGCATTGCCAGACACGTGTCTCCCTAACCCATTACTAGCAATGTGAGAATGACTTTTTTTCCCACATGAAGGTCTTGCTTAAGGCCATAGGCCTTCAAGGTGCAAGAATAGGTGATTACATATGTGGAGGGGCCATTCCTTTGCATCTGGTTAGAACAACCCAACTCTTACTTGCCATAGCCATGTTGGGTATATTCTTGAATGAACATGTTACCAAGAGAACATTTTTTTTAAAATGCTCATCTAATCCATTTGTGTGTTGTCGTAAAATATCCACATTTTGTATACATATTGGTCAAAGAATCTCGGGGAGTCCGCTATGTAGAAGTTGCATATAGCAAGTGCGAACAAGAGGCATTTAAATAATCCCTTACTTGTATATTTTCAAGCATTGCATGTACCCCTTATGTATGCATTTTGTTAAAAAAAACTAGCCCTTATGTCTCAATTAAAAAACCCTCTATGTAAGTATAGTTTCTGTAGATGTACCTAATTATAGATGCCTTATTTTGTTCGCATGTGCTATGTTACATATTTCCTAGTGGATGCCCCTTGCAAAGAATTGACAAGCAAATCATGTTCCTCCAACAACCCTATCTAGCAATCTCATATTTAATTTTTTCACCCATATGAAGGCCTTGCTTAAGACCAAAGGCCTTCACAGTGCAAGCCTACATTTGGAGAAAGGGAATATATTTGCATCTTGTTAGAAGAATCCAATGCCACAACCACGTCAGTCATATCTAGTAATCAAAAGCCCATAGCTTCCTTGCTAAAGGCATGTTGGATACATTTGGCAATCAACACCTTCCAAGAGAATATAGAGATCTCCTTAAGAGATTTATGTGCCATTAGAAGAAGTTGGACTCACTTTTGGGCCTTGTAAGAAGTGCCACGTCGGCTTAGAGAGAGAAAATGAAAATGTTAAATTGTGCATTTTATGTGATACTTTTCTGCGCAACAAAAATCCAAAATGACATTCTTTGGTAGGTAGCCGCCGTCTTTATCATTCTTATCTTCGTTCTCTTGTCAGGAATCCAACTAACCGTATATGACTAATGATCTGAAATGCCAACTTACAAGCGTTCCCTCCAAAAACATAAGCCACACGAACTCTATCAACTCTAAACTTGAGAATATGGCCTTCCCTCCCAAAACCTGAGATATTTCATGAGTTTCGAGTCTCCGTCTTTTTCTCTCTCAACTCTAGGAATGGAGAACGCTTCTTTTCCTGATGAAAACACTAATTTGAACTTACAATCCTCAGCCCCTTCATCTTTAAACACTTACCCAAATAAAGAACACACATCGTCTTCATGTTGATATATTGCAAGAGTACGCACCGTTGCAAAAACGTAGGAGGGAGTCTTTCTTATCTCAACGGAGAAAGAACTTAGAAGGACAAACACACGGAACATCATTTGGATTTGTGGACCGATGGGTCTATTTATCCAAAGGATCCTACGACAAATGCGCCACCTCCCTTTGCTAATATCACTAACCTCTTACATTTCACAGCGATGGCAAGGATGGGATATTGGGATACATTGAAAATTTGAAAATGAGAGGATTAAATGCAGAAAGGAAAAGAAACTTCCTGGCGATGGAGAACATGTAGCTGAAGAAACTTAATGAAGCATTCTCTCAAAAGATTTCATCAAACAGAGAAACAATCCAAGGCCTTGTGGAGAAGATCACAAGTTTGTGAGAGAAAGACACCGTGCTTGGTAGTCGGAAAAGAAAACGAGATATGTGCAACATTGAGAACATGAAGGTTGGTAGTGGTGGCCTGAAAAAACGAATACGAGCTTTAAGGTAACTCGAAGTTTGTTTCTTCAATGTGCTTCATTAAGAAATGGATACACTTTCCTATACATGATCATAACGCATGGTGCTTTTTTGGCAGGTCTTTACTGCATCCAAACTCGAATGGTGCAGGCTTCAATTCTGGAGTGCATTACAGCTATTTAGTTCCAAAATAAGTAGTTGAAGAGATGATAACTCAGAAAAAAAATTGTATGTTGAAAGGGAGGCTCCTTACCTCCTTCATGAATGAGAATCAGCTGGAACCAATGGAAGTGCAAGCAATACTTGATGAGAGTGGCATCTCACAGATGGGATACAGGGCACTCTTCAAAGCATTAGCTAAAAAGTCTCAAAAAACTACAAAGAGGATCATTGTTGCCAAAGCCATCACATGTAAAGGCTGCTTGCTAACACGTAAACGATGAGGTGTTTGAGAAACTTGGGTCACCATTCCATATTGAAGCAACGTTCTTAGGCAAGGGCGGCAGAGAGGTACGATTTAAAGAGCACAACAACCTCTTCGTTGATCTCGAAGCATTGCAAGGTATGCAGTTCACTTCTTTGACATCAGTGGAGAGGAGTGCGATAGGGTTCTCAAGTTTGTTTTGAAGCTCGATGAGTGCGAGGTCCTGAAGAACAAGAAGCTGGAGAGAGTCACCATTACCCTCATGAACAGAGCTCTGGATGCATCAATAATGAAAGAGGATCCACGATACTTCAATGTGCAATCCAAAAACAACATTCTAACTCTAGGATCATTTCAAGTATACGTCGTTCACTCTATGATAACAAAAATATTGATTATTTGGTTGTTGGTTTTGTGTTTTCGTTTTTCACTGCAGGGTGAAAGCATGTTAACATGTCGCGCTTTTTGTGCTAGTTAGCAGTTTCAAGTTAGCACATCTTCGAAAAGTTGGACGTCCGGTAAATTTTTTACAAATAATATCAAAATTTGTCGGAGGTTGTACATTTGGATTCCTTGTTTCAAGTGCTTTCTATTGATATATCATATGTCATAGATCTTGGAGATGTAGCTCAAGTTATTGTACTAGTTAGCATATGTCAGAATTGTACTAGTTAGCATTGTCCGGGACATGAAAAAGCATGACAAGTTAACATGCTTTCACCCTGCAGGTTGATAAGGAAAATTTTGAAATCCTCGATTGTGTTTTTAGTCAAACCCAAATTCCTGCTATCACCAGTGAAGAAATGAAGCCGTTCTTTCAGTGGAAGGATTTGGTGACTACACAGTGGAATGGCACATGGCAGGTGACTTAAAGACTCTTAAGTGTATGTACAACATAACACACGGAGTAGCTGTGGCAAATCCATGATTATATTGCATGGCTGATGCACAATCTCTTGAGAGTGTGTAATGGAATAGAGCTCCCAATAGACATCTTCAAGATAAGACTTTTAAACCATTGCTTGATATTCCTCTTAGTAGAGTTCACGTCTGTACACTTTATGCACTCTGTCGAATAATTGAAAAGGTGGTTCATTTGTACATATGTTTTGCATGGACATTAAAGCCAGAGAGTGAGTCGAAAAGAGTGATCAAAGCATTAGAGGGAGTGCTCTCAAGCATTGGTTTGCATGGAGGCAATATCAAAATCGAAGAGGACCCTAAGATGTCTCAAAGTCGGTACAAGGTACCGAGGAAAGCATCGATAGGCGGAGTGAAGGCAAGAAGGTTTCTTGGGTTTAGCCTCAAAGATTCAGATAGAGAAGAAAGGAGAAACCTGTTCAACAAATGGAAACAGTTACATAAAATAATTAAAGACAATGCTGGTGGTGGGGCAATCCAGAATCACAAGGCGAACGTGTGGAAATCACTATATAAATTTTTGTAATGGCTATTGCCCGCACAGGAGCAATAGGCATTACGGGAATGATTACCCGCAACTACATTATATGAACATCAACATATAAAAATGACAAGAGAAGGAAGTACACAGTACACAGGCCCAGAACACCTCTTGCTTCATTCATTTGTATTCTAGACACAGAGTTACAACAGTAGTTGCCATGAATATCATAGAGATTGGTTAAGTTACATCAAAAGATAGGTATGCCCCTCTATATACAACCGCTACTCCAGCGCAGATCGAGAACGTGCACACACTCCTGTCCCATGATATCCTGTGAAGAACTGCCGCTACGGCCGCTGCATACCGCATACACCTGATCCGCAGTGTCCAGACCTCCGCAGAACCGCATGTGCGGCTAATGCCGTAACACTTGGCACGCACGGTGGATTGCGCGAACCCACACTCAGCCCCTCCGGTTGGAAGGTTCCGGTGGTTGCTCTGCACCCTTCTTTGGTGAAGAGGAAATATCAATATAGCCAAAGCCTCTAAAATCTGCAGTATATGCCCGATAGAACTCATCCAAAAGACGTGGATCTATCTCAATATGTTCCGGCCAGGGAGCCCGAGGAATAAACTGCATTGGCAAAGAAATAGATTGAGGCGCTTGTGGCAGAGGATCAAGAGGTGTATGTAAGGGATAATAGCGAGAAAGGTATCTATTAAGAGAAGACCAAAATGGAGGGCAAGGTGGTAGACTGAGAGAAAAAGAATGAGCTAAGGTCTCCACCCAAAAACAGACCCTGCGCCGCTCCTTACGAAATTGACGAATCATTTTCTACAAACGAGATACATGAGCCTAGTCTTCAGCACAATCCTCTGTAGCTTGTGCCCAATCAGCAACATCAAAACCCTCGGAAACAACACTCTTACCTCTGTCAGTGTTGGATGACTCGGGGTGTTGCACCACAACCTGCTGAGTGGATGACTGTGCTCTCACCTCAGCAGCCAAGCGTGTGCTCCAACTTTGTAGTTGATTATCCAAAAAAACTCGGAGATCTTCTTGCATCTCCACTGCCAACGCATCCAAGTCATTCATATTGAGCATTACATCACCAGGGTGCGAGGCTAAGTAAGAGGCTAGGCTATGCTGTGTTCTCAACTGGAGAAGTTCCTGTTGAATACAGGCCACAAACTCAGCATTATCCCCTTGTAACATTTGTATTTCTGCCCCTTGTTGGCGAGTTGTTGCAGTCAGCTCTTCATTTTGAGTGGAAAACTCGGCAATGCAAGTCTGCGAGGCCGCTACCTGCGCTTCCAGCTCATTGACTCTTCCCTGTGTGGCAGGGGCTGGCCAGGCCGTATGAATAGACTCTACAGGTCTGCTCAAAAAAGTATCGCATGCCTGCAATTGGTTAGCGGGGGTCACTGACGTAGCCTCCAAGGTAGCGCTGCGGGAAGAGTACCTCCCGTCGAGGCAGCCGCATTGGTAGCGCCAGAAGTTTTCGGTTGAGCGGGAACATCCGCAACTGGAGAGCCCGTCCTCAGCGGAGTAGCACTGCCCACTCTCTCCTGCATTCGGCGGCGCCAACGAGCCACCGCAGAATCCTCCGAAAGAAGAGATGCCATCGCCGGAGGTGGTGTAGAAAATTGTTGTTCCTCCCTGCCACGCTTGCGGCTTGCTGATCCTACACCTGCAGTGGCCATCTCTTGGCTCCAAAGGATACCACTGCTGTCGATGGACCAGGAAAATCCCCAGTGCCCACATGCTGCTGCTGTGTTTCCCTCTCAGCCGACACTGCCAAGCTGTGCGTTTGCGACAGAGGAGCATTAGTGCCTTGGACTACCAAGCGATCATCTTCAAAATGGCAGAGAAAACGCAGGGTGTTGAGAGAGAAGGAGAGAGCACAGAAATAGAACCCCAAAGTGTGTAGAATACACACATGAGATGATGTATATATAGAGGGGACCTGGGTGCCATATATAGAGAAGCCATATATTGAGTAGCTTCACATATAAGCTCAACACCCCCGCTCAAATAAGGGTCCCTAACTGTGGATGGAAAAACCCTTGGGGGATCAAGGGAAAAACCCACAGCTCTATATACACCCACCGTTATATTATAAAAATCATTGAATATACAAATGTTCATGAGGAGCTACATGACTCCTTTTACAATGAATATTTTTTGAGAAGCTACATCACTCCTTTTACAATGAATGTTTTATGAGGAGTTACATTTCTCCTATCATATCAAATACAGTAATGAATACAAAGGTTCTATAAAGAGGTGTAAAGGCTATCGATTAGCTCGTAATCAGAAGTGTCTCCATGAATCTGCTATGTAGCTTGTCATCACTATCATATCACCAAACATATCTTCATGTTGTCATCAATATGACATCACCAAACATATCTTCATAAATCTTTTATTGTCACCAAGTTTGTCTTCATAAAATCAATTCTTTGATGAATCCTACATAGGTCATAGACTCAAAAAAACATAGTCATGAAAATTATTAGCATCGTTAGTGAAATAATTTACGTTCACAATGCCATAAGAGATGGTTCGCGACGCCACTCTTTTGACGACATATATATATACGCACGAAAACATATGGTACATAGAGTATGAACGTAAAAGTACAAGATGTGTGATTATGTGATGGAAATGATATGTGTATATACTACATAAAACAACATTTATCAACATAGTGATCAATGAATATCATCAAAGTATTAACAAAACATCATCATTGTATCAATAAAAATGAATAAATAATCATGGTATCAACAAAAAGCATCATGATATCACCGAAAATAATCATTGTATCAACGAAACAACATCTTGGCATCACCGAGAATAACCATGGTATCAACGAAACAACATCATGGTATCACCGAGAATAACCATGGTATCAACGAAACAGCATCATGGTATCAACAAAATCCACCATGGAATTAACGAAATATCATCATGGAATCACCGAAAATAACCATGGTATCAACGAAACATCATCATGGCATCACCGAGAATAACCATGGTATCAATGAAACAACATCATGGTATCACCGAGAATAACCATGGTATCAACGAAACATCATCATGGTATCACCGAGAATAACCATGGTATCAACGAAACATCATCATGCTATCAACAAAAATCACCATGGAATCAACAAAATATCATCATGGAATCACCGAGAATAGCCATAGTATCAACGAAATATCATCAGGGCATCACCGAGAATAACCATGGTATCAATGAAATATCATCATGGTATCAACGAAAATCACCATGACCAAAGTATTAACAAAACATCATCATGGTACCATCAAAATCACTATGGTATCAATGAAAAATTATCAATAAAACGACGTAAACTATATCTCTAAAAGAATAATTATACGAGATTCAATGAACGAGTATATCATATAACAAAAGATCATGTACCAACAATAGCTCGATAGAATTTGGACGATCATCAATGGTTCGACTGAATCGTAACGATATGTAACTAGCTTCTGCAGCAAAGTTACGTCAGTAACAAATATATGATTGATGAAGAAAAAATATAATTGAGAAGTTTTCAATTATGAAAAAAATCAAAAGCAAAAAGTAAAATTTTGATTTTCAAACATATTCGCAGTCCGAGACGATAACCCAAAATCGGTGCAGAATTTAGAGAAACTTTCTTCTGCAAAGTTATAGACCACATCGAATCCGATGGCTCAAGCGAATAGTTTTTCATCGATTCCGATACGCAGTCCGCGAACGATAACTCGAAATCGGTGCAGAATTTGAAAACACTTTCTTCTGCAAAGATGTAGACCACATCGATTCCGGTGGAAAAATTGTTTTTGCAAAATCGATTTCAATTAGCAGAAAAATCAAAAACTTAAAATTAAACTTGCTTTTCGGACATGTATGCAGTCCGTCAATGATAACTCAAAATCGGTGAGGAATTTGAAAAAACTCTCTTCTGCAAAGTTGTAGACCGTTTCAAAGTGGCACGCTCGTTTTCCCAGAAGTGAGACCCAATGCTAGATTAATTACGGCCTTGGGCCCTGTGTGCTTGAGTAAAAACGTGCCCAAAGTGCTTACCAAGTGGAAAATGAGGTTCCAACATGAAATTTACAATGAAATTTTTCATCACAATTTTTGGGATTTTTCCCAGCTCGTTTGGGCTTTTTACGAAAAAAAGTGACATTTTTGGGCTAAAAATGACTGAAAGTGGACTAAAAATGGCCAAAAACAGCCTACAAAATAGCTCAAAATTACACAATAACGATGTTGGAGTTATTGATCAAGTTGTGTGGGAGTTTTTAGAGCCAATAATGAGCTCATTTGGGCACATGAGCAAGGAGATACAACCATTTCTCTACAGGGTGCTAGTGCAGTCCCGTGCTGCTTCGACTACATGGTTGAGGCTATGAGGCCTCCAATTAGGGTTTCCCCTCCTCAAATAACTAATTGGGCTTCTCCAATGAAGTACTGAAGCTTCCATGAAATGGTCACAACGAAGAATCGAAGTGTAAATTTAGGGTTTTTAACAGGTCGAATGAGCACTGCATCTGTGCAATTGGAAGCGAGGCTACACCTAATCTTCACACACACAAGAGTTTTAAGTTAGTATTGGTTATTTTTCAAAGTGGAGCTTTCATGGCTGGAGTTTTTTCTTTTTTGGTGTGTTTTTGGCTTCAAATTGTCTACACCTTGCTTGATTTTGCTACGAATCCTCACAGTTAGAGGCCCGGTGCTTTCCTAGTCACACTGCGCACTTCCTGACAACAGAGAACTACGATTTTTGCACCATTGTAAAGCGGCATGTGTGCAACAGTTTGCATCATCTCGCCCTGTTTATTGTTTCTATCAAGCTGTCAATATGGACGGGATGGTTGGGGTTGGTTGGCAATATTACCTTGAATGATGTCATCTTCTATGTTTTCAAGGATGGGATGCATGTGAAAGAATGCATCTAACATGTGCTCCATCTTTACTTCTTGAAATGCCACATCGGGTATTGGTTGGGAGGACTTAGTTGATGGCTGTTCGTTTGAAAATCGTCTTTACTGGGATGAAGTTGGAGCAATATCTACTTGCGAAGTTTGATCTATTGTCTCTAGACCATGAGATTGATAATGCAGGTTTTGTAGTTGCTCTATTGGAAAGAGACTATTATTGCGTATGTCTTGGTCACAGATTTTTTGTTTTTGAAAGATCTTATGCTTACAATGTGCACAAGGACACACCATTCTATTGTCCATATTTTATCTACTAATGATGCAACTAATAATTAAAACACTCTTGTTACAATTACAAACTACTAAATTCATATTAATACATGACAACACTACAATACGTCGTGCAAAAACCGGCATAGATATTGACAAGACAAAGTTAGTTTGCAAACTAAAAAGCACTTAAATAGGCATCAAAAAAGACGCCAATCTCGCATCGTCGGTATAAGCATCAATATATCTGGCGTCCGAATAACCTATGAAATACATGTCTAAGAAAGAGTCAGTATATATGCCGATAAGTCTATAGGATATTTTGATGCTTCTTTCGAAGTGTGTATTGAGGCCTGTACCGTATTTTGTACCGACGACCAAACTTGCAATTTTCTTTTGGGCAGAGAGGGTTGGGAACTGATGCTTATGTACTTTAGCAAAAGAAAACAGCCCTCTCTACCCAAAGGAAGAGTGCACAAGCAATCGCACTCCAGCTACAAGCTGACGATAAAGAGTGAGTGTATAGCAATTAGCAAAATAGTAAGAATAACATAACCACAAAATCAAAAGCTTGATCATAGCATAATGGCATAAATATTTTATAACCATAATTAAACCATGAGTTGAAAATTGCAAAACCATAAACATAACACGTTTGCCATAACATAACCATTACCATAACTTGCTTGCCATACCATAACCATAACAGCCATACCATCATTGCACAACAATAACGATAACCATAACCATAACCATCACATGATTGCCATACCATTGTAGCAAAACCATAACCTTAACTTGACTGCCAAACCCTACTCGTAACATATGTGGGACGCATGTCTAACCTCACTATCCTATCTTATTGCAGTATTAGCAAGAACCACGATTAATTTGTCAAACCATGTGACGAAGCTGACTCGACTAGTGCATAGAGGCTACAAGAGGTTTTCAAGCTCTTGGAAAACAACTAACAACTCGCATCTAACTCAAGCTACACTCAAGTGACTAAAATCACCAAAAGCCAATCGCTCATCGGCAAGCAAATCACATCTGTTACAGCATCAAATGACATCCAGATGTAACAAAACTTCTAGGACAAGTTTATAAGACCTAAGCACGCATGCCTATGGCCTCAAACCCCACTTTAGGTCAAGTTCCAAAATTGCGATTATTAATAGCAGTGGATTTTTGACCTAGTCGTTTTCGACCCAGAATGCATCTAAATGCTTAGCAATGATGCCCCAATACCCCGCCTATGCTTAGTTTTTTATTTGAAAGTGTAAATTTCTAGTTATGATAAAATTCGGCCGCGGGTCGGCGACGCCAAAAGCTACGAAATACTGTGAATGGCTTACGTCAATGCGTAGAGCTCTTACATGCGGTTGCAATGCAACAAACGCATTTGCAATGTGACAATTGGGGAGGGAGAAGGAAGCGTGAGAAGGAGAGAAGTGAGCACCGTTAGCTCACACTGTGTATTTCTTATCCAAAAAAACTTACAAAAATTGGCTTTTATACCTTAGCCAAGGTGTTTGGGTGGTCAAAAGTGATAATCTGGAGTTCTACCAAAGCTGGGAATTGAATGGCTGATACAATCTGGAAGCTTGTAACCCCCGCTCATTAATTACAAGGTTTATCAAGAAAACAAGAATTACAATATTCTCGATTTATCAAAATAATAATTTTTTTTACAAGGAGAACTCTGAAAAATGGTGTCCACATTAGCTTGCTGCTAACATTCCCCCCCTCCTCGCCTGTATCATCCCTTGACACAGCTTTATGGGCTGAGGTAATCTTTGGGTTGACGGCGGGCGAGGCGGTCCTTCAGTGCTTCTAGTGCTTTTTCATATCTGATTTTGCGTTCTTTGTCTGTCACTTGCAAAAACTGGATGGTGACTTTGTTTTTGAGTTTTACTGTCGAGTAGCCGACAAACCTTGCTGTGAGGCTACTTATCACCGGGCGCAAATATTTTCGTTCGTCGCAAGGTGAAAAATCTAGTGTAGAAGGCCTCCTCAAAAGCTAGCATATTGTGCGATGGCAGAAACATGCATCGGGCGTAAAAGCCATAAAGAAATTCCTCTGAGGGCTGCCCACTTAGATCATAGCATAGGCCTTTGTTTCCTTCCAAAAATGAGAGCCATGGGGCTCCTGTCTGCTTCGGATCATTGAAGACTTGTATGCAAGTAAGTAGCATCCTACACATTTTGTAAAGAATTGTGCAGGAGAGATCTGACAGAATTTTGAAGAATGTCATGGCGCCCGTTAGGGTTTTCACCACATTGTATTCTTCTGTCACTTGACCTCTCTCGCGAGCTGCCAGCCTCGAAAAGTTCAGCCATGTTGGTATCTTCTTCTGCAGTGCTTCGTGTGCTTGCCATGTTCTTACTCGAGGTACAAGACAAAATGTTGGATCTTGCAGGTGCTCTCGTAAACAAAATCAAGTATCTTGGATTCTTGTTCAACCAGCTTAGCCGCAACTTCGGGTGGTCTTGATCTGCGCCATCTTCTTGCGTATCTCGGTATAATCTTTCCTTTACTTGCAAGAGTTCAACCTTGATAAGAGGGTATGGCAGGGATTGTTGGTGCCATTGGGCATTGATTTGATTGGGAGTGAGCTGTGTGACGTTGAGAGAGTGTAAAACTCTCAACTCCCAATCCATAGCTGCTTTTCACTGCTCATCTACCTCCAAGGAAATCCTCTCCTTTAGTGCATCTTCTTCAGCCTTTGACAGCTAATCCATCGGCACTGTGTCTTCCTTTGTGATTGGGATTTGAAAATCTTCTTCCCCACTCGGCTCTACTTTATATTGTGTCTCAAAGTCAGCAAAAGAGACCGAGGGAATTTCCAGTTGGGGCGGCTCTGAAGTGCCTTCCTCCTCCAGTGTATCTCGCTTTCCATCTCTGAGGAGTTGGTTTACTCTTTCAATTCTGCAGTCTCTTTAAGGAGCTCCTCCTCTCTTTGGACCCGCATGAGTGCGAGGTCTCTGCGTTGTGACTACTCTAGCTTCAACTCCAGCTCTAAATCTCTGTTTTTATTTTCAAGTGCTTTATATACCTCATCTGCTCCCTTAATCGAGGCCACGGCTGGATTTTCTCTTACTTGCCGCCGCAAGAAAGTGGCCTGATCATTAATCCTTTGTTTCAAATACTGCAATGATGCGTTGGCTACATCTAATTGTACTTGAATCTTTTGAGCGGACAACAAAGTGGTGAGAAGTTCATTTATCATTTCTGTCAACTGCTCATCTTTGAATTTGCAGGCATCAGATAGCTTAGTCAGGAGGTCACCCAACTCCTCCATTTCCTTTTGTTGGCTGTCTCGTGCTATTTGATGTTGTTCTGCTTCAGTCTTGATCTCTTGTACTTGCCTTTGGAGATCTCTAATTGTATCCATTCTATTGTCGAGCTCCCCTTGACAAGCATCGATGACCATTTATAATTCTTTGGCTTTAGTACTACGGTTAAAGGCTGCTGAGCGGAGTTTCTCCATCATGATTTGCATCTGCCTTGCATACTCGTTCACTTGTACAATGACTTTATCATTGGATTGCCACTCCTCTTGTCTTGCTAGTTCGGATGTGCCGGCAGCCTCTTGTGTTGCTTCTTGCTGTGTTGTTATTGCTGGTGTTTCTATTGAGGTGGTTGCTTCTCTTTTGCCATCTTCAGGTTTTGAAACCTCGACAGCTTCTGGCTGAGTGGAGACATGCTGTGTAGTCTCAACCCTTATAGTTTCTTCAGTTGTAGGCCTTCGTGCCTTCTCAATGTTGGTTTTTTCCTTATGTATAGTGGTTTGCCCCTTTTCTTTATCTTCCTCTTTATCAGTTTCTTCTGTCGGCTTGTGAGTTTCCTCGGCTGTCTGTTCTAGCTCTGGTTCAGCTTCCTTTTCTTTATATTGTGTGGCGTGGTCAGTTTGCTGTTGAGCTTCTGTTTGGTGGGTGAACTCAGACTCTATTGCCTTGTTAGTCTCAGCCTCTTTAGTGGTCTCTTGGCCTGGCGGTGATGATGGTGGAGTGGGCATGGGTTGATCCTATTGCTCTGGCGGCGGTGAGGTGGGTTGGGGAGATTCTTGGATTTGCTTTTGAGTAGCCGCTTCTTCAGCTTTCTTAGCCGCTTCTTCTGCCTCTTTCAACTTCAAGGCCTCTGCCTCTTCGTAGATTCTTTCTAAATGATCCTTGGGATCCTCTGCCTCTTTCCTTGAATGATGTTTCGTTTGTGGTCCCTTCAAGCCGATAGGTACCCACTTTTTTGGGTCTTTTCCTTGCGCTTGCCTGGTGTGCTGATATGCCTGTTTTTCCCTTTCAAATCTCGCTTGCTGTTGAGCTATCTCCTCTTGGTGAGCCGCCACAGCTTTTCGCTTCATTTCTTCCCTCCTAGCTCTTTTTTCTTCGTTGTCAGAGCTTTCACTGCTATGCTGCTCGGATGAACTGTCATCGGATTCATCACCTGATTTAAATCATCGCTTACCAGATCTTGTAGATCTTGGAGAGGGTGGAGCTGCCAACATCCATGTGTTCTGATCCGGGGCAGGCGAAAGGTTTCCGGCCATGCCGATGGCATGATAGGCTATTCTGGTCAAGACTTCAGGTGCGCCCAAGTAGGTTATCTTCCCCTCCTTCTTGGTGGCCTTCAATGTTTTTAACACATATTGCGCGTGGTCCACAGGTTGTCTGGTGGTTGAATTCAGAACTTGTGTAAAAATGGTGGTCACAGCATGATTTGGTGTAGTGTACCTTGGTGGCATTTTCTCCAGGAAATGGAAATGTTGATGGTACAGACAGGCTGGCTCTTCCACCTGCTTGTGGATGAGATCGGCAAATGTAGCCGCAACTAATTCCTTTGTAAATGTGCCCGCTATTTTCCTATCTCTTGCCCGCATAGTCATCCCTTCAGCGAGCAATCTGAGTGCCTCTACCACTATTTCCTTTGTAATCACAACCTCTACCTTATTTCCTTAGTTGTCTGAGGTTTGAGGAGTTCCGTCTTCCTTAATGGTGGACAGAAGCTCATAAGCCTTCTGAAAGTCTACTCCGCAGGGCTCCTGTTCATAGAAGTGTCGGAGTACCAACCTGCGGTTAGCCTCTTTGGTTTCTGGCTTTGCTGCGACATCATAAACCTCTTTGGGCAAGATCTGCAACTCCTTTGGATGCCCTTCTTCACTCTTAAATCTTCCCGTGAAGACCGTGGTGTAGTGTTCTTCTAACTGCTCCTTAGAAAGATAAGATGCTTTTGCTGCTTTTACTAACGCGGGGTCCAGTTGATATGGTGGCAGTTCTTGCAGTTTCTCCTTCTGGTTTAACTTCTTCTTGGCCTTCTCCGCGACGTGCATTCCTCCTGTTCAGTGAATAGAGTGCAAAGTTAGCGGAGTTGTCCGATTTTTCTCCAGAATGTCCTTTTAGACTAAAATGTTGATAATCTGGTCCAAATTGCTTCAAATCAATTTTTGAATAAGCACAGACGCATAAAATCATGCAAGGAACAAAACTGTATGGTCAAAACAAAAATTTTCATCCAAAGTAAATAATCACAATTATTTACAGCTGGAAAAATTTCCAACTTTTTTGCAATTTTGGCTTTATAGGCTTGAAGTAAGTGCCAATCACATGCTCTGAGGAAATTTGGGCTCATTTGGATGTACAGGGTGAAAATGGTACCAGATTTTGGCTTTAGGTCTCTGAAACATTAGATATAAAGGAATTTTGAGATTTTGAAATCCAAATTGACTCAAAATTGGCTTGTGGGCTTATCACAACATGTACTTTGGATGTATGATGACAAATTTTCAAAATTGCCCCATTTTGGCCAAAAAGTAAATAATCGTGATTATTTACTTTTCTTCCCAGAATGATATTTTTTGGCATAGACTAGTTCTAGGCATGGTATAGACCTTGGGTATGAATTATGAGGTGATTTGGATCAAGAAAAGTTGTTCATAACCCAAATTTTGGCTTTCACAGATTTCTTTGCTTTTTTTGGCATTTTTGCAAGTAATGAATGGTCATTTTGGCTTATACTTTATTTTTGGCATGTGATAGGTGTGTACACATGATAGGTGAGGTGAATTGATAATTTCCATGCAAAAATGTTGCAAAGGTAAATAATCACGATTATTTACTACAGTGACAAAAACTTTTCAATTCACATAAATTTTGACCTAAACATGTTTCATACACCTAATACAAGTCAAAAATTGAATTTAGTTAAGTTTGGCCATGCTGGCATTACTTTATGCTCTATTGACTCTGAAATCACCGTCTTTTGTGACTACTCTGTCTGTTGGGTTGGTCGGTCAACTTTGAGGCTTTGGACTTGTCCGTAACATCATTGTGAAGCTACCTGTCCAATTCTGGCTCATTTGGAGTTAGTTTGGCCTCGTATGTCGAATTTGACGCTTTGTAACCTTCAAACCGTTTTCCGCTTTTTGAGGGCTTTACTCGATGAATTTCTCCAAACCAATCATATACATTGTATATGAGCCTCATTAGCAAGCCATCTGTGGGGTCAGGTCGGAATTCTGGCATTTCTCAAAAAACCCTAATTCTCTACAGAGGACCCCCTTGACCCCAGCCGAATGATCATCGGATGGTATGGAATAGTTCTATTATGTTAGGGCATGTTGTGGTTCAAATTCCATCCGATTTGGTTAAGCTGGCAGGCCGCTATGGTTACTTTTAGGTCGTAGGTCTTCGTACACTACTCGGCTTCTAGGGTTTTTTCTAGGGCTTTATACTAGCTACCGGCCGTACAAAATGGATCATTGATTAGTTAGGAGCTTACCCCTCATATCTCGTGTGAGACGGCGGTGCAAAAGGTCAACTGTGGGTTCGAAAAATGGCGCGCGAAAGAAGCCGAAATGCTCTCTCTGCAAAGCTCCAAGTGGAAATGAGGTGGTTTTAACCTAAGCTGGATATCTATACCTGGACTTCCCGAACCAAATTTCCCCAGATTCCTCCGTTAGTCCTATTAGGCCGTGAAATCTATGTTAGGCTCAAAACTTTCCCAAATCGGATTCCTGTAGCTCATTCTGCAAAAAATTTACAGAAATAGGTATGGCCGCCTAATTTAGGCTTCCCGCTTCCATCTTCTGATTTTGTTGAAATTTTTTGTGCTTGTCCGCCTTGTCTTTCTGATCACCATCGTGTCTTCCATTTTTCCATATGAGCTTTCTTGCTATTTATTATTAATTTTTGACCTTTTTATTTGAAAACTCAAAGAAAATAGAGAAATGCTCTAAAAGAGCAAGGTCACAATCCAGTAATTAAGAAAATCCTTTGAAAAACACAGCTTTATTGTTTTTTGTTGGATTTCTCCATTTTTAAGCCTCCTTTTCAACAAAAATGATTAAAAGAATCGCAAAAAGGACTATTTTTAATGATTTTCTAATAGAATATACACTTTTTACACTCATCGCAAAGATACTAGTAGTAAATCTTCCCTTGTTGATGAATTATAAGGGCATTATTAGGTAGTTTTGCAAAAAATCACACGTTAACATGAAACGTTTTTCCTCCCTCTTCAAACATCGCCCTTAATTACTTAGTATCTAGTAGTATCCTTTCACCCCTCTTAGATGGCGTTATTCGGGACGACTTGTGTGCATGGGTTGAACAATTGTGTCTATGCATAGCCGTGATTGGCTCTACCATGATATGTAGATCAATGCAATTCAACTCAACATGTTGTGCAAGAGTTGGGTCTTGAGTAAGTAACTCAAGGGTTTTCGATGTCGAGGTTTGTTGATGTCTTCCAAAGAGCAAATCATGTAGCCTTTGTGCTCTCTGTTTTGATGGTACCATCCGGGTGTTTAAGCTCGCTGATTTCTTGAGCTATGGGGAGCATTTTATACGGTTATTGAGCTTTTTCTCACCACTGGTATCTCGATCTGCTTGGCGCATGGTTCTTGAGAGTCTGTTTAGACTTAACTCGCCTCTGTTTGATTCGATTCACGTTGTGTGGAGAAGATAAGTGCTCTTTTTTCTTCCAAACCTTTTTCATGCTAGGTTCCTTGTTCATAGATGGTCAATTCTGTGCTTGAATCCTTGGAACCGTCTTCTATTTCTCTTTTGAAATTTTAGGCACCCAGATCTGATTTGGTTTATCCACAAGTTGTGCTTTTTGTACCCAAATTTTCCTGACTCCTTGCATGCTACGTGTAGCATTTGTTTGTCGAGGGGATGGAGAAGATTTACTTTGTGGATTGGGACTCGGATTGTATCTTTTCCATTCCTCTTTGCTTGGTGCAATAGGAACAATGAGTTGCCCTCCTTTAAGTGATAGCATTAGCTAATTTGTATCCCAATCTAGTACTGCTTTGTATGTACGCAGCCAAGGAGCGCCAAGAATCATCGTCTCATTCATGTGTTCATCTGACAAGCATACAAATTGATACAGACATGAGCATCCATGTACTACCACGTTCAATTTGACTACTCCCAATGTTGGAGTTGGGTTCTTGTTGCATCCTTTGATTGTCGTTATTCCTGCAGTCAATGCTTGACTTGTTTCTTTCTTGTATGTGGAATAATTGACTGCATTCACTCTAGCTCTTGTGTCTACCAAAGCATTGGTGTTTTGATTGTTGAGCTGTACTTTGATACAGAGATCCATTCCATCTAACCAGTCGTCATCTGTTGAAACTGCATCTTTAGGTAATTCCCATTGTCGACCATCTATTTCCAAAGTGTTGATGGGAATTGGTATCTGTTGATTCCTGAGAGCAGCTTTACACTTGAGTACTCGAAGTCTAGCTTCCTCTTGGGCTTCATCAATAACCTGATGTCGCTTCATCTTCGTTTGTTTGGCTGCATGCATTCTCTCTAGCAATTCATTCGTTAGTGGAAAATTGTATTTCTTTAAACGACATCCACTAATCCAATTAGCCATTGGTTCACCATCAATGGTTGACAATTTTACTGCTCCACTTGGAGATACATCTTCAATAATAAATGGTCCATTTTCCTTTTTCTTAAACTTGGGAATGTGTTGCTTAAGGGAATAGACTAGAACTAAGTCTCCTTTCTTGAAAATTTTGGTGATTAAGTGGGAATCAAAAAACTGTTTTTGTTTCCTCTTTTGTGCATAGATATGAGCTACAACAGTTAGCCTTTGCTCATCTAGCTTTTCCAAATCTTCAAGTCTTTCTGACAATTCATGTCCAGTCCACTCAAGAGTCTGTGCTACCCTTAAGGTCGGCAATAGAAATTCTATTGGCAGTATGGCATCAAGACCATAAACAAGGTTAAAGGATGTAGCATTTAAAGCAGTTTTGAATGAAACTCGATAAGCCCATAGAGCTGCATGGAGATTCATTTCCCAGTCGGTCCTTCCTGAACTAACCACTTTGGTCAGTACCAAGCTAAGAATTTTATTCGTATGCTCAACCTTTCCGTTTGCTTGTGGGTGATAGGGAGCTGATTTGTTATGGATAACCATAAACTCATGATTAAGTAAATACTCTATTACCTCGTTGAGAAAATGAGTTCCCCGATCACTGACAATGTCTATTGGTAGTCCATACCTTACAAATACATACTCATATAAGAATGAAGCAGTGGTTCTGGCATCATTCCTTTGAGTCGATTTAGCCTTAGCCCATTTGGTCAAATAGTCTGTAGATACAATGATATATTGAGCTTGGGTTCTATACGCAAGCGGTTGTATCGGTCCAAAAAAATCTATACCCCATTTTGCGAAGGCTCTAGCCCCCATCATTGGTCTTAAGGGGATACTGTCTACCCGTGTTGGCATTTTTGCTCATTGACAAGCATCACACCTTCGAATATATTCTTTGGCATCTGCAAAAAGTCTTGGCCACCATATGCCTACCATCAAGATTTCTCTTGCGGTGGTCTCACTAGAAAAGTGACCTCCAGCTAATCCAGCATGTGCTTGTTCTATATTCAGAATATACTCGTTCTCATTTGCACAAAGACGCAAATGTTGATCCTTACCTCTCCGATACAATTGGTTCCCAATAAGAGCATATTCTCTTGCTCCTGTTTCAATTTCTCTTTGACGGCGTTTACTCATATCCTCAGGAAATTTTCGGCTCGATAAGTAAGTAACCTGATAGTTACTCCATTTAGGAACATGTCACATTTGAAACAATGTTACATGAGGAATGGGTTGTTGTTCCTGACATTGAGGGAAATCTCTTACAAAAGATCGCGCATCTCTCCTCATAGTCGGCCAAAATACTCCAAGTCTTAAGATTCGTTGCATAGTCTGGTCTTCCGCAAAGTGAAGTCCTACTATGGTAACATGTGCTTGACTTAAGTATTGATCTCTTTCTTCAGGATTAATGCATAAAAGCAATATTCCTTCCCAATTTCTTTTATATAGCCTCCTAGCTAGTAATTGATACGTAGCCAATTGCTCAATTAGTTCAACTGTGATAGAAAGTGGTGAATCCACTTGACATATTTTTTTCCGCCCATCTGGGTATCATTTCCACGGAGAACAAATAGGCATCTGGTAGATCATCATCTACCCCTTGAGGTGATTCCCCTGAAACAATCCTGGACAAATGATCTGCTCGTCGTTGATGTGTAGTGCCTTTTTTAACAACCACAGTAAAATCAAATTCGAGAAGAATGATGAACCATCTCACTATTCTTCCTGTGCTGCATGGCTTGTTGAAAAAATATAACAAGTCTTGGTGGTCCACAAAGAACACAAACTTGTTGGCCAATAGGTAATGTCTATACTTTCTAACGGCATAGATCATTCCTAGTCCTTCTCTTTCAGTGGTGGAGTAGTTCTTTTCTGCCATATTCAATTGTCGGATAGCATAAGAAATAGGAAAGTCAATTTTCCCATCTCCTGGTTGGGCTAGTATACAACCAATAGCCAAGTTGGAAGCATCTACATGTACGTGGAATACCTTATCCCAATTGGGTTCTTTCAATATTGCAGTTGAGGTGAGAGCTTGCTTAAGCTTCATGAAGGATTCTTCACATGCCTCGGTCCATTCAAAGTGTGTAATCAAGCTATACATGGGTTTTGCAATTATAGCATACATGTAGATGAACCGTCGGTAATATCCACAATGTCCCATGAAGGCTTGTACCCCTTTGACTGTTGTTGGTCTAGGCAAATTAGCAATGACATGAATCCTTTCAATATCGGTGGCTATGCCATTTTTAAACACTATATGTCCAAGAATTTTCCCTTGTCTTCCCATGAATGTGCACTTTTCCGGGTTTAAACAAATCCTCTAAAGCCTGCATTTTTCGAATACCTTTTTGAGGTGTTCAAAATGATCAGATCGGATTGACGAATATACACATAAATCATCCATGTATACTTCCAAAAATTTCTGAAGATACTCTTTGAAAGCATAGCTTATCAATCTCTGAAATGTGGCTGGAGCATTAGTTAACCCAAACGGCATAACCCGATAGGCAAATATACCCCATTCTGTTGCAAAAGCAGTTTTGTGTTCATTTTTTGGGTCAACCAAAAGTTGATTGTATCCCGAAAAGCCATCTAAAAAGCTGTAAGCTTCTTTTCCTGCCACTCATTCTAAAACGTGCTCAGTTATCGGAAGAGGAAAGTTGTCTCTAATGGTAGCTGCATTCACTTTTTTGAGATTAACACACACTCGTAATTTCCCATCTTCTTCCGTGGTTTCCATCTCTGCGGTGTATATCTCCTTTAGAGATTTTTTCAACTCTTGATATTTCTTTTTCCGCTTGACTCTGGTCATGAGTGTTTTTTTATTATGATGTTCTTCTTGAGTACCCTTCCTTGTTTTTCTCGATGTCTGCGACATTTTTGAGTTTCCATTGAAAGGATATCTGCCGGTTATTTTGTCTTTGACACAATCTTTAGCATCTATCTGCATCAGGAATTGTGTTTTACTGGAGACTGATGGCATAGGTCGTGCTTTCACAATTTTAGTGTCCCTCTTTCTTCTATACCATTTTTGTCTTCTTGATTTCTCGTTTGGAAAGTCAGAAAACTTTTCCTCCCTTCGCCTTAAGAGTAGTTGAGCTCTCGTATGTTCTTTTTCGGATCCCGAATCTTCAGAGGTAGCTGAGTGTTCATCCAACTCATCAATTGCATCGTAATAGAGGTCAAAAAAGACTTGTTGAGCTTTCATCAAGTCCTTAGTTTCCTCATCCTTGTTCATCTTGATGTTAAGGACTGACATCATTTGGATGGAAATTATGTCGTAGCCATCCTCATCGCAAAATTGAGTAGGCATAGACGTGTTCACACATACATCCATTGTCGCTAAGATTTGAGTCCACTCGAATGGTTCGAATAAATGCTCTGGGAAGGGTTCAGGTATGTAGGCTTCGTTTGTACACTCTCTTTCTAGGATACATTCCTCTTGTCTTAAGCTTCCATTTTCTGAAGCTCCACATGTCCAAATAGGAGTGTCTTTGTTTAGCCATGATGGAAGTTTAGTTTCAACCAAAGAGACTGAATCAAACTCTTGAATGGGTGTTTTTAAGACATCTCTATAGGTATGGCCCTTTAGATTGACTCTTGTTATAGATCCCACCTGCTTTAAGTACAGATAGTCATTTCCTCAATCTTGGATAAGCTGTACCTGTCGCATGAAAGGTCTTCCCAATATGATTTCATAGTTGAGTTTTTTCCCAAAGTCTACTATGGAAAAAGTGTGTTGATATTCAATTCCACATGAGTTGACTATCACTTTTTCTAGTAGCCCTAGCGGTCTTTCAATGTGTCCGTCAGCCAACTGCAATTTCATTCGCGTTTGTCTAATGGCTGTGGCTGGCTGTCCCTAGGATTCCCATATTGCTTTACTGGCTATGGCTACGCCAGCTCCACTATCCAGTATTGCCATGGTTTCAATGTCATTATATTTCACTGGGAGGGTAGTGTTTCCTTCTTCCCCTTCATAATATTCTCCGACCTTGTTCATAGGAACTGATCGAATCTCCTTGTATTCCGTTTCATTTTTTGAGTTTCCCAGATTCTTAGAGATTAATCCCATTATCCCCACCTTTTCTAGGGTTTTCTGTAAATCATTCCATAAGTATGGCCTGAGTTTCAACAGTTTCCCCAAAGTGAGAGTGCATTGGATAGGTGTAGACATGATTGAATGAATGTTGTCTACTTCTAGGGTCTGTTTGGCTCTTTTGACTTGAGTGGTTTTGCAAATGATAGATTCATCTTCGTTATCTCCTAAGTAAGAAAGTAATGTTTTTAATGTCATTGGTTTAGATATCCCTGAAGCCTCTGATCCGCAATCCCCGTATAAGGATTGTATATCCAGGTTTATATCAGATGGTAGGTTATCCAACCAGACTTCCTCTATAGGAGCTGACTTTAAAGTTAGGCTCCCATCATTAATCTCCCTTATCTTTTACCATAAGTGTCCTGGACAATCTTCTTCTATGAATTGGATTTCCATCTAAGGCATCTTCATTGTCCGGCACAAGGAGCTCTGATTCATTTGTTTCAAGGTGGGGTTCTGCCACCACATCGGATTTTGCTTTCGTTTCTTCTACCGCAAGCTTTTCCGGTTTCTCAATACTTTCAAGCTTGGATTTTTGTTTATCCAGAATTTCCTTGGTGATTCTTACCAAATTTTGATAAGCTTCCAGCTTAGCTGCTTCCATGTCTGGAGATGGATAGTTTTTCCATCTGTTTTCCATGTTTTGGCTTGGTTTTAGTCCGGCTTGGTAGGCTTCCAAGGCAGCATTGATAAGCTCAAAATTTTATCAACCAGAATGGATCCTCCAGATTTCACGGTTGTTTCCTTAAATTCACTTCCCGTTTCTTTCAGCTTGTCCTGGGCTAGAATTATTGCTTTCTCTTCGTTTTCAACCCGTTGTTTTTGTTTTCTCATCTCATATCTTTTGCTTTTGCTTCTTTTGATTTTTTGAGAAGAAAATTTTGTATTCTCCGAATCATCAGAGGAATTTTTTCTTTTTCCTTGCCTGAGCTCTAGTGATTACCTTGATTGAAACAATCGGTTCGCTCTCTGATGAGCTACCAGGCATCACTTGGACTACGTTGACTACAATTTTTCCTTTGTTCAAAGGATTCTTAGGACAATCTTCCGGAAAGTGTCCTCCCTTTTTGCAAAATTGTATGCAATAGGATTCAATTTGTTTGAGGTTTTTGTCAGGCTCTGGACATTCATTTTTCCAATGGTCATCAGCACCACAGTTATGACAGTTTCCTGTTCTGGGCTTCATCATGGGTCTTCCCATAGGAGGTTTGACACCTTGTTTAGTTACATAATACATTGGTGCAAGCTCTGGTGGAGCATAAGTCATGGTTTCCTCCATTGGTGGTGATTGTGGACTATACCAATCTCCCTCTACCATTACGATAGATGGACTAGGCTCTGCATAGGGTGTAACAGACACTAATGCTTGTTCATCTACGACCCCTTTTTAGTGCATGTACTTTACATGCACAGCATTATGTCCTGGATAAGGAGGTTTTTGTCCCAACACCGGTTGAGGTCTCTCCATACCCATTGGTGGTCCTTGAACTTGAGCCATATTAGGCTGATATCTGTACATGGGTTGTCCTTGTGGCCTCATGGGCACGTACTGAACATTCCCATCATACTTTGGTCTGAAGTAGCACTCGTGGGTCTCGTGTTTTGTCCATTTCCCCTCGATTGCACACCATTTTTGTGGCCTAATTGGTTGTCCCTGTGGGGATATCCCCTATCCTGGTCCTCTCATAGGTGCCTTTTGCATATTGTTCATCATGTCATTCATTCTTTTTATCATATCTTCTATGGCAGAGAGTGGTCCTACAACAGTTGCTCCCACTTGTGCCGGTTTTGTGGATGCAGTCTTCTCGCTTTGGTTATCCTTTGGGACGTCCTCTTTATTAAAAATCTCACAATTGTCTCCTAGGTCGATAGTATCAGACACACACGCCTATAGGGTTGTATGCTTTTTACTATAGAGTATAGCATGAAGTTCTTTGTTTAGCAGTCCCTCCACAAACAATGAAACAAGTCGCTCCTATACAGGTATCTCCATCTCTGGGCATCTGGCAATGTCTTGTTTCATTCGAGTTGCACAATCCCTAACAGACTCACCATGTTTCTGTTTAAAGGTGTAGATTTGAGCTACCATATTATGTTTAATCCCCATTTTAGAACAAGTAGCTACAAATCCTTGAGCTAATGTATTCAAATCCATGATGTGTTGGAATTAGGGTTGCAGAGAAACACACACAGCTTGGAGAAGACGAAGGAAGCTCAAGGCACACAATAGAGAGTATGTTACTTAGTGTGCAATGGAAAGATAGATAGCCCTAGAGTGATGGGCGTATATACAATGCACGGGGGAAAAAACCTCCTAAAGAGGGAAAAAATGCCCCGGCGGTCCTAGTGTGTTCACACACATCACTACCACATGTATATGGTAGCAAATCCCCCCTGGAGTGATGCGGTGAACGAGAGCTGGCACATGAGTAAAGGAAAGTGCCATGCCCTGAGGACAGGATCAGTCCACAAAGGGGAGTAAGCCCAAATCTTTGCGGAAAGCTTCAAGCTTCTCACGAGACAATGCCTTTGTGAAAAGATCTGCAAGGTTGTCCTGTGTTGGCACATAAGCCAAGCTGATCTCTCCTGCTGAGAGCCTCTCCCTGACATAGTGGTAATGCACCTCAATGTGCTTTGTGCGAGCATGAAAAACTGGGTTCCTCGCAACTGCCAATGCGCTCTGACTGTCAGTGTAGATAGTGTTGGCAGTGTCCTGTCCAACACCCAAATCAGCCATAAGGCGTCTGAGCCATACACACTCAACCGTAGCTGTGAAGACTGCCTTGTACTCAGCCTCACAACTGAAGTAGCCACAGTAGGTTGCTTCTTGATCAACCATGATATACATGAACTGCCAAGCATGAAACAAAAACCACTTGTGGACACTCGCGTGTCAAAACAACCAGCCCAATCTGAGTCCGAAAAAGCATGTAAGTCTGGCGGCAATGATCCCCCCTTGGGATAAAACAAGCCAAGATGTAAAGTGCCACTAAGGTAGCGGAAAATCCTCTTGACAGCCTGCCAATGCTTAGACCCTGGGCTATGCATAAATCTGCTGACCTGTGAGACTGCAAACTGAATACCCCGCCTCGTGTTGCATACATAAATGAGGCAGCCAATAGCAGTTTGGTAAAGAGTGACATCAGCAGGATCGCCAGCATCATGTAGACTCAACTTCAAACCTGTTTCCATCGGAGTGGCAATAGGTTTGAAATCCTCAAGTCCAAACTTACATAGCAATGTCTCTATGTAACTTTTCTGACACAAGGCAATACCACCATCACACTGCTTAAACTGTATACCCAAGTAATGATGCAACAACCCCAAATCTTTCATCTTGAAAGTAGCATTCAAATCAGCCTTAAATTCAGCAATATGTCTCTCATTTGGTCCAGTGATCAGCAAATCATCAACATAAAGAACCACGATGAGAAATACATCACCCTCACGCTTTACATACAATGTGCTTTCTGTTGGACTGTTACGAAAGCCTTGTTTGACCAAATGAGTGTCAGCTTTCTCATACCAAGCACGAGGAGATTGCTTCAACCCATACAAAGCCTTGTTACATTTGCACACTTTGTCCTATTGTCCTTTTATGACAAAACCGCGAGGCTACGTTACATAAACTTCCTCAAATATGTCACCATTCAAGAAAGCAGTAACAATGTCTGATTGATGTACATCCCAACCAAAATGAGCTGCCAATGCACATAGAAAACGCACAGTAGTCATACGACAAGTGGAAGCAAAAGTCTCTTCATAATCTATGCCTTTTTGCTGTGCATAACCCTTTGCAACAAGTCGAGCCTTATGACGATCGATCTCACCATCCGTTTTGCGTTTCAACTTGTAAACCCACTTTGTACCAATGGCCTTTTTGCCAGGAGGCAAATCACATAAAGTCCATGTGTCATTTTCTATAAGTGCATCATATTCTGATTGCATGGCAGCCATCCAATTTTCTGAATTCTGTGCTTCATCAAAAGACAGAGACTCCTCAACATCATGTAAACTAGACACAACCAAAGCATAACAATGTGATGCATAAGATGCATGGCAAGAGCCTGAACGAGTACGACTAAACAAAGGTGCATCCAATTTACTGTCACGCAAAGTGTGCACCAGCCATTTTGGCATACCTCTAGCATGCTCATTTTCAGCCCTTTCCTCATCAAGTACATCATGTACATCTGCATCAGTAATAGGCTGATCTAAAACATTTTCAGAAACCCCCATAGGGTGTACATTTGCCTCATTGGAACTTACATTCGTATTTCCACCACTAAAAAGAGGCAACAAAGTGTCATAAATGTCATGTAAGCTTACATTACTGTCTCTAGTACATGACAGCAAGGGCTGAACAGAATCTTCCACAAACACTACATCCCGAGAAACCAAAATACGTTTTGTTTGCGGATGATACAACCTGTAACCTTTGCTTTCAGCACTATAACCAACAAAAATACATTTGACAGCCTTATCATCCAATTTTCTGCGCTGCACTTGTGGCACCAAAGCATATGCCAAACAGCCAAAAACACGCATGTGCTCAATAGATGGTTTTCTATCATGCCATGCTTCATATGGAGTAATAGACTGCAAAGCTTTTGTAGGACACCTGTTAAGTACATAAGTGGCACACATGATGGATTCAAGCCAAAAAGAATGCGGTAAAGCTTGACTTTTGACCATACATCGTGCCATTTCCGTCAGTGACCTGTTTTTACTCTCAGCAACACCATTTTGCTGAGGTGTATAAGGCACTGTACATTGGTGTTTTATCCCACGACTAGCCAGAAATGCATTAAATTCATGAGACATATACTCCCCCCCTCGATCTGAACGGAGAGTGCCCATAGTACATTTCGAGACATTTTCAGCCATAGCCAGAAATTGTTTGAAGCACATAAAGACTTTGTACTTCGCTTTAAGCGGAAATACCCATGCATGCCTGGTGTAATCATCAATGAAAGTCACGAAGTACAGGTAATTGCCCAAGGACGGAGTTTGCATGGGCCCACAAACATCACTATGCACAAGCTGCAACCTGCATGTGGCCCGAACTGAACCATCCTTTGGAAACTTAGAACGCTACATCTTACCCAAAATACAGCCTTCACAAACATGTTTGACAGGTGCTTCAAGAGGCGGCAAAGAAGCAACCATATCAGATTTCTGCAAATGCAGCAAATTGGCAAAATTCAGATGACCAAAACGTGCATGCCAAAGTTTTGCATCTGAAATAGCCCTTGAATCTGCAACAGCATTTGCAAAATTTTGTCCACACTTGTCATACAAAGTGAGCTTATACAGCCCATGGCACTGAAGCCCAGATGCAACAATTTCATCACCAAAACTGAGATCATGAACTGTACATCTGTCATCCACAAATTTGACTACAAGTCCAAGTCTAGCAAGTGCGGATACAGATAAGAGATTCTTCTTGATCCCAGGTACATAAAGTGCATCAACAAGTGTGAAGGAACTGCCATGAGTAGCAGTGAGCACAATCTTTCCAACTCCCTGAACTAGATAAGAGGCGTTGTTGGCACAAGTGACTGAATTCCCATGAGGGACAGACTCGAGAGAGGTAAACAATTCACGATGTGAGGTAATGTGCTTTGTAGCACCACTGTCGAAATACCACACATGTGAATCTGCAGCAACTGACAAGCATGCATCATGGACAGTAGGATTGTAAGTGCACTCTGCGCTAAAAGCCCATTCTGCATCAACATCAGCAACACAGTCTCCTTTCACAAAAGACTCAACAATGGCTGCATTTGTAGTGGAACCAAAATTTGCAGTGGAACCACCCTCTTTCTTCTTAGCCTCTTTGGCCTTCAACTTAGGACACGACTTGATCAAGTGATCATTGGCTTTACAATAATGGCAACGCATCTTCTTTTTGCCCTTATCACCAGAATTGCTAGACGAAGTACTGCCAGCAGCCAGCAGAAGCATTAGGAACATAATTTTTGCCACTCGCAGCAGAACCATAAGAAGTGGCTGCATTACTGTTACCACCCTTTCTTTGAGAAGCAATAAAATCCTGTTCAATTGCACGCTGCCTAGTCCTGTTTTTTCTGGAAAGTGACTCTTGCAATAGCAATGTGCATAATGCATCAAACTTGACAACTTCAGGATTTCCTTGGGTCATCAGTCTCCAAGTACTAGCAAAAGTCTGGTAGGAATCTGGTAAGGCATCAAGAACAGTCTGCACAAGGGAACTGTCTGAAATGACTTCACCTACAGAAATAAGCTGCTCATTGATATCCTTGACACTACCAAGGAAAGTGTCCATATCATCTTCCTCATGCATAATCTTCGACTCCAGCTCTTTACGTAGCAAAGCAATTTTAGCCTCATTGCGGCTTGCATAAAGACCTGCTAAAATATCCCAAGCCTGTTTTGCAGATTTTGCTGAACGCATGTGAGGAACAATGGTGCGCTTCACAGACAACGCAATCAATGCATGAGCCTGCGCATCCTTAACATCCCAAAGAGCTTGTTCTGCCGTAGGCAAAACAACTCTCACAGCTGCAATCCTTGGAGCAAGACCTGCAACATCCTCAACATCGCCTACATCCTCACAACCAGGACGTACATCAATGCCCCGCACAATGTTCCAGACACCCTTTGACACAAGAACATGTTGCATCATATAAGCCCACATAGGGTAGTTGTCCCCATCCAACCTATCCTCAGCAGAAAACATCTTGAACACATCTGTGTTGTTGTTGTCAGCCATGGTAAATGCTGCACCTGATGTGAAAACTGCCCGAAAATAGGAGAAACGGAGCGGGAACAACCTGTGCTATATAGCACAAACCGTAGAAGACTATAAGGCGCCTGTTATGCAAAAAACGGCACTGACAGAAATTCTGCACAAAATGACGAAATAGCCTGTGCAGTACTGCCTATAGTGGAAACGGAGGCCGAAATGAGCCCAAATCAAAATTCTGAGCAGATTGAGCTCTTCGAGTCCTCCCAAAATATTGTGAGCAGACCGAGCTCTTCGAGCCCTCCCAAAACCGCGAGGCTGCGTTACATAAACTTCCTCAAATATGTCACCATTCAAGAAAGCAGTAACAATGTCTGATTGATGTACATCCCAACCAAAATGAGCTGCCAATGCACATAGAAAAGGCACAGTACTCATACGACAAGTGGGATCAAAAGTCTCTTCATAATCTATGCCTTTTTGCTATGCATAACCCTTTGCAACAAGGTGAGCCTTATGACGATCCATCTCACCATCCGGCTTGCGTTTCAACTTGTAAACCCACATTCAACTTTCAAATCATTGGCTCACTCTCACTAGAGAAACTAGGGATCTACTGAGTTTATTTCAGGAAAGAACACCACCCTCTCCCACAAGCTTAGACAATGACTAAGCACCTCTAAGCTTCACATGAATCAGTACAACCTACCTCAAGACAGATCACACATACCAACACGTGTACGCTCAATCAAGGTAATACTGGACTTGAAGGCTCACTATCAGCACGTCATTGACACCATGCTGGGTGGGGAGCGGTTTTTTGAGGTTCTGGCATCAGATCAGCCATTTGTCTTACCTTTGGTACAAGGCAATGTACCGTTTGAAGTTTTAATCTATGTCCTAGTATAAGAGGATATGCACGCCTCCTTGTAAAGAAGGAAAAAACTTTTGCAAGTTAAGCAGTGTATCTTTCTAGCTCTCTCTCGGTAATCATGGCAAGTGTAGCATTTCCAACATTTAAAGGAAAGAAGGGGGAGGATTTGGTAACAGACTTCCTAGATGACTTTGAAGTAGCATGTGTAGTGAGCAACAAAGATATGGATGAATCCCGGGTTATATTCATCCCGGGTTAGAATCTTTAAGCATCTCATGAAGCTAGAAGCTAGATCATGGTACAATGCACTTCCACAAGCAACCAAGGATGACTGGGAACCCTTAAAAAACGCTTTTAAGAGGCGCTTTGGGGGAGGTACCACTTCAGAAAAGTTGTGGGACAAGTTGAGAGACTTGAAGCAGGAGGGTCTTTTAGAATATGCCACCTATGAGTCCAAATTTGTGGACTTGTGGGAACGGTGGGTTGAGTCACTAGCAAGGGGGGAAGCTGCACCCGATTTCCTAAAAAAAGATCGGTTCACGCATGGCTTATGGCCGCTTCTCAAGGAGAAGGTGAAAGGTAGATTCCCGGCTACGTACGAGTTAGCCGTTGAGATTGCTCGCCTTAAGGACAAGAAGCTGCGAATGAAAGCCAAAGAAATCGAGTCAACAGAAACAACAACATCACGTCGACGAGCAACTACGACAACCACCATTCCACCACCACCACCGGCTCTTGGGGTAAGAGATGACCAACAAGATATGTTGGCCCATATTACTGACCAATTGCAGAATTTGTATGTCCACTTAATACAGCAAGGGAGGAGTCAAGAAAGAGATCAAGACCCTGGAAGAGCACGACGACAAAACAGGGAGTATCATTGCTACAACTACGGAGAAGACGGTCACGGTATGTACTACTGTCCCAAACCACGACAAAACTATAATAGAGGAGGTAGGAGGAACCAATTGTCACCCCTTAGAGAAAGAACACCCCCACCCCGAGCACCAGACCCACCAACACAAATTCTACATCCACCCCAGACACCACTACAAGCATCCATCCCACCTCTTCCACCAGCCCCACCACCTGATCGCCCTGTAAACATCATAAGGCTAGAAGAGAAAGGAAAAGCCGTAGTAGTGGATCCACCTAGAGCAAAGGAGAGGGACAAGGGTAAGGAGAAGGTAACCTTTTTAGAACTACTTGAAGCCAGGACTGTGAAAAGAGCTAGGAGGGAGAGAGCTACATAATCAGATGATGAGAGAAGCATGAGAGGAGAAACTAGCAAGAGGCCATCCAGGCCACGACCGAAATTGGGCATCACAGACTTCCAGCTAGGAGAAAGTTCTAAGCCCTATGATCTAACATTGGATGTGGCAGAGCAAGGACCGAAGATTACATGGCCATAGCTGCTACATCTTGTACCTAAAGTAAGGCGACAATGGTCTAAAATGGTAAGTACAAGACGCTCCAAAACAAAGGTAGCCGGAGCAATTTTGGGATGCAACATGGATGACATCCTTCCAATTGTCGACGTAAACATAAAAGGAAAGAGGGTTGGAAACACCTACATTGATGGAGGTGCACAAATCTGTGTAATGAGCAAAGCTATGATGCTTCGATTAGGGCTCGAGGTTGACAGGCCTTCTCCATGCAAGGCAAAGATGGCAAACAATGCAAAAGTAAAGTGTGTGGGTGTGGTAAGTGCCGTGAAAATAAAAGCTTTCAACACTGAGGTAGAGGTAGATGTTTTTGTAATGCCTACTAAGGGGGAGGGCTATCCACTAATTTTGGGAAGGCCATGGTTGATGGCCGTGAAGGAAAAACAGGACTAGGGTACTGGCCTTCTACGCATGACCGGTCAGAAAGGGGAGACAATCTACTACGACATGAAGATTGGCAAGCAGAAGCAAATGAATCTGGAAACATCGGCATATAAAACCACTAGCGAATCTTCCAGTTCTAAGGAGGAGACCACATCCACCGACGAAAGTGACAGTTCCATTGATGTGATGGGTATCATTATGAAGGATCCACAAAGGGTAACCACAACTGGTGATCCATTACCAAAAGGGCAACCCAATGAAGAGGAGAGCAAATCACCTGGCCTAGGAGGAAGTAGGTTGAAGGGTATGTTGTCTACGGAATTAACACTTGAGGAGAAAGATAGTTTTTTGCAAATGTTGATGGGATTTCCTAACCTGTTCATTGACAACTATGAAAGAATCACAGGCATTACAGTGGTGGAACATCATATTAAGCTGAAGGAAGGGGTAAAACCAGTTGTGCAAAAGCTACGACGACTGGGGGTCATACAAGAAAAGGCACTCTTGGCCGAGGTAAGGAAACTGCTGGAGGCAGGATTCATCTATCCTGTAGAAAACTCAGAATGGGTGTCACCCGTAGTGGTGACGCCTAAAAAGAATGGTAAGTGGAGGGTCTGTGTTGACTACAAACCACTAAATGCAGCTACAAAGAGAGACCACTTTCCTCTCCCTTTCTTGGATGAAATTCTGAATGAAGTAGCTGGTTTTGAATGCTATACCGTCTGTGATGGTGGTTATTCAGGATACTTTCAAATACGCATAGCCTTGGAAGATCAGCTAAAAACCACTTTTATCACGCCATGAGGTTGTTTTGCATACAGGGTTATGCCATTTGGTCTCACAAATGCACCTGCCACATTCCAAAGATATGTCACATATGTTTTTCAACCGTTCTTTGGAACATCCATAAGAGTGTTCATTGATGATTTTTGTATATATAGCTCCCGTATTTCACATTTAGAAAAGGTAACTGAAGGTTTGGCCAGGTTGCAGAGCCTAGGCGGGCAATTAAATGTGGATAAATGCCACATTGGGGAGAGTAAAGTCATTCTACTAGGCCATGAAATTTCAACAAAAGGTATCAACGCCGACCCAAGTAAGGTGTCCGCACTCATAGCCCTACCTTCACCAACGACCGCACATCAACTGGTCTCTTTTCTACAAAAGGTGAGGTACTCAAGTAGATTCATACATCTACTATCACAACTTGTTCTACCATTGCAACAACTCACTCAAAGATCAACTTTCACTTGGGACGAGGAAAGCAAACATCACTACAACAAGGTAAAGGAGGTCTTAGCCACTCTGCCAACTATCTCACCACCTAAGTGGGATGAAAAATTCTATGTCACCTCAAGTGTTGGTGATGACTCATTGGGGGCTGTGCTACTCCAAAAGGATACAACGACATCTTTCATGAGGCCAATCTACTTCTCTAGTCGAATGATGACAGCAGGAGAGAAAGGTTTCACCCATGTGGAACACTTAGTCCTAGCTCTTAGATTTGCAACTACAAAGTTTAGGTCATATTTGCTGCCTAAGAAATTTTTGATTCTAACCACGGATGAAATATTTCCCTATGTTGTACAACACATGGATGTGTCTGCTAGAATTACTAAATGGCTAGTTCGTCTGCAAGAGTTTGACTACACGGTACAGGTAGAAAGCACGACAAGGGCAAGTTTGGGGGGACTCATGACCTACCAAGTCTTTGAAGGGAAGGATAATAAATCTAAGGGAGGAGAAGTCCGATTACCTCCAGTACCACCGATGGTAGAAGGAGCATACTCTCTCTACTTTGATGGAGCCTACAAGCGAGCGTCTGACAAAGCAGCTGCAGGCATAGTGGTCTTTGATGACAAAGGGACAAAGGTATTTTCGTTGGGCCAATTGTTAGATTCACATTCTAACAATGAAGCTGAGTATGCAGCACTAACCAAGGGTCTACAATGGTGCATCTCACAAGGTGTACAACGCCTTAATGTATTTGGGGATGCTCTACTTCTGGTAAGGCAAGTAAATGGAGCATGGACATGCAAGAATCCTAGTTTAAGGACTCACTTAAGTGGTGTAAAAACCTTGTTGGGTAAGTTTGAAGAAGTTCAAATACACCATATCCCAAGGGCTCAAAACCAAGAAGTATATGCCCTAGCAAGTGAAAGACTACAGGAAGTGGTGGTTGGAGCAATAAAGCTAAAGGCAGTGATGCCTTGCCTGACATCATGCATTTTTTGGAAACAGGAGAATGCCCATCAGATTTAACAAAGGGATAGAAGAAATGGCTGACGCGGAAGGCCACAAGGTATCGACTCATCAATGACAGTTTGTACTGTAAGGGTCAGGACCAAATACTCAGGAAGGTCCCTCTCTCTCACGAAATCACGGGAGTAATTGCTAGCTATCACGACGGGGTTTGTGGTGGTCACTTTGCCCTAGACATAACAAGTAGGAAAATCTTGCAAGCAGGCTTCATATGGCCTAGCCTCAATCGTGATGTACACCACTGGTGCAAAACATGTAAGTTGTGTCAAAAGGCCGGCACTAGATCACTTATGCCTGAACCACAGACACCTATTCTCTCATATGGCCCATTTGAAAAATGGGGTATCGACGCCATTGGGCCATTACCTAGGGCCAACTCAGGAAAATTCTACATTATCATGGGGGTCGACTACATGACTAGATGGGCAGAGGCTACAACCACCACTAGAATCACAGCAGTAGAGGTAGCTAAATTTATCTACGAGCACATATGTTGTAGGTTTGGCACACCTTTAGAGATCATCTCTGATAGAGGGCCAGGTTTCAGAGCAGACTTGGTAGGAGAATTAATGTAGAAACTGGGCATGACAAGGAGGCACTCTTCACCATATTACCCTCAATGTAATGGCCTAGTTGAAAAGGTAAATGGAATGGTTTCTAAAATTATTACCAAGCAGGTAAACAATCATCCTGGAGACTGGTATAAGTATCTACTACCAGCTTTATGGGCCTATAGAACTTCATTTCGTGCATCCTTGGGATTCACACCGTATCATCTAGTATTTGGTAAGGAAGCAATCTTGCCTATTGAAGTGCAACTACAAAGTCTCAGAGTAATGGCAAGCCAACTTCAACAACCCAACATGCATTTGAGAGATCACATCATCAACTTGGAAAGACTGCAGCTGGACAGAGAAGAAGCAATAAATTACATTAGGAAAAATATGAACCCTCTAGGGGCCCTTTGGGATTAAGGTTAATTAGAGGCCAGCCAATAGGAAGAGGGTGGTGGGCACACTCTATACCCTCAAAAAAGTAGGGGGACAAGGTAGCCTTACACCTCTTAATGGTCTCTTACCTAGTGAGAAGGTAACGGAGGTGGCTACACTAAAAATTTTAAAATTTCAAAAAAATTCAAATTTCAAGTTTTCCCTCCTTAAAAGGTCCCCTAACCTATTTCATGGTCAAAAAAGTATTTTTGGCCTCCAAAAGTCAAAAACGTGCACTAAAAAATTCTAAAAAATTAAATTTTTTCAAAAAATTTCAAAACATCATTTTCCACCCTCCAAAGTCTTTCCAAACCTATTCTATAGCTAAAAGTGATTTTCTCTCCTACAAACCCTTTTCCAAGCTCTCCATGGCTGCAACAACCACATGCACCCCCTATAGTCCAACATTATCTCTCTACTAGCTTTCTCCCATCTCCATTGTAGCACCAAGCAAGCTTCTTCCCCATCTCTTCCCCTTGCCCACCACATAGTTCCACACCAAGCTAGCTCCTCTCCCTTCTCTCACCTCCATTACAGCATGAAACAAGATTCTCCTCCTTCTACTTTCATTCACTCGCACTACATGGAAACCTCTACTCCCGAAGGTGGAAAAAGAATCAACTCACATGACTTGCATACCACAAGAACAAGAGGTGTGAATAGTGCATGGGCATTGCAAGGATTCATCTCCAACATAAAGATAGAATGGTGAGAAAACTACCCTTGTAGCTTACATTCAGAGCTTAAGATCATCTCCATCTTTAAGTTTATCATGCTAGAGGGAATTAACCTCTTTATGGCTTTCAATGTTTAGGCTTCACACCTCATAACATTGGGTGGTGCTATTTTGTTGATGGCTTTGGTGCGCCATCTATAGTTTTGTAGCATGTGATTGAGTCTCACAATGTAAGTAAGTTGTGTTATCTATGGAGAGTCATCAAAGATTTTTCTTATAATTTATTCTTTGTATAGTTGTCATTAGATTATTAGAATGATATCATTTTGTACTTTATAACTTTGTGCTCACATAATCTGTTGTTTACTTACAGAGTCAACTTGTTTTGAGAGGACATGAGCAAGCAACCATGTGCAGAGATGGAAATCACCCTATTTTTGTTCCGTGAGGAACCTTTCACTACCGTGTTAAAAGATTTTGATAAGAATAGTAGGATTTTTCTAGAATCTTGAACCAATAGGTACTCTCTAGGAGCTCTTAGAAAAGCCATCCCTATAGTACTACTATCTTCCCTAGTGTCATAGACACACAAATACTCGTGTATATGAATCTCTAGATGAGAAAGACAAATACTTGTGAGAGAAGCCTAACAGCAACAACATTGTCTCCATTTGTAATTATTTTTATGAGGCTGGATTCCTCTATAAATGCAATATAAATATTTCTTTTTGTTAAATGGTGTCGCACTGAGTGAGAGTATTTTATTTAGATTACTGGAGTTTCATACAAAAATTTGAGAAATATTGTTGATTTTTTTGGATATTCTGATTTGTCTGTAATATGTTTGAAGTTTCAAGTCTTAATCATTCCACCATGAAGAAATTCATGCAATATTTTGATTTCAGTTTAATCACTAATGGTTATTCTTATTAAGTGGATCATAACCTTTGTCAAGATGTCCTCATTTGGGGATGTTGAATATATATCAATAGCAACATTTCAAAAGTTGAGAAAGCTAAATTCTTGCTTTCCAAAATGTTATTGTTTCCATACTATTCCTATGCCAAGCTTGACTTAGAGAAATGACAACTTGAGATGGAGGTGTAGATATATAGGGGTGAATTATTATTGATTCTTGTTTCATCATATATATTATAAAGCGTTTGAGTTTCCATCTTTTTGAGTAGTGTTGACAAGTTTTTGGTATCAAACCTTCTTAAATATCCCTATTCATTCGCTATTGGTAGCTATTTATTTGGTATTGTTAAAGATCATACCAGTATCTATCACCTTGTGAACTTAATTGTTGAATTGCGGATTTGATTTTTACTATGTAGCTCATTTGGATAGAGAAAGTGTAAACATAAATTATAGATACATGCATTGTTAACATAGAAGATATGTATCCCTGGGCCCTTAAAATGACAACTACAAGCATTTTGGATGGCCAGTTTGCGCGCCCTTGTGGCCCCTCTTGTTGAGGGTCCTTGGGCCCCTAAAATGACAAGTACAAGCTTTTTTTAATGCATGGCATGATACAATGTTTAGCTATTTGCCATTGTGGGGGGGGGGAGTTTGCTATGAATACATCAATTTGCCCAACTCTATCTCATGGTTATGCATCAAAATTTTTGGATGGCTGATTTGATCGCCCTTGTGGCCAAATTTTGGATGGCTGATTTGTGCGCCCTTGTGGCCCCTCATGTTGAGGGTCCCTGGGGCCCTAAAATGACAAGTACAAGATTTATTTTTATGCATGGCATGATACAATGTTTAGCTATTTGCCATTGTGGGGGGGGGGGGGGGGGGGGGGGGGGGGGGGGGGGGAGTTTGCTATGAATAGATCAATTTGCCCAATTCTATCTCATGGCTATGCATCAAAAAAAGCCTGTACTTGTCATTTTAGGGCCCCAGGGACCCTCAACATGAGGGGCCACAAGGGCGCGCAAATCAGCCATCCAAAAATTTTGGATGGCTGATTTGCGCGCCCTTGTGGCCCCTCATGTTGAGGGTCCCTGGGGCCCTAAAATGACAAGTACAAGATTTATTTTTATGCATGGCATGATACAATGTTTAGCTATTTGCCATTGTGGGGGGGGAGTTTGCTATGAATACATCAATTTGCCCAATTCTATCTCATGGCTATGCATCAAAAAAAGCCTGTACTTGTCATTTTAGGGCCCCAGGGACCCTCAACATGAGGGGCCACAAGGGCACGCAAATCAACCATCCAAAAATTTTGGATGGCTGATTTGCGCGCCCTTGTGGCCCCTCATGTTGAAGGTCCCTGGGGTCCTAAAATGACAAGTACAAGATTTATTTTTATGCATGGCATGATACAATGTTTAGCTATTTGCCATTGTGGGGGGGGAGTTTGCTATGAATACATCAATTTGCCCAATTCTATCTCATGGCTATGCATCAAAAAAAGCCTGTACTTGTCATTTTAGGGCCCCAGGGACCCTCAACATGAGGGGCCACAAGGGCGCGCAAATCAGCCATCCAAAAATTTTGGATGGCTGATTTGCGCGCCCTTGTGGCCCCTCATGTTGAGGGTCCCTGGGGCCCTAAAATGACAAGTACAAGATTTATTTTTATGCATGGTCATAATTCAAGTGGTAAGTGTTGGACTTTTAGGCTGTTTTCAAGAGCTTCTAGTGTTCAATTGGCTCTGAATCTGTCTGGGCTTGTCTCACATAAATTTGTTCATCTCGTCGCGCTCTTCGACTATCGTGTGATGCAAAAAAAATCATATCCTACTCGGATTTTCCAAAAATCAACGTGCAAGTTGGCAATTTCTTAAAAAATGATGTAAAACAGACATTTCTTACTTTTTCCTTAATCTACGGGCTCGAACGGGCATTAAAACCATGGAATCTGAAAATACTCAGAGAACCAATGTTTTTTATTGTGTTAAGGACTGCATTTCCTACATACAAAACTTTCTCAAAATCTCACCCTAACACCTTCAAAAGTGGCTTCCAAGGAGTGCCCTCGATCAAAAATTGAAACTGAAGGAAAACAATCAGAATGAACTCCTAGACTGTGTACAAACTTTAAAATAACCAAAATTTCCTTTTAAAAAAAGTTATTGCTAAAAATTTGAAAATAGACCACCCTTAGACTTCCTACAATGATAGAAATCAAAAGGTTCAAGGAGAGGTCTGGTGTCACAAGTGCATGGTAGCTAGGAATCTAATCGAGGCTTATTCCGTCAAGATCTCTTATACTTTATTATGTCTTCTCATGTACAATCTTACCAAACAAAAACAAACTTACACTTTAAATGACTACAAATTTTATTTAACTTATCAAACAATCTAAAATATGGTAGACCTAGAGTGCTCTTACACATCAACAAACAAAAAAGTCCAAATTTCTTCTCATTAACTTTGATAAACATACATCTGTGAACACTTTACAAGGAGTAGTGTGGTCATAGTTCTTACATCCATTCCATGACATGGTATGCTCCTGGGGTGACCTATCACATAAAAATATCTTTGGTAGGAGTTCCCTCATGTTAGGAAAGAGTGTGTTGATGCTGATGAAAAGTTTTTGCATTGTCCTACTAGGGATCTCTTCATGTCAGTATAATGATTTTTGGTGTAGTGGGAGCCACATTGCCGCTGAGGAGAGCTTTGTGCCACCGTAAAAGCTTCATGTTATGCCAGTTCCTTGAGCCGTTCTTGCAAACAACGCCACTCAACTAGAATAGCAAGAGGTCACCTTGTAACAAAAACATGTATGAATTCAACATTTGCAAGCTATATAATGAAGACACTTGTTAAGTATATGTTGTACAAATTTGCAAGTATTTCTATCTAGCTGGGAATAAACAATATAAAAATATACATTAGGATGAGACTACCACCCCTAATAAGCATGGATTTGAAGCACCTACCTGCAAGATGTAACAAAGAAGACTGTTTTAGAGGAAAAGTGGTGACACTTGGCCTCTCTAACCTGCAGCCTTTCACTATTTGTGCATAAAAGCAACCTTTGTGCCAAGCACTACAAAACAAGTAGAGGCAACACCTTAGACTTCAAAGTTTATGATAAGAAGAACACAATCAAAAGTAAGAAGTATATGGTTACCTTGCATAAAGGGGTGTTTTATTCAAATATGTGATGGTATTGGCAAGATATTGAAGAATCGTCAACATTCATCTCACCGATGCTACGACGTTCCTGGGATGACCTCTGCTCACCCTCACGTGTGGCCTTCGATGCAAACGTTGCGAACAAGCAAATATGTATGCATACGATTTGTGATGTCCTTGAGCACCATGGTAGTTGTTGCATGAGGAAGCAAAGGATGAAAAGACAGAGGGGGGAGGGAGAGAGAGGAACATGGGAGAAGACAAGGGGGTAGTGGGGGAGAGAGAGAGAGAGAGTGGAGAAGGAGGAGAGAGGGGGGCAGGGAGGGAGAGGGAGGAGAGAAGGGGACAGTGGGAGAGAGGGAGAGAGGGGAGGAGGAGGAGAGAAGGGGCAGGGAGGGAGAGGAGAGGGAGAAAGGAGAGAGGAGGAAGAGAGAAGAAAGGTTTTTTTTTTTGGGGGGAGTTTTTTTTTTGAAAAATTGGACTTTTAGTGCTTGTAAGTTTAAAAAAATGTCAAAAAATACTTTTTTGATATGGATATATGCTGGGGGGGAGTTTTAAGTCAAAAATAAGTAAAAATAAATTTTTTTAAAAAAAGTCAAATTTTGGCTCTTAGTGATCCACGTTTTTGATGATGTGGCCACACCTCTTTACTCCCTTCACTTTCAAAAAGCTAGAGAGAGAAGGTGACCTCTTAGGTCCACATCTTACATGTGTCTAAAAAAAAGGCTAGAAAAGCCTACTCAAAACTAGCTTCTTGAATGCCCTTGTCCCCTTAACCCTACACACCATTAGCCTTAATCCCTAAAAATTAGGATTCCTTACAAGGCCCATGCAAGGTTCATATTTCTCCTAATGATTATGTAGCACAAGCAGAGCATAGACGGCTTAGCTTTAACGAGCATCTCCGGAAAAAAGAATTGAAGAAAGGAATGTTGGTGCTCTGCTACGACAATCGCTTTGACACGCTCAAGGATAAAAAACTCCTGCTCCGATGGGAAGGCCCTTTCATCATCAGGAAAAAGTATGCCAATGGAAGCTACCAGCTTATGGAGGCTGATGGAAAACTTCATAAAACCAGGGTAAATGGTTGGCGACTTAAACCTTATTTTCTTCGATATACCCAAGCTCCACCAATTGACATTCCAGATGAGGACACACCATCAGCCGCTACCTCTGACGATAATGATCAAACATATGAGCTAGAGACATAAATGCCTCTAGCCAAAAGGGGAGGACTAATGATGGGGGCTTTTCACAAGCCAAGCTCCCATACCCCTCTTCTCTCGTCCCCACCCCATGAAAACCCCCTCTTAGGGAGGGAGTGATAAAAGGCATTGGAAAAAAGTAAGAAAAAAATAAAGTATGATTATGTAAATATATGAGAAAGGTAAAATAGGCCACCTCATACCTGCGGGGCATCCCATCCCCACCTTGCCTCCTTTTTCTTCACTGTTGCCCCGCTGTGTGTCCCTTTTCCTCTCCTCCACTCAAAAGGTCAACCCCTCTCTCTTCCCCTTGTCCTTTCTCCTTTCTCTCTCCCCTCAAGCTACCCCACCTCTCACCAATAATACACCCTAACTCACATGCAACTTATCCTATCTCCCAAAATAGTATACCCCACCCCCCCTTTCTCTCTCCTATCATATCCCATGACCCAAATACCCCCCTCTCTCTCTAAAGGGTGCCATGTCTCTTGTCTTGTAGCTAAATAACCTCCCCCACACTCACACACATTCAGTTTCATTGAAAAAGGTACCCACAGACCCATCCCCACCCGGTGGTTACCTGATTTTTCTTGTGTTCACACACATCTGCACACAGATTCACCTCTGAACACACTCCCCTCTCTCCCCTCTTGTAATTACTTTATTCTCCATGTCACCTCTCACTTAGTCTCTCTCTCATGAGACTGCTGTTCTGGCACATATACACACAGCCAGACAAGTGGGGCCCACAGTCACATGGCCTATGTAGATAATGATTTCTTCATTTCTAAATTCTAGAATTTCTCCCCCCTCCTCCCCTATATAAAGAGTGGTCACCATCACACTAAACATACACACAACATCACCAAAGAGTACACTATGCACTGTGTGTGCCTAGTGCACACACACACACACACACACACGCCATCACCATCACCGCAATCACCATGCTCGTCTTGAGCATGACCTCTACACCCTTGGGCTATGGAAGATGAAGGGTAACTAAATGAAGGATGATGGCCATAACCCTCGTGCGAGTCTTCGCCATCAACTCCCACCTATCCGCCATGTGCTCTACCACTCTCTCCCTTCTCATTCCCCTACCCTATGCTCCCCATTTCATCGCCTTATTCTCTAAATAAAGCTTGAGGTTTTGTGAGTATGTTTTCTTGCAATGTTTTGCCCATGTGAGGTGTGCGGAATCGCCACCTAGTCTTGTGTTTGGAGTGAGCTTGTGTATGTGTGAAGGGTGTGCGGATTCGCCATCCTTTTGTGGTGCCTAAGTACTAAGCTGCTATACCCCCTCCCTCCCTCCCTCTCTCTCTCTCTCTCTCTCTCTCTCTCTCTCTCTCTCTATCTCATTCCCTTTCCTCTTCATCATTACTCCCAAGCATCCATCTCTCTTGGATGAAAACTTTGTTATGGTGGTGTGTTGTTTGCATCCTAGCCGCTGAAGCTAGGTGGTGCCCCCTGTTTGCTTTACCATGACACGCTCGAGGCGCGCCATTCGGTCCCCGGTGTTTTAGAGGCCGTCGGGGTTCGGGGTTCGCTTTGCTCCCGTCAACAGCAATGTGCATAATGCATCAAACTTGACAACTTCAGGATTTCCTTGGGTCATCAGTCTCCAAGTACTAGCAAAATTTTGGTAGGAATCTGGTAAGGCATCAAGAACAATCTGCACAAGGGAACTATCTGAAATGACTTCACCTGCAGAAATAAGTTGCTCATTGATATCCTTGATACTAGCAAGGAAAGTGTCCATATCATCTTCCTCATGCATAATCCTCGACTCCAGCTCTTTACGCAGCAAAGCAATTTTAGCCTTATTGCGGCTTGCATAAAGACCTACTAAAATATCCCAAGCCTGTTTTGCTGATTTTACTGAACGGATGTGAGGAACAATGATGCGCTTCACAAACAACACAATCAATGCATGAGCCTGCGCATCCTTAACATCCCAACGAGCTTGTTCTGCCGTAGGCAAAACAACTCTAATAGCTGCAATCCTTGCAACAAGACCTGCAGCATCCTCAATATCGCCTACATCCTCAGAACCAGGACGTACATCAATGCCCTGCACAATGTTCCAGACACCTTTTGACACAAGAACATGTTGCATCATATAAGCCCACATAGGGTAGTTGTTTCCATCCAACCTGTCCTCAACAGCAAACATCTTGAACACATCTGTGTTGTTGTTGTCAGCCATGGTAATACTGCACCTGATGTGAAAACTGCCCGAAAATAGGAGACATGGAGCGGGAACAACCTGTGCTATATAGCACAAACCGTAGAAAACTATAGGGCACCTGTGATGTAGAAAACGGCACTGACAGAAATTCTGCAAAAAATGACGAAATAGCGTGTGCAGTACTGCCTGTAGTGGAAACGGAGGCCGAAATGAGCCCAAATCAAAATTCTGAGCAGACCAACCTCTTCGAGCCCTCCCAAAATATTTGTCGACCTGCGAGCGCTCGCCAAAGCTCACTGAAATCGGAGAAAGTGAGCAGGCGTGTGCTGGAGCAGCTGGCGACTAACCCCGGGAGGACGTGACCTGCTCTGATACCAATTGTTGGAATTAGGGTTAGAGAGAAACACACACAGCTTGGAGAAGACGAAGGAAGCTCAAGGCACACAATAGAGAGTATGTTACTTAGTGTGCAATGGAAAGATAGATAGCCCTAGAGTGATGGGCGTATATACAATGCACGGGGGAAAAAACCTCCTAAAGAGGGAAAAAATGCCCTGGCGGTCCTAGTGTGTTCACACACATCACTACCACATGTATATGGTAACATGATTGACCTTGGTGGAATGTTTTGGAACCATGTCAAAGCTTTTCCTTCTAATGTCATTCCAAACCCTTGGAATTGAGTATGGAAATCGAATATACGCTCCGCTCTTAGCACTTGCTTGAAGCTTGCTAAGTGGTCATATGGATCCCCTGATCCACTGTATTTTCTGACCCATTTTTGAAAATCAGCTGGTCTAACACGTCTATTTGGTTCAACTCCAGGTCTTCTAGGAGTTGGTCCTGTTTCGAGTCCTTCAAACCAGTATGTCGGAAATAGTGACTCATGTAGCCCTGGGCTAGCCTTAGTGTCACCCGTTTTTCTTCGTGATGAGGTGGTTTCTGGTTTCTTCACATTACTCTTAGATGATCCCTCACGATGTTTGTCTCTTAGAGTGGTTTCTGGTCCTTGACCCAATATCCAATCCCGTATGGAATACCCCTGGTATTTGGTTTGTTCTACCTCCTCAGAAGTCATAATAACAAAGTTGTTGTTATAACAATCCCTAAACAAGTAAGTTGGTAGATCCACAGATCCCTTATCTTTGATTTTGAAGATATAGATGATATTCATGGCCGTTAATTGTCCTGGTCTAGCATGAGAAGTCCACAAGAGATCTTTTATGTTTCTATCTTCCCAACAATAGACTCCGATCCTAGGATTATCCGTACTAAGCCGTTTCAAGGGCTTCCAGTCTACTTGATCGTATCCCTCGAATTCCAAAGTTGGTGGTCCTTCTTTTGCTGACATATCTTGGATTATAGTGTTTACTTCTAAGCCCCATTTGTCTACCATATCAGGATTTTCAACTTGTACATATTGAGTTCCGTTTTGATCCATGTACATTTTTCCTTGTTTGTTGGCCCTAACTTCTTCTTCGAACTCAATACCATGATCATCAATGCGAATAGCATACTCTTCATTAGGATCCAAGTAAACCTGGGCTCCATGACGATTAGTCTTGTAAAAAGAGAGTATATGCTTATAGCGCATTGTCGTTCCGGTTTCAGAGTGAGTCGAGTAAGAAGACATTTCGGATGTTGAATCTGAAAAATGTCCGAGACTTCTTCAGGAATTGCATGTAAGGAATTGCCTTGATTTATGCTTTCTTCAGTGGATACTCTACTTGTGTTTTCTCCAAATAGGCCTTGATTTCCTATTACACGACCGGATCTAAGGTTCATATAGACTTATGAAGCCCTGGATAGAGTACTCACCTTAGGTTGACTTGTCGTCAATTTCCACTTGACTCAATTGCAACTTTCTATCAAGCAATTGACTTCTCGTCTACAACTTGATTCCTATACAAAATGTGTCAAATTAGCTATTTTTTTGTAAGGGCAGTCGAGCTCTTGAGAACTCCAGTGATTGGTCTCTGTATTTCACTTCAGTTCGTGCTATGGAATTCAAAACTTTGACCTTTAGATTCAGCTTAGCAAAATCAAAGGTTTAATCTGCAATCTGTAAACTGAGTGTATCTGTACCAATTTTGATCCGATTGACACCAAATTTTCCAGTGGCCTTATTTGATGCTAGTCTAACACTATATAAGCCCAAAACTCAAAATGGAAGTCTCTGGGTAGTAGGAGTAAATAATTGTGATTATTTACTTTTGTCACTTTTTTGTATTTTCTGGATTGGTTTGGCAAGTATACAACTTGTTAAAGCCCTTGGGGAAGTTTCAACAAGTTTGGACAAAATTTGATCAAGTTTACCCACTGTTCCATGTCCGTAGACTCTGATTTCGAGAATCTGGCTTAGGTTTCACTTTTGTGGTCCAAATTTCACCAAAATTAATTTGTGGGGTCCAATTGATGTGCTTGGCTTTGTGGTATACTCAAATTAGCAAAATCACCAAGTTTGGAAGCAAAAGTAAATAATCGCGACTATTTACTTTTGACAATTTTTTGCAAATTTTTGTCCCAACTTTGACACAGATCTATTAAGCACCTTATGTTAAGGTCACTAGCCAATTTTCATCAAGTTTGGATAATTTTTGGGCAAATGGTCATTAATTATCTGTCCGCAAACTAACTTTGCAATTTTTGTCACTGTCGTCACTCCAATGATTCAAATCTTACCAAATTTGGTTTGTGAGCTTATTACAACATGGTAAAGCTAGTGGTATGCCAACTTGGTCAAAAAAGTTCAAAAACAGGGCAGATGTAAATAATCGCGATTATTTACTTTTGTCAAGTTTTTGCAAGTTTTTGATCAACTGAGCATATACACATGTTTATCACCTCAATATAAGCCTATGAATCAATTTTCACCAAGTTTGAATAAATTTTTTCCTCTATTCACACTCAAGATTCAAAAAGTCAGTACAAACTTTAGTTTTCACCCAGTTTAGTGATCGAAATCTCTTGGGCCTTTACAAAAGTTGTTTAGACACATGCAATGAGTCAACGGTATGAGCCTTGGCCAATTTAGAGCAAAAAGTTAATAATCGCGATTATTAACTTTAGGCTTGAAATGAGCATTTTTTTGAAATTTTCTCAAGGACAGTCCTTTTGTGATGTGTTTTAGGCGTATTAATCAAGTCAGAACTTAGTTTGGCCTAAAAAGTCAAGAAAAAGTAAATAATCTGAGTTTTAGTCAGCTTCTTGAAATTTTTACCTCGAAGTGTCCTTGAGCTTACCCACTAGTTCATACAACTTTTAGGCTTACTCCCCCGTTGGATTGAGTGAATTCGAGTCTTTCCGTGCTATTTCTAGCCGTAGACCTGAAATTCTGCAACCTTACATAACAACTCACACTTGATTCTTTCAGAGAGAGAAATGCTATGAAATCCACCTCGGATCCTACTTACCCTACTCCTAGTTTCTCATGCAATGAGGTTGTGAAAAGTGTCTACCAACACTCGTTTTCTTGTGTTTTTTATGTTTTTCAGAGTCTTGATCTTAACACTAGAATGGTAACCTAAGAGGACATAAAAGTGTCCTTTCAGGGTTTTGGGAAAAAATTCCAAAACCATAGTAGATCCACTCATTTTGAAAAATCCTTTCATATGCTTATAGTTCAATAACTAGTACATATGGAAAAAAAGAGAAACTTGTAATTTTTCTCATCCCTTGGTCACTACAAGCCTCCAAAGTTGATGGACCAGTGCATTTTGCCCAAAACAGCAATTTCTTACGGTTGATTGCATATAAATAAGAGTGGGGATTTTTGTAGGACATGAGATAAAATGCCCCGTTAACTTCAATGGGTTGGTGACCTAAACATATGGTTGCTTTTACCTCACTAATTTGTTTTCTGGGCAAAAAAAATAGGTACAAAAAAGTTACATTTTTGTCATTCTGCGGACCTATCATCAAAGTTTCTATAGTCACGCTCAATACAGATACTATATAGATGTTTTCTTGGTTCCCTTTGGGCCTTTGGATTCAAAAGGAGCCATGGAGCATGTCAAAAGGATAATGGATCTCTTACAATTGGAACCTTGGGGGCAATGATAAAGTGCTAAATACAGCAAACATGAAAAAATTGGGTTTAGCATTATGACCTCTAGAAACCCATAGAAACTACTCAATATCTAGCCAAGTTTGTAGTCTATGATTAGATATGGTTACTACTTACAAAATACACACAATTGGCCTAAGAAACTAGCAATATTGAGAACGTTATACTTGCTACTCTAAAATGTATCATATTCTTCAACAATCAAAAAACTCAACCATCATCATATACTATGATATATAGCATATTAGGTCCTCCAAAACTCAAGGAACATTAGCTTTATGTTATACATTACACTTACACAATCAAAATTGAATTTGGATATCAAGAAAGCCACCAAAAAAATCATAAAAGTGTTAATTTTGGCCAAAAAACAGGATTATGCAATTCTTGTAAATTGGTCATAACTTTCAATTTTAACACTTAGCTCTCCCTACAAGCATCAAAACATGTTGAGAACTAGGAAGGCGTAACCTCTAGCCATCTAAACCTCACAAACATGCAGTTTAGAGTGGTATAGTTGCTAAAAATGGAAAAAAAAGCCAAAAACAGGACCCGTTTTTTCACACAGTTTAGGTTCAAAAATGTTGTGCAAGAGTAAGGTTAATGGTGAGATCGATACTCCATAAAAAATTGCTAAGTTTTTTTCAGCTCATAAGGCAACTTTGTGGATATATAGCACCTACAAATTCATTTTCATACTCTTCAAATAATTCAATCAAAATGGTTACGTAACAGGACACAAAAGTGTCCAAGGACATAAAAGTGTCCTGTTACCATTCTAGTGTTAATTAAGACTTGTTTCGTCTACCAATCATTCTCCAAATCCTAATCTAAATCTACAATCCTACAATCCTAAAGGTACTCAGCAAGTATGATTACTTCCAAGCTACCTCTACACAGCAAAAGACGACTATCTTAAGCTATGCGGTTTCTATAAAGAGAGTTTTACTCTAGGCGAACCTAAAAGAAGTTAAGGAAAATTACACAAGACGCTCGTGTTTTTTCCTAGTTTAGGTCTCTTCGATCCCCGACAACGGCGCCAAATGTGGGACGCATGTCTAACCTCACCATCCTATCTTATTGCAGTATTAGCGAGAACCACGATTAATTTGTCAAACCATGGGACGAAGCTGACTCGACTAGTGCATAGAGGCTACAAGAGGTTTTCAAGCTCTTGGAAAACAGCTAACAACTTGCATCTAACTCAAGATACACTCAAGTGATTGAAATCACCAAAAGCCAATCGCTCATCAGCAAGCAAATCACATCCGTCACAGCATCAAATGATATCCAAATGTAACGAAACTTTTAGGAAAAGTTTATAAGACCTAAGCACGCATTCCTATGGCCTCAAACCCCACTTTAGGTCAAGTTCCAAAATTGCGATTATTAACAGCAATGGATTTTTGACCTAGTCGTTTTCGACCCAGAATGCATCTAAATGCTTAGCAATTATGCCCCAATACCCTGCCTATGCTTAGTTTTTAATTTGAAAGTGTAAATTCCTAGTTATGATGAAATTAGGTCGCAAGTCGGCGACGCCAAAAGCTACAAAATATTGTGAATGGCTTACATCAATGCGTAGAGCTCTTACCTGTGGTTGCAATGCAACAAACGCATTCGCGATGTGATAACCGGGGAGGGAGTAGGAAGCGTGAGAAGGAGAGAAGTGAGCGCCATTAGCTCACGCTGTGTATTTCTTATCCAAAAAAACTTACAAAAAATGGCTTTTATACCTTAGACAAGGTTTTTGGGTGGTCAAAAGTGATAATCTGGAGTTCTACCAAAGCTAGGAATTGAATGGCTGATACAATCTGGAAGCTTGTAGCCCCGGCTCATTAATTACAAGGTTTATCAAGAAAATAGGAGTTAGAATATTCTCGATTTATCAAAATAATAATTGTTTTTACAAGGAGAACTCTGAAAAATGGTGTTCATGTTAGCTTGCTGCTAACAACATATGTGCCATACCATAAACATAACCATAAGTCATAAATATAAGTACTACAAATATGTACATATGCAAACAATCGCTGAGTGAGACTCTATCAAGAGGACCACAACTACAAAAAATATTTTACCAAGAAGACCCCCATGGTAATGCCTCCCAGTCTACATCCTCTCCCTCTTCCTATAGATGGGTCAGAAGGGCCACAAGGCCATGCTGGTACCCATACTTCTTCTGTCGGCGTGTTGGAAGGCGCTTCACGGAAACTTCCTATAAAATTATGATTTAATCATGAGATAAATCTTCAGATAACATATATATTTTAAATAATCCAAAGCATACGTATTATACTTACAAACTCATGAATGTGGTAGCCTCCACTCCCAAGATGTGATGCTTCAGAAGAATCCAAACATCCTCTAATTGCATCTCTTTGCTTCTAAAATTTGACATGATTGTCTTGTGTCTCTCGTGCAATCCCCACCCACTCCTCTTCATCCAGCCATGCCGGCTTTGGACTGCCAGCATTGTACCATCTCGCCCCACTCATCAACGGTGTGAGTGAAGATGATCCAAAAAAGGAAGGTTTGTAATTCCAGACGGTCTGTCAAGTGTTGTTGCTTTTGCCTTCGTACCTCTCTAGACACTTTTGCATGATGTCTGAGTTGAGAAGGAAAAATCTCATAACCTTTTCTCGCATTGTGATGTCCATCTTCCTAATGATGCCTTGTTTGTGTAGCTCGTCCCCTATCACCTTTACGTTGATCTCAGTAGTCCACATTTGGGGTATGTTTGGACGATTTGAGCCCAAAATTCACCGATGAGGACAAGAGAGTCTTGTACGAGCCATCCTTCGGCCATGCTACCATGGGGGCAAGCGCTTTGACGATGGAACCCCTTTAAAGTCTTCATATATCTCTCCAAGAAGAACATGCACCTGCTATGGACTACCCCAACAACAACAAATTTATCGACCACATGCACAAGTACATGCATTTGGATAGTAAGAATATTTGTTGAAAAGTACTTCTCTACCATGCACACTAATTCAATAGCATTTAACCATGTTGCATCGATTTTGTCTTCTCTTATCTCTCAGATGAAGAGATCTCGCATACCAACTCACTGATTTTGTAGATTGTTCTTCTAATGCCATCTGTCAAACAATCCTTTATGGAAATTGGTAAGATAAACTGTAAATATTTGTGCCAATTGTGGAACTTAAGACCACTAAGATTTTTATCTGTCGTAAAGACCGTTTTGAAACATCGCATGCACCCTGTGGGAGTCTTGAATTTGTATGAAGATATAGTCTTCTTTAGTTGTTGCTCTTTTGAATGACTCAAAACCCATGGTCCTTTTGGTATAGCAAAATTTTCATTGGGTTTAAGTCGAGGCCACATCTCTGGCATTCGACCCACAACCTGAAGGTCATCTCTTTAGGCCTTGCTCTCCCATTTTCCAGTGATGGTTTTCCATATGATCTCTCGACATTCTTGAAGATGTGCATTGGGTCGAGCAGATGATTAATCAGGAGGTCACTTTAGGATGGGAGTTCATGGAAAATAGAAATTCTTTTCAGTGGAGGTGGCATAAAATCTCCCCTCTCCAGCCACATGTTTTTCCAGTCGCTTGCTTTCAGTGGATGCATGGCATGTTTGCATATGTTTGGTCCACGTAGCTCATGTCCTTCATGAAAAAATGTACAATGCTCCTGGTAAACTGTCTTGCTCAAATGATTAGAGCGGCAGAAGCGAAGTTGAGGACCACATTTTAGACATTCATGATTGCCCGAGTAACTCAAGCCTAACAAAGTACCAATTTAAAATATAAAAGCGTTGGCAATGTCTACACAATTTGTAGCTCTTCTATAAATGGTGCAAGAGAGACATCCATGTTCTTTGCTTTGTACTTTCCTGGGAGGATAAGTGACAACAAGAATTGGCCCTTCTTGATAGCTAGCCATGGTGGAAGATTATAATTAACCCAAAATTAGGCCATGTTCTCAACAACAAACTCCGTAATCCGAATGGAGTTACTCTGTCCATTTCCAGATCAAAGCGGATATATCCAGACTCATTTTTAAATGTAGTCCAAATTTCCTCTATGTGCTTCCATGCACAAGAGTCACCAGGTACCCGCATCCCATCATTTATCGATCTAGTATTTGAGTGGTGTCATCAAAGCGGCTATAGACTTGCACCTGAGCATGCTCTTTCTTCTTAGAATGATAGGAAAGAATCGAAGGAACTTTGTAGGGATAAATTTTCCTTGTGTGTCCTCTTTATACCTGTTTCATCCACGATTGGCAAATCTGCATACTCATTGCAAAAAATTATACAATCATTAGGACATGCATGTATTTTCTGATAATCCAAGCCCAAATTAGTTAGAAGCTTTTTAGTGGCTGGATGGGCAGGGGACATGTGATTCCCTTTTGGTAAGATTTGCTTCTTGAGAAACGTGTTGTTACATGAACAAGTCAGCCCCTTGATCAGATTATTGAACTGTAGCTTGCACTTCTCATGCTTAGGATACAATGTATTTACCTGAAAATCTCTATGATGGAGGTGTCAGACTACCCATAGATAGGCTGCAAATTAAGCATTGCCAAAGCGTACAGAGAACTACGATTTTTTCACCATTATAAAGTGGCATGCATACAAGAGTTTGCATCATCTTGCCCTCTTTACCGTTGCTATCATGCCGTCGATATGGACGGGATGACTGAGGTTGGTTGAAAATACTTCCTGGAATGATGTCACCTTTTATGTTTCTAGTGATGGGGTGCATGTCAAACAACGCATCTAACATCTGCTTCATCTTTACTTCTTGAAATGCCACATCAGGTATTGGTTGGGAGGACTCGGTTGATGGCTGTTAGTTTGAAAACCGTCTTTGTAGGGATAAAATTGGAGCAGTATCTAGTTGCAAAGTTTGATCTATTGTCTTTGGACCATGAGATTGATAACGCAGGTTTTGTAGTTGCTCTATCAGAAAGAGACTATGATTGCGTATGTGCTGGTTATAGATTTTTTTGTTTTTCAAAGATCTCATGCTTACAATGTGCACAAGGACACACCATTCTTTTTTCCATCCTTTATCTACCAATGATGCACCTAATAATTAAAACACTCTTGTTATAATTACACACACATGACAACACTACAATACGTTGCACAAAAACCAACGTAGATATCAACGAGACAAAGTTAGTTTTCAAACTAAAAAGCAATAAAATAGTCATAAAAGAAGACGCCAATCTCCCATCGTGGGTATAAGCATCAATATATTTGGCATTTGAACAACCTATAAAATACACGTCTAAGCAAGCGATTATCCGATAATTCTATAGGATATTTTGATCCTTCGTTCGAAGTGTGTACCGATGCTTGTACCATATTTTGTACCGACGATCAAACTTGCAATTTTTTTTTGGACAGAGACGGTTGGGAACTGATGTTGCAGTATTGCAGCAAAAGAAAATAGTCCTCTGCCCAAAGGAAGAGTGCACAAGCAACCGCACTCCACCTACAAGTTGACCCTAAAGAGGTGCATGGCAATTAGCAAAATAGTAAGAATAACATAACCACAAAATCAAAGCTTGATCATAGCATAATGGCATAAAGATTTTATAACCAGAATTAAACCATGAGTCAAAAACTGCAAAACCATAAATATAACACGTTTGCCATACCATAACCATAATAGCCATACCATCATTGCACAACCATAACCATAACCATCACATGATTTCCATACCATCATAGCAAAACCATAAACATAACTTGATTGTCAAACCCTAACCATAACATTTGTGCCATACCATAAACCATAAACATAAGCACTACAAATCTATACATATGTAAACAATCACTGAGTGAGACTCTATCAAGAAGACCACAAATACAAAAAAGATTGTACCAAGAAGATTGTATAAAGATGATTGGGTAAAACTCTATCAAGAAGACCCCCATGGTAATGCCTCCCACATGATGTCCTCTCACTTCTCCTGTACTAACTGGGTCATGAGGGCCACAAGTCCATGTTGGTACCCATACTTCTTCTCTTGACATACATATATAATTTAAATAATCTAAAGCATACATATAATACTTAAAAACTCATGTCAAATCATGTGGTAGCCTCCACTCCCAAGATGTGACGCTCTAGAAGACTCCAAACATCCTCTAGCTGCATCTCTCTGCTGCTAAAATTTTTCAGGATTGTCTTGTGTCTCTCATGCGATCCCCGCCCACTTCTCTACATCCAACCATGCCTGCTTTGGATTGCCAGCATTGTAGCTATCTCTCACCACTGATCGATGGTGTGAGTGAAGATGATCTAGAAAAGGAAGGTTGTAATTGCAAAGGATCTGTCAAGCATTGTTGCGTTTTGCCTTCGTACCTCTCAAGCCACTTGTGCATGATGTTAGAGTTGAGAAGGAAAAATCTCATACCCTTTTCTCGCATTGTGATGTCCATCTTCCTAATGATGCCTTGTCCATGTGGCTTGTCCCCTATCACCTTGAGGTTGACCTCATTAGTCCACATTCGGGGTATCTCTCAATCAATTGAGCCCAAAAATTCACTGATGAGGACAAGAGACTCTTGTACAAGCCATCTTTCAGCCATGCTACCCTCGGGGCAAGCCCTTTGATGACGGAACCCCTTTAAAGTCTTCATATATCTCTCCAAGAAAAACATGCACCTGTTGTGGACTACCCCAATAACAACAACTTTATCGACCACATGCACAAGTACATGCATTTGGATAATAAGAATGTTTGTTGGAAAGTACTTCTCTATCATGCACACTGATTCAATAGCATTTAAGCATGGTGCATCGCTGTTGTCTTCTCTTATCTCTCAGATGAACTCATCAAGTGTACCAACTCATAGATTTTGTAGATTGTTCTTCTAATATCATCTGTCAAACAATCCTTTATGGAAATTGGTAAGATAAACTGTAAATATTTGTGCCAATTGTGAAACTTAAGACCATTAAGATTTTCATCTGTTGTAAAGACCGTTTTGAAACATCGCATGCACCCTGTGGGAGTCTTGAATTTGAATGAACATATAGTCTTCTTCACTTGTTGCTCTTTTGCATGACTCAAAACCCATGGTCCTTTGGTATAGCAAACTTTTCATTGCGTTTAAGTCGAGGCCACATCTTTGGCATTCGAACCACAACCTGAAGGTCATCTCTTTAGGCCTTGCTCTCCCATTTTCTAGTGATGGTTTTCCATATGATCTCCCCACATTCTTGAAGATGTGCATTGGGTTAAGCAGATGATTAATGAGCAGGTCAATTTAGGACCGGAGTTCATGGAAAATAGAAATTCTTTTCAGTCGAGGTGGCATAAAATCTCCCCTCTCTAGCCACATGTTTTTTTAGTTGTTCGCTTTTAATGGATGCATGGTATGTTTGCATATGTTTGGTCCACATAGCTCATGTCCTTCATGCAAAAATCTACAATGCTCCTAGTAAAATGTCTTACTCAAATGCTCAGAGCAATGGAAGCCAAATGGAGGACCACATTTTATACATGCATGATTGCCCGAGTAACTCTAGCCTAAAAAACAAAAATTCAAAATATACAAGCCTTGGCAGAGCCAGGAATAACATGTGTGTGAGGGTTTCAAAGGAACTTACCTAAACACTTACTGAAGCCTAACCAATCGCGCATGGTCCACGTGAGAATGCCTTGCAAATGTACATGCCATTATTCGATTGTTTGGGACATATCAACCACATCAATTTATGTCCATACGATTTGGAGCTCCTCTATATGTGGTGCAAGAGAGGCATCCATGTTCTCTGCTTTGTACTTTCCTGGGAGGATCAATGACAACAACAGATGGCCCTTCTTGATAGCTAGCCATGGTGGAAGATTATAACTAACCCGACAATTAGGCCATGTGCTCCATGAAGAACTCGGTAATCTGAAGGGATTTACTCCATTCATTTCCAAACCAAAGCGGATACATCCAGGCTCATTCTTAAATCTAGGCCAACTTTCCTCTATGTGCCTCCATGCACAAGAGTCCGAAGCTACCCGCATACTATCATTTATTGATCTAGTATTTGAGTGCCATGTCATCAAAGCGGCTATACACTTGCAGTTGAGCATGCTCTTTCTTCTTAGAATGATAGGAAAGTGTCGAAGGAGCTTTGTAGGGATAAATTTTCCTTGTGTGTTCACTTTATACCTATTTCATCCACGATCGGAAAATGTGCATACCCATTGCAGAAAAAGTATTCAACCATTAGGACATGCATGTATTTTGTGATAATCCAAGCCCAAATTAATTAGAAGCTTTTTAGTGGTTGGACGGGTAAGAGGCATGTGATTCCCTTTTGGCAGGATTTTCTTGTTGAGAAATGTGTCGTTACATGAACAAGTCAGCCCCTTGATCAAATTATTGAATTGTAGCTTGCACTTCTCATGCTTAGGATACAATGTATTTACTTGAAAAGCTCTATGACGGAGGTGTCATACCACCCATAGATAGACTGCAAATTAAGCATTGCCAAAGCGTATGGAGAACAGAGATTTTTGCACCATTGTAAAGCGGCATGCATGCAAGAGTTTGCATCATCTCGCCCTCTTTATCGTGCCTATCATGCCGTCGATATGGATGGGATGGCTGAGGTTGGTTGGAAATACTTCCTTGAATGATGCCGTCTTCTATGTTTTCAATGATGGGATGCATGTCAAAGAACGCATCTAACATCTTCTCCATCTTTACTTCTTGAAATGCCACATCAAGTATTGGTTGGGAGGACTTAGTTGATGGCTGTTCGTTTGAAAATTCTCTTTGCTGGGATGAAATTGGAGTAGTATCTACTTGTGAAGTTCCTGGGGGATTCGCCATGGAGAACTTACCGCACCACGTAAGTGCAGGGGAGGGGGGTTTTTTTTACAAGCTACATAAGTGTATACTTTAGGGGTAGGCCCCCCATAATTTATCTCCCAAGCATAAAAATAAGGAAGGGGGGTATCCGATTTTTATTTTTATTTTTTTGGGGGGGGGGGGGGGGGGACGTGACCCGGGTTGATTACTTGTAACGATTGGTCACCGGTGTGCACTAGAACTTGGATAAGTTTTAAGGAATCTTTTTATCAGTCACACATCAAATTTTGCATCAAGTTGGTCATAAATAAGGGGGCTGATTTGGAGTAGGCCAAGGGTTGATTTACACCAGCTTTGGATAGGTCAAAAATGGATGAGTAGCCAAAGTGCTAATTGGGCACATAGTTTGAAAGTCAAACTAAGATACATTCAGGGTACATCTAGTTATTAGCAAAAATGGTTTCTTAGTACGTTGCCAGTCACTATGCTACACACTCTTTGACTAGTTTTACTCAGTTAAATCATGTGAGACCTAAATTTTATATGTAAGATAGGGGTATGATAGTTTTCTTTATTGATTGTCGTATAAGCATAGAGAGGGGGGTCATATTCCCTAATATAAGTCGTATATAGGGGTTTTATCAAAGTTTTTCGCTCGCAGGTGGCGTCCCATTTTGTATATAGAGTGAATCCCCCGAGTTGAAGTTTGATCTATTATCTCTGGACCTTGAGATTGATAAGGCATGTTTTGTAGTTGCTCTATCAAAAACAGACTATGATTTGTATGTGCTGGTCACAGATTTTTTGTTTTTAAAAGATCTCATGTTTATAGTCTGCACAAGGACACACCATTCTATCGTCCATACTTTATCTCTCAATGATGCAACTAATAATTTACACACTGTTGTTATAACTACACACTACTAAATACATAACAATACATGAAAACACTACAATATGTCGTGCAGAAACCGGCGTAGATGCCGACGAGACAAAGTTAGTTTTCAAACTAAAAAGCACTGAAATAGGTATAAAAAAAGACGCCAATCTCGCATCGTCGATATAAGAATTGATATATCTAGTGTTTAAATAACCTACAAAATACACGTTTAAGCAAGCATCCGTATATGTGCCTATAGTTCTATAGGATATTTCGATGCTTTGATCGAAGTGTGTACCGATGGTTGTACCGTATTCTGTACCAACGACCAAACTTGCAAATTTTTTTGGGCAGAGAGGGTTGGGAACTGATGTTGCATGTACTACAGCAAAAGAAAACAGTCCTCTCTGCCCAAAGGAAGAGTGCACAAGCAACCACACTCCACCTACAAGCTGACCCTAAAGAGGTGTATAGATTAGCAAAATAGTAAGAATAACATAACCACAAAATCAAAAGCTTGATCATAACATAACGGCATAAAGATTTTATAACAATAATTAGGGAGAAAGGGGGACACACCCAACACACAACACAATGCTTCACTATAGCCCAGGGTATATACAGCGCCCCAATCCACTAGAGTTCACCTTCAAAACTCAACACTACCCGCAAACAAACCACCGCTTTCACACAACCATACGCACATACGCCTTGCAATGCACCAAACAGACTCAATCACTCCGCTTCGCTCAATTCACAGCCTTCCGCACTCATACAACCTCTCTATATCTCTCTTTGCACTACAAACCTCGGGGGGTACACACGCCTACACATGCCCGAAAACACACGCACACAAGCAGAGAAGAGAAGGGGGAAGGGGGAATGACGCCCAGAAACAGTAGGGAATAGTCTTCTAGCACAGGCAATATCATGTACAACCAACACACCGCCGGCATGAACCTCGGCAAAACAATGGCTCAAAGGCCTTGGCGAAATCTCCTCAAGCAAAAAAGCTCACATTGGCCAAAGCCCCGGTCCAAAAGACCCTTAAAAATGCATAAAAACCTCCTTTTATACGGGTGTGCCTAAGAGTCCCAAAAAAGAAAAATGTGGGGTGCTTCCATGTCGTGCACTTCATTTGGAGTTCCTTTTAGCATTTGATTGCATTGCAAACGCTTGGCCTAGTTTATTTTTGGAAATATTTACTTGCTACACCTCTTGCCCTTATCCATTCCACTTTGCCTGGCCGCTCGGGCTTCCCTTTTCTTGGCCTTTGAATGCCATTAGCTTTACACTTCAACTGCCCTTACCGGCACTCCTTGCGGTGGGACCCCTCCCTCGTCAAGGCAATAGCGATGTCACTATTGGGGGGTGGGGGGGGGGGGGTACAACCCCTTACTCTCAAAACACTTGGCCATTGGCGGGCGCGAGCACCGCCCCTTAGCTACTTGCCACGTCATCATCGAACGAAACCACCGCCATGCGACCACCCACAGGTGCGTGCTATCTCCTTGCACCACAGGCCACTGCCGCCAAAATCGCCGCCAACAAACGCTACAGCAGCGCCCAGCGTTTCGCCGCCATAGCCATGGGGAGGGGAGCTCCCCTCACTCCTCTTGTGTACTAATGGGAGAGGCTACGCCTGCTATATATATCGCGGCTTCTCAGCTCCGCCTTGCGCATGTGGGTTATACCCCAGCCACGTGGCGGCTCCACAATGACAAGCACCCCAAGGCCTTGAAAATAAACACCACCCCCTTTCTCAAAAAAACTTTTTGTTTTCCCCCAACTTTGCCTTCTTGCCAACTGGCCCCTGATGGCCCATTTGCATAGCTGTTGAACCCGGCAAAAAATTCATTGAACCGACTCCACTTTTCCCAAACTTTGCTCCACCTCAGGACTCTCTTAGCCCTCGGACCGAGGCTGCCAAAACACGATCAATTCATCTGCCATCAACTCTGAGCAAAGACACAACCCAGTTTCCTGACTCCGTTTGGCATGCAGTCTCTTCCTGTTAGCTTCGTATGATGCATACCCTGCTCTAGAACTTCATCGAGGCTCAAAAGATGCCAGATGGCACATTCTCCAATGCGACCAAGTGGCCTCAGACTTGGCCCCCGAAAAAACTTCCAATGATCATATCTTGCAAACCATGACTCCGATCCGCAATCCAAAAAGATGGGTAGGTCCATGAATCGAGCTCTACACATCTATACCTCAAGTTCCACTTGGATCACCTGTCCCCAGATGCCCTGTCCGGCAAAAATCTGCAAACCACTAAAGCTTCAACCTTCAATAACTTGGGCTCCGTAGCTCGGTTTGATGAGTTGTTTGGACCTGCTTCTTCAGCACTTCAAGCTCTTCATTTTTGGACCCAAAGGCTGCACTTTGCATCTCCTTCACTTGTTACCCCAATTAGCCCCTTATGGAGCCTTCCCTAGCCTATAAGCCGCCTCATGCATACACTTCCGCTGCCACCTGCTATCCCCAAATCTTCCTAGCTGCTTCAGTCCTTTGCCATGCTTCTGCTTGCCTGTACACATTTGTCCATGCCACCTTCTAGAGTCGACACACTTTGGCTGCACCATCATTGCCCACCCCCCTGTTGAGCATTTATGCTCAACCACAAAAGAGCTTTATCCCACTAGAAACTGCAAAACCTGGCACACACTATGAGAAGACTAAAACCATATGTAGATGATTTTATTGCACCCTATTGCCAAACCTTCAAGTGGGTTGCCCCACCCCCTGCATCACATAGCTTCCACCTGGATCAAACACCTAGCTCTATTCACTTTCATCCATCTGCAACAACCTTCGATAGTGCCCTACCCAAGCAGGTAGACCACCATGTGTATAGGCTGCCCATAGCCTACCTTCTGCACTCCATGCACTTCTTTGCAACCTGTCTACTCCATACCAAGCATCACCAAACATATCATCATCAACAAAACAAGTACCTGATGCCAAGCTACAACACATGTCTGACCCTCCCTCGCAACCAAATAAACTGGAGGCCTTGAGCATAGAACTCTGCACCTACTGAACTAGCTTCCATAGAGCTGTATCTACCATCTTTTTCATCAACCATAATTCACATACCTTCACTAGAAGCAAAGCCATTTCTTGAGATTCTCCTTTCTCCACCATTGGACATGTCTACTGCATCGGAATCTCCTCCGTATTTGGCATCACAACCTCCTCTTTGGCCACACACTCAACTTCAGCATCATTGAGCCCTTCCTTGTCAACCGGCCCTTCAAGTTCGATCAACACCTCTTGCTTTTCAGCTTCAGTCTCTTGCTCTTTAAGCACCTCTTCTACCGCTGCATCATGCTCCTCCAAGGAAAAGAGAAACTTGTTCTCTACTGCATCCATCTCAAGTTCCTCCATAGACACGGCTGTTTCATCACCCTTGGCAAAATTCTGCACATGTTGCACCGCCATGGCACATTCCACCTCTACTTTCATCAGCACAACCATTAGCATGGCACCACATACCACCTTCACTTGCACTCCATCATCTGTAGGCCTAGACCGCTCCACTTGGCTTTCATCAATTATCTCGCTTGCTCTGTTCCCTGCTCTTCTTGCACATGTGCTATAACCATATCATCAAACATATAAGAGGGCAGCTTTACCTTTACCAGCTCGGGTTCATCAGATTCCGTCTCCTCGTCATAGGATGTGGACTCATCCGCTCTATCCTCCTCGCTTGTCTCCCAGCTAATCGAGCTTGTATCATCATCGGCATCGGCATCGGCATCATATACCGACTCCAAATCATCATCTGCATCCACTTGCTACTCCACAAAAGCTTGATCATCTTCACCACTTTGCAAACTTTCTTCATGAGCTTCTGAACCCTTGGTATCTACATCTCGATTGCATTCTGCTACCTTGTCATGCAAACTTTCAACAAGAACACGCTTTACCTCTTCAATCCGTACTGGAACCTCCGCATCTGCTACTGCTTTTGCATCTTGGTTCACCTCGACATGGAGCTTCTCCTCATTGACAAGCTCTTCCACTCTTGGCACATGCACATCACAAACCGGAAACCTCCAAGGAACATAACCAATAGTAGGTCTTACCTCCGCAGGCCTTGCATTTTGCACAATTGGAAACACCTTTGGTTGTACCAAAGAGCACTTCGCTACCTCCGCAACATGCATATAATCTGATGGCTTTAGCACTCCCAATTCCAGCTTCCGCTTCACCTTTCTGCTCTTTAACTTTGCCAGATAGACCATGTCTTCATAGGTCTACGCCATCTTCGACCTTTTCTCTAATCCTCGGATGCAAGCACTCTAACAGCTTTGACAGCTTCAAAGATTGATTGCTTTTGACCCCAATAGCAATCTCCAACTGTTTCCAACAAGCTTCAAACTGCTCAATGAAAATAGAGAAATCTTTACTTACATCCTGGTGTACCACCTTCAGTCTTGCACCGGCTTTTTCCGCCGTAATCACCTCTCAAAACTGCTCCAAAAACTGACTCTGCAACCTTTGCCATGATTCTTGATCACTGCTCTCTAGTCCATCCAACCACACCTTTGCTTTACCTCGCATCAATCGTGTCACCGTCTGTAACCTTTTTTTGTATCCATCGACATACGCATCGACAACAACCATAATTCGAAATCTGCTAACCAATCCTCGGGATCTTCGACACCCGTAATTGTGGGGCCAATACCTGGCTCCACCATCTCTATCAGCTTCAACCTCGACCATCAAACATCTCGACCATCAGCCAACCGCTTCCTCGGCTAAAAAACACCACTTTCAACCGCAAATTGGAGCATCGGACAGCTCCTCAGTGGGGGCACCAAAAGATGGAGAGGGGGAAAGGGGGACACACCTAGCACACAACACAATTCCTCACTATATCCTAGGGCATACACAGCGCCCCAATTCACTAGAGTTCACCTTCAACACTCAATACTACCCGCAAACAAACCACCGCTTTCACACAACCCTCGACCATCAAACATCTCGACCATCAGCCAACCGCTTCCTCGGCTAAAAAACACCACTTTCAACCGCAAATTGGAGCATCGGACAGCTCCTCAGTGGGGGCACCAAAAGATGGAGAAGGGGAAAGGGGGACACACCTAGCACACAACACAATTCCTCACTATATCCTAGGGCATACACAACGCCCCAATTCACTAGAGTTCACCTTCAACACTCAATACTACCCGCAAACAAACCACCTCTTTCACACAACCATATGCACATACGCCTTGCAATGCACCAAACAAAATCAATCACTTCGCTTCGCTCAATTCACAGCTTTCCGTACTCATACAACCTTGCTATATCTCTCTTTGCACTACAAACCTCGGGCAGCACACACGCCTACACATGCCCGGAAACACACGCACACAAGCAGAGAAGAGAAGGGGGAAAGGGGAATGACGCCCAAAAACAGTAGGGAATAGTCTTCTAGCACAGGCAATATCATGTACAACCAACACACTGCCCGCATGAACCTCGGCAAAACTAAAAAACAATGGCTCAAAGGCCTTGGCAAAATCTCCTCAAGCAAAAAAGCTCACATTGGCCAAAGACCCGGTCCAAAAGACCCTAAGAAATGAACAAAAACCTCCTTTTATAGGGGTGTGCCTAAGAGTCCCAAAAAACAAAAGTGGCGTGCTTCCATGTCGTGCACTTCATTTGGAGTTCCTTTTAGCATTTGATTGCATTGCCAACACTTGGCCTAGTTTATTTTTGGAAATATTTACATGCTACACCTCTTGCCCTTATCCCTTCCACTTTGCCTGGCCGCCCGGACTTCCCTTTTCTGGGCCTTTGAATGCCATTAGCTTTACACTTCAACTGCCCTTACCGGAACCTCCTTGCAGTGGGACCCCTCCCTCGTCAAGGCAATAGCGATGTCGCTATTGGGGGGGGGGGGGGGGGTACAACCCCTTCCTCTCAAAAAACTTGCCATTGGCGGGCGCGGGCACCGCCCCTTAGCTACTTGCCATGTCATCATCGAACAAAACCACCGCCATGCCGCCGCCCACGGGTGCGCGCTACCTCCTTGCAACACCGGCCACTTCTACCAAAATTGCCGCCAACAAACGCTGCAGCAACGCCCAACGTTTCGCCGCCATAGCCATGGGGAGGGGCGCTCCCCTCACTCCTCTTGTGTACTAATGGGAGAGGCCACGCCTGCTATATATATCGCGGCTTCTCAGCTCCGCCTTGCGCATGTGGGTTATACCCCAGCCACGTGGCGGCTCCACAATGACCAGCACCCCAAGGCCTTGAAAATAAACCACCCCCTTTCTCAAAAAAACGTTTTGTTTTCCCCCAACTTTGCATGCTTGCCAACTAGCCCCTGATGGCCCATTTTCATAGCTGTCGAACTCGGAAAAAAAAACATTGAACCGACTCCACTTTCCCCAAACTTTGCTCCACCTCATGACTCTCTTAGCCCTTGGACCGAGGCTGCCAAAACACGATCAATTCATCTGCCGTCAACTCTGAGCAAAGACACCCAGTTTCCTGACTTTCATATCTCCTTGCTCCGAACTCCGTTTGGCATGTAGTCTATTCCTCTTAGCTTAGTATGATGCATACCCTGCTCTAGAACTTCGTCGAGGCTCAAAAGATGCGAGATGGCACATTCTCCAATGCGGCCAAGTGGCCTCAGACCCGGCCCCCGAAAAAACTTCCAATGATCATATCTTGCAAACCATGACTCCGATCCGCAATCCGAAAAGACGGGTAGGTCCATGAATCGAGCTCTACACATCTATACCTCAAGTTCCACTTGGATCACCTGTCCCCAGATGCCCTGTCCGGCAAAAATCTGCAAACCACTAAAGCTTCAACCTTCAATAGCTTGGGCTCCGTAGCTCGGTTTGATGAGCCGTTTGGACCTGCTTCTTCAGCACTTCAAGCTCTTCATTTTTGGACCCAAAGGCTGCACTTTGAATCTCCTTCACTTGCTACCTCAATTAGCCCCTTATGGAGCCTTCCTTGGCCTATAAGCCGCATCATGCATACACTTCGGCTGCCACCTGCTATCCCCAGATGTTCCTAGTTGCTTCAGTCCTTTGCCATGCTTCTGCTTGCCTGTACACATTTGTCCATGCCACCTTCTAGAGTCGACACACTTTGGCTGCACCAGCGTGTATAGTGACTCTGTATTTTAAAAAAGTTCTTGGGAAGAGGGCATGCAGCCTGGCATATGGGCTATGTCCCGTCAAAGGGAAGACACAGCCATATGCCAGGCTGCATGCCCCCTGCCCAAGAAAGCAAAGTAGTACCAAAAGCAATTTCTCAAAAAACCAAGCCTCTTACAAGATAACCATGTAGGATCTCACACGAGATTTAAGGCTAGATGTTGTCATAGAAAGGAAAGACGAGAACATAATCAAAAGAGATTGCAAAAATAAAAACCATAAACATAACGATAACCATGAATGACTATAACTGCAACCATAATCATAACCAAAATGACTTGACCATAACCATAATGTTAACAGTAACCATAACCGACCATAACCATAACCATAACCATAACCATAACTGACCATAATTATAACATAACGATGACAAATCCAAAACAATCAACATAACAATGACCAATCCAAAACAATCACCATAACAATGACCAATCCAAAACAATCACGTACTTGTCCATAAAAATCACTACGACATAACCATGCAACAAATAGATGCCATAACCACAACCATAACCATCATTAGTGTCCAAAATACAATCTCATACTGGATACATAAAAAGGACTCCTGTCGCAAAGTGTAGCCGCCGTCAGAATCAACACTTGCACATAGAGAGACAAATAATTCACAAATTAGAGTGATATTAATTAGTTCATCTCACATGCACATATTGACCACATAATTTGCCTCAACTCTCTCACCTCATTCAATGGCAGCAGTCTAAGTCTTGCTAGTAGACTGTCTCTCCTTGGGTTTTGAGATCCTCTAGTAGAGGAATCAATCCTTGTTGATATGTAGTGGTCTCCTCATCATGTGTTGGTGCTCATATCACTGCAAGTTTTTGCATTTACTCAAAACATTGCATAAGAGTGACTCACCGTTCTTAAAAAAATCAATCTAACATACACGACAGATACAAAAACACCATAGGATACTCACAAACTCATACAAAAGGTGTCAAATCTTTGGTTACTGAGATGAGATGTATCCCTGGAAAATAGATGACTCTTTGTGGCATCTCTTTGCTGCCTGAACCTTGTGTTTTGTCAACTCCTCCTCCTCTCTGATTTGTTTCCACACCTCGTGTGGAATTCCACTAGGCTTTGATTGGCCTAGCCTAAAACATCAGCCAGCACGATCTCAATGGTGTTCCATAGTGTCCCATGCAACACCACTGATCCACCTCCTGAGAACCTCCTGTGAAACCGAAGCCGGCGGTGGCGGAGCCGGCTTGTACTCTTGAAGGATGAACTCCACTATCTAATTGATCTTGTTGTGGTCCTACTATGGCCAAGGATCCCTGATGGTGTTAGGAAACTGTAGCTTTGTGAGTTGGCAAATCCATTGTCTTATCTCAGTCCCGACCACATGCATGTCCCGACCACATCCATGTTGGGCTATCCATCCTCCCATATGTGATAGACCTTGGAGGCATTGTGCTCGTGTGCCCCCCAAGGTGCCCAAGGTGTACCTAGCAGTGTTTCTACATTTGAAGGGGTCATGAGCGAGGAGGGACCGAAGCATCTGTAGACCCTTACCCACAGCAACCCCCACCTCCACTTGAAGATTGCTGAGAACATCGAGTGTGAGCATGACTGGGAAATGCGCCTATTGGCGAGTCTGAAGTAGTAAGGGGGCACTGTCGGACTCGCTGAGCCTGTCACCCTGGGTGTCAAAGCGGCCATGACTGGAGATCTAGTTCCCATTGGTGTCGCACCCACAGGTGTTGTATCCTCGGGTGTCCAACCCTCTAGTGTCGTACCGCTACCGCGTGCTACCCAATACTATGAAGCTACTACCATCTGAGTAGGGGTCATCCGTGTGATGAAGCACATAAATGCATCCTTGCTCATAGACGTGGGATTTGGTGAAGAATCACCCATACTAAAGTCTTGCACCAAGGAAGCAAAAGAAAAATTTAGAATACATTTAATTACATATGCTAGATACAAATCAGCATATCGAGACCAACACATACAAGCATCAACTATTGACGAATCATTGATAAGAGCTTGCACTATATTATCTTATATCTCCAACTAAAGGCATAAATCTACCCCAACTCATTGTGGTATGTTGTCTCCATCCATATTGAGGTCATCTTCATCTACAACTGCCAAATCTTCCTCATCCGCCACATCCTCCTCATCTCCCACATCTTTGTCTACACCACCTTTGTCTGCCACGTCTATTGCCATGCAGCCATCTGCATCATCTGGCTAGCTATCCAAGACAAGCTCTTGGCCTTCAAATACTTGCCTATTTCTAGAGAAACCTAAACCACAAACCACCATTGTGGCTCTCGAGGATCCGGTACAAAGACAACTTACTCACAATTTTCAAGAAGCGCAAACGGGTCGCTCACATCGGTTCAAACCTCGCTAGATTCTATCTGCACAAGCCCGCTTCTATCTCGATGCACTCTTGCATTGTGACCATACGTAATCACCTTGAACCACTTTATATCCAACAAAAACATCTCAAACTTCCTGAAGCTAATTCTCAAGATATCTGAAATCACACCACAGTAATCTAGGTTACTAATGCACTCATTTGTGTCTTTGGCGTTGGCTCTACTCTTTTGCAAAAAGTTGACCATTACCCCACTATCAAACGTGTTTCTTCTACTGTCACTCTATGCAATCCTGAAATGCTTGCCACCATAGAGCCTAAAATCTATGCCAAGGCTTCAAAGGAGATGCTCCGATATGTGGAGTTGCCCTTGTGGTAGCTCCCCAACTCAGCATAAGTATTAATGTTAAGCCACCATCTTCTCAATAGAACATTTTCTTCACGATATTAAAGTTCAAAACAGATAGAACTCAAGAGTGCTATGTTGGTATAGTATGCTTCCTACAGCATAAGAGGGGTGCCTTATTTGCATGTAGAGGAAATTCTTAGATGGCATATGGTTTGCAAATCTCATCTGTAGATATAGAAACACACATCATACAAGGTGTTTGTTGCTGAGAATAAATGTGGCCGTTTATATCCCCTTCTCACACTCATGTAGAATCTCAGTGCCTCCATGATGTGTTTTTTGAATTATGATATAATTTTTATATGTCATGCCCTATCGATATTTCCTCGCTCACAGTATAACTCTGATCGATGTGATTGTTATGGATAGAGAGATGATGCTCATGTTTTATGATTTATGTGATTTGATTATGGTTCACTAGTGGAAGACTAAGGATTGAGAGGGGACCAATCTCCACCATCATATCACCTTGTAGATCGGGTGATTGACACTCTCTCTGGCTCTCTGTTTTAAGAGAAGTCTCTCTATTTTGTAATTCTCTTTCAATCTATAAAAACAAGGTCTCCCATGGGTGCAAGCATCCTATTTTGGCCCTTGTCTTGTGTTGGTCTCCTCCATCATCTCTCCTACTCTTTGTCTCTCTCATTCATGCATAGCACTCCCCTCTTAGAGGTGCACACCTATACAACCATCATTGTCTCTTTGGGGATAGTATATGCAATTGTTGATGTAGAGAATTTCCCTTGAGAAATAAGGACTGAATCCTCCTTGATCAAGAAAAAACTCAGGTGATCAAAGTCCAACTTATCCTTAGTAATCTACAAGCAAAGTACTTGCTCAACAACCATGTACTTTATAGGTAACTTTGTGAGAACTATTGCTGCTACAGTGTAGATGAAAATGAACCATCCATAGCCGAAAATTGATCTTGAACTACTTTGCCTGCATAAGAAATTATTGCATTGTACTCTATGGTTCAAACTAAATATTGAACAACCATCCAAGCAAAGTGACTACTCGCATAGTGGACCCCCAATCAAAGAGTCTTACCAACTTGAATCACATTGCGTAGTAGACCATCTCCCATTCACAAAACAACGTATGTTACAGATTTCATCTTTTGAAATTCAACACGTGAGCTTTGGAATTGGCCATATTATTGGAACCTTTTGTGCAAATCAATGTTATATATATAGTTACTTGATACAAAAAAATGGGACCTCTAAGACCTCACTTACAAGAGAATGTGTGATTTTGAAGATATGATGCATGAAAAAAATACAAGATGACAACAAATTTATGAGTTATAGGAGACCGACCAAGAAAGGAGGAAACATGCAGTAGATGATTGGTATAACATAAAGGAGAATGTGTGATTTTGAAGATATGATGCATGAAAAAAAATACAAGATGACAACGAATTGATGAGTTATAGGAGAGTGACCAGGAAAGGAGGAAACAGGAAGATGATTGGTATAACATAAAGCCATTCATCTGCAACCTGGTTAGCAAGTTGAAGCGGGAGCACAAAGTGCTGAAAAACTCAGATCATAGATAAAGCTCACTAGGATAACCAAGAAGCACTTGGAGCATGAGGGCAGGTTGGTGGAGCTAAAAAGTGTAATAAAGGATTTCTTCAAGAAATGGCCAGAACAAATTCATAATAAGGAAAGGTGCCTCCTACCACCACACCTTGCATGCATCCGAAGTACTGGAGAGGCCACCCAAAGTAGTACCCATGCCAAAAGGAAAGGTGCCTCCTACCACCACACCTTGATGCATACCAAGTACTAGAGAGGCCACCCAAAGTAGTACCCATGCCAAAAATGGGGCCAGGGCCAAGAAAAACCACTTTCAGTTTAGAGAGCCTGGTTGTTAAATTTAAGAAATCTTCTTGACAAGGGCTAGGTGGATGTTTGTTGACAATGGGGGAATCTAGTTTGAAAAAGAGGTGGATTAAGGCATGACAATTCTTGTATAAATTATTGAAATGCTGAATGTTTTGACTTGCCTTGGAAGTTGAATGCCCAATTAGGGTTGTGTTTAAGGTATAGTTGGAGCTGGCTTCTTATGGATGGTTTGGTTATTGAGTTATAAACCACAGTTCATTGAGAATGTATCTAGGAGAAGTAAACTTGTCCTGATTATGGTCAAGGTTTGACAAGGGGTGTAGTTGCTTGGGCTTACTTAAAAGCCATATGTTGGAATATTGAATTGTTTACTAGCGAGAATGAAACTTGATTACCTGTTGTGACTAGAAAGGATTGTAGCATTATAGAATCTTGGGGTGCAAAAATATGAGAGAATTTTAGCTCTATGCTTGTACAATTACCATTATAAGTGGATATGATATAGGTTTTCAAGCATTGCTAGCTGGGTTTGACTAGCACATGGTGGGGATTGGTTGTGGTTTACTGACTTGCCTCTTATTATGGCTTGTCTCTGACTCTGATCTTTGCCTCTAACTAACTTACCTCTAAATTCCTTTTGAGTGAAATATGCCAACCTATATCAGCTCATTAGGTATGCTTAATACCACACACACACACACACACACACACACACACACACACACACTCTGTCGCTCTCTCTAAATGTTTTCTTTCTCTCATCCCCTCTCTCTCGCTCTCTCAAAGTACTTGCATAATTTTTCAAAAAATTGTTTTGAACAATAGGTTAGGTAAGTCTTTTGAAGCTTGGATAACAATCAAAATGACCTTTTAGACACTCGTATTATCCATTTAGATTTAATTAAGTGTTTTTTTTGTTTAAATGGATGCAAGTGAGGTGTTTGTTTTTAAGAGTTCTTGGTTTGGATGTTGTTCAATAATTAAAGCACACACAAGACCTCATTTATTCACTTTACATTTGGTTGGTGGGATGGCAATGGCATTCATTACTCCAAGTGTACAAGATTGTGGTTTGAAAAGTGCTTATATCTATCTATTTTGTGAGATTGGTCAGAGGTCTTTAAAATGAACAAAGTGTATCATGGTCATGGCTTTGATCAAAACCTAATCTATGATAACCTAGCTCATTGTCACCGTGCTTATAGTTGACATATAATAAAGGTAGCATGAAACCATTCTATGATGGGAATCTTACTCTTGTAGCTATGATGTTTAGTGGCTTATTGGTATTTAGGTAGTAGGAGTTACCAACTTTAATTTTCTCTAGAAGATCAATTTTAATGCTTGACTTGCATTATAGGTACTATGTTTCAATTTTCGTTCTCCCTTTTTCGTTGGGATAGGCTTTAATGGGATAGGCTTCACATTTCAAGCTTGCCCATACTTTCTCATACAGCTGAGTTGTAGACACATTATATTCAGACAACTGAGTTGTAGACATATCATACTCTATTGAAGGTAATGCATGCACATCACAATGAAATGGCCATTATGGCTTCATGTGAATGCCATGTGGGTGCCACCTGTTGCATATGTATTTGTGAAAGCTCCTGCAATACATATAAGCTCCAAATGGCACAAGGTAGTGACCATGCTATTGCCATGTGCTATGCTCACACACACTCTCTCTCATACACCCATTTTGTCAAGACAAGGGTCGCACGGCTAAGAGTCACCAGTCAAGGTCTAGGAGTCCATTGAGGTTAAGAACCTTATAGGAAGGACCCAACCAAAGATCTAGTGGCAAGGGATCCTTAACTAGAGTGCACAGGGTGCTTTTATAAGGAGTTGGCTAGGTGAAGCTTTAGGGTCTTTAGTCTCTCTATTTTCATGTTGGTATCAAAGCAGGTGAGTGAAAGACTGTGACATTAGCACCAAAATTTTCATATGTGTCACAACAAGCCCCATAGTCTTTGTCAATTTCATTTTTAATGACTATTTAACGTAGAGTATCAGGAACAATTTTGATTGCCAAAAGTTGTTAGGTATTGAGTAAGGCTTGTTAATGTAGCAAGTTATGATTACTCTTCTATTCAAAACACATAGAAACCTTAATGGATGTCTGTGTTTATACTTTGCAACTGCTAAAGGATATCTTAAAGAAAACTTTAGTTAGTACTTGATGCTCTATGAGATCTTAGTTATGATGAATGATTGAGATATATGCTATGAGCCTATGCCTACTCTCTCAGTATGAGAATATAGTTATGTGGTCGAGAAATTTTGGGTGTGGAATCTCTCATACTTTTGTTTTCAAGGATAAAAATGTTTATCAAAGGAGGGACTAATACAATGCTAAACAATATGCTATGAGCATACTTAGTTGGTGTTGACGGATACACTATGAATGTACACGAGCACAAGTAATAAACCAATTGGAAATATGATTTGCCAATATTGAGTTTTTGATAAGATTGTTACTACAGGATTGGTCAAGATTGGCAATCAATCTAGATCAGCTGCTATGGTGGAATTAGCTAGATTATTTGAAAGTCTTAAAGTATCTTGAGTGCTCTTAAGAAGAGGTTTCTCCTTAAGAGTTTTTGAGGACGTTGTTAGGATTTTTTCGGTTTAAAGTTTGCCGACTCATGTATACACGGTGTGCTCGCTTTTTCCCTTTCTGAGTTTGCTATGGTTGCTTGCACAGTGCTGAGACCGATACAAGTATTAAAGCTGCTTCGAGGCGCATCTAGGTGGAACCTTAAAAACTTGAGCTCCTCGGCACCGGTTTGATCGAGGATCGACGCATTTCAAAGCTTGAATTTGGTCATCATGTAAGGCAAACCCGGACATCCAGTAGTCAAAATAAGTGTGTGAAATGTAAGCTAAAAATAAGCTGCCATGAGAGATCGGATCATTAGGAAAAGTTTGGACTAAAAAATGGGCCTTGTAAGAATTGTTGATGTGGCATAGCTTTCAAAAAGTGGGGATCGGTAAATTTTTTGCAAATAAGATCCAAACTTGTCGGAGGTTGGATATTTAGAATCTACTCTTCAAATGCTATCTATTGATATATAGCATGCATGTATCGGACATTGCCTTCATGTAGATCTAGAAAAAGGTGACATTAGATATCCGTAACGGTAACAAAACCTGATTGATTGAAAACAAATGGCATAACTTTCATAGAAGTCATCCAAACTTTTGGGACCTTAGCTCTTTAGAATCCATTTTTCAAGAACTTTCCAATGATAGGTCATATCATGGGGTTCTAAGCAATATTTAGAGGGGTCTACCGGGTTGCTTTTTTTTGTACAACTTTGATGATGTGGCACTCTTAAAAGACCCAAAAATGAGTTCAAAATTTTCTTAATGTGTCATCAATGCAAGAGAGTGGTGGAGCAACAAAGAAAGGTAGCTCATGGAAGCTCGAGTCTTGAACACTCGGAAGGGGTACTACTGACTCTGTAAGTGCCGAGTGGGTGGAAGTTTTTACGAGAAGGCAATGATGGATGGATATTCGGGATGGGAGGAGAACGGTTAAAAGCAATTCGAGTTCGAGGCTTCGGGTGGGAACCAATTTCTGGTTACTTCGTTAGTGTAGTAGCCAAAATCTCAATTCTGGCTCCACGTTCGTCCACATGGCTTTTCGTTTTTTTAAAATGTGTACGTCGTTATTGCGCTTTTGCTGGTTCGTCCAGTGCGCACCGGTTGTCGTTTCCCTTCCTCTCCTCTCCCGCTTCTCTTCTGCAGCAGACCAACACAGTGCAGCATACTTTGCTTACAACGTCACAGGGCCCTGAACGCAGCTCTCAGCCTTTTGGACCTCCTTCAACATCATTTCAACAAGCAGAGCATGTCTCTGCATACCAATCTGCTACGAACACAGGCCTTTGAAGTCCTCAACTCATAAAGGCATTTTCATGTTGAAGGAAGTAACTTCCCAGCTGTAGATGCACTGGTCTTTTTGTCGAAGTAGTCAAGGGAAGCAGCAACAGACCACCCAACAGGCCTCATGAGATGGCATTGGGTGCAATCGAGGAGCGGCAACGCCTTTATGAGTCCAAGAAGGAGTCACTGCGCAGAGAAATTGAACAGTTGCGAGACTTCTTCTCTTCCATGGAGAAGGAGCGTGAGCTATTGGAATGCCAAGTGAAGGCTACACAGGCCCTTTGCCATCGTAAGCTTGTGAAGGCAGAGAAGGATCTTCAACAGGCCCAATCTCGCCTTCGAGAAACCTAAAATGAGGCTGCTGTGTTACTTGAAGGCAAGCACCAAGAAATGGAGCGTCTTCAAAAAGAGAGAGATGATTGCAAGGCTCAAGCTGGGCACCTTGCTGGTGAATATGACTTCTGTAAAGGGTATACTCATTACTTGGAAGAGAAGATATGTGTTCTGGTTGCAAAGCTCCATGAGTACCATCAAGACCTTCACAGGAAGATCGAAGAGATTGTTGAGACACGAAGTTGTGGTGTGAGCGAGCTGGAATGGGTCAAGCAGAACATGATGAATTTTGAAAAGAATCTCCTTGAACTTCATAACTCAAACAATCAGGTGTCTGTTTGATGGTGTATAATGTCTAAAATCTCTTCTGCATGACATCAACTTTATCATAGGATGATCAAGGTATTGCAAGCAAGACGTTTCTGCCATTTCAGAAGGTTTGGGGTTTGGACAAATTGAACATCTTTCAATGTTTTTTTCCAGCTTTCATCAGACAAAGAACACCTGATGCAGGAGCTGCTGCAAGGACTGAAGCAACTAGAATGCCCGAAAAGTGGTAGGGGCATTTAATCAAGTTATGCACATCTGGCTTATGATATGGTATGTATTAGGAATTAAATTGTCTAGAATTGTGCATCTTGAAAAGCTATGGTTGGGCATCTTGAAAAGCCATGGTAGATTTAATGTCAGGGGAGAGCTGCGTCAAAGTTTTTGCGTTAGTATTAATTGCTGAGTTGCTACCTCTCATATCTCTCTCTTTTTGCAAGTCGCCTTCAAGAGCATAGATTTTCAGCTTGAGGACAGAGATTGCAGCTTCTCTCAACTGTGCTCCTGCCTCTGCCTAAAGCTCTAAAAAAAAAAACGACCTCCTGCCAAACAGTTCGCAGGTTCAGGTTCTCTCTCTCTCTCTCTCTCTCTCTCTCTCTCTTATCCACAATTTCTTCGCAGGTTCAGGTTCTCCCTTTACCTTCAAACAGTTTCTCCCTTTACCTTCAAACAGTTTGCAGGTTCAGGTTCTCTCTCTCTCTCTCTCTCTCTCTCTCTCTCTCTCTCTCTCTCTCTCATCCACAATTGCTTCGCAGGTTCAGGTTCTCCCTTTACCTTCAAGTTTGGCAAGTAACTTGGCCTTTATTGGGGTCTCTGAATACGAAGGCAAAGTGAAAAATAGAGCTACACCAGTCAACTTACCTGTGAAGCTGATAAAGTCTGAGGCCATCTTATCAGAAGGGGTGGTTCTGTTCTCTATTATTCTGAACAAGCCTTTAAAAGCAAGCGAGTCAACATTAGTGGATGTTTACACAGTCTTTACACATCTTTTGAAACCTTTTCCAGAAGAAATTACTCAATCAGATGTACAGCTTGTGCTTTATTATGACAGTGTGTATGTTCTGTCTCCTTATCCTGTAAAAGTACAGAAAACCTCCTTCAAACTGCCTAGCAATCCACGGATTGAGTCTTACACAAAGGTTAACCCAGTAAAGCTAGCAGATGCTGAAATAAAATATGGTCCTTATGAAAATATTCCAGCATTTTCTTCTCTACCCATCACTGTACATTATGAGAACAACGAGCCATTTGCTGTTGTGGAAGAGTTGGTGCAGGAGATAGAAATCTCTAACTGGGTCAATATTTATGTAACTGAAAACTATCAACTTACTCATGGTGGAGCTAAGCATAAGGGTGGTTTTTCAAGGCTCGACTTTCATGCTAGACCAGGAATAAGTGGGAGGGCATCCCTTCGTGTCTTGCAGGCTCGCCTTCCTCCACGAGCTCATTCTCTCTACTACAGAGATGAGATTGGCAATGTTTCAACATCACATCTGCCTCTTGACAAGGACAAGACAGAGCTTCTATTTGAGCCAAGGTACCCCTTGTTGGGAGGCTGGCATGTGACTTTTACTATTGGTTATGGAGTTCCTTTACAGGACTTTGTTTTTCGGGCAGCTGATGGGCAAAGATACCTGAGATTTCCTTTTGGATGCCCTATTCAAGATGTTGTTGTAAAGAAACTTATTGTGACAGTGGTGCTACCAGAAGGGTCGAAAGAACCTTCTGTTCAGGTTCCATTTACTGTAGAGGAATCAAATGAGGTCCAGTACAGCTATCTTGACAGTGCTGGAAGAACTGTTGTCGTTTTGGCAAAAAAGAACGTAGTGCAAGAGCATAATGTTTTCTTCGAGATATACTTTAAATTCAACCCAATGGCAATGCTGGTTGAACCACTGATGCTCGTTACTGGATTTTTTCTTTTTTCCATTGCCTACGTTGCGTATGCTGAGCTCGACTTTTCTATATCAAAATCCTCAGCTTCATACCAGGCTCACATTCAGCGTGCAGAGCTTATCGATGTCGTCGATCGGATTGCACTTATTGCAGGATATGCCCGACATGGGCAGGTTCACGAAGCTCTGGGCTATTTTCATTGCTTGTGAAGCGAGGGCCTCTCTTCGGATGCGGTCACCTATGCTTGTGCCTTGAAGGCATGCGTTATTATTCAAGACGTTGATTTGGGTAAACAAATTCATGACGAGATTGCTAGTCAGAGGTTGTTGGAGAAGAATGTCGTGCTTGGCAATGCGTTGGTATACGTGTATGCTAATTGTGGTGTATTTTGGAAAGCACAACAAGTTCTGGAGGAGCTTCCCAACCGAGATGTCATCTCTTGGACGTATTAATTGCAGTATATGCCCAACAGGGCCAGAGCCAGGAAGCTTTGAATTGTTTCCATTGTATGCGAAGTGAGGGTTTCTTTCCAGATGCAGTCACTTATGCTTGCATTTTGAAGGCATGTGGCATTATGTGAGACATTGTATGGGCAAACAAATTCACGATGAGATTGTCAATCAGGGGCTGTTGTAAAGAACTGTCATGCTTGGCAATGATTTGGTTGACATGTATGCCAAGTGTGGTGTACTTTTGAAAGCTCAACAAGTCCTTGACGAGCTTCTTGATCGAGATGCAGTCTCTTGGAATGCATTGATTGCAGGTGATGCCCAATAGGGGCAAGGCCAAGAAGCATTGGGATGTTTCCAGCGGATGCGAAGCGAGGGCTTCTCTCCAGATGCAGTCACCTATGCTTGCATTTTTAAGGCATGTGGCACTTTGAAAGACGTCCACATAGGAAAACAAATTCATGATGAGCTTGTTAGTTGGGGACTGTTCAACAAAAATGTCGTGCTTGGTAATGCTTTGGTTGCCATGTATGCCAAGTGTAGTACTTTCCGAAGCACAACAAGTTCTTGACAAGATTCTTCCTAAAGTTCCTCCACCCAAATAGTCACAAGCTTATCTCCTTCATCCTCCATTGTCATCTCTTGCAGCGGGTTAAGAGCAGGAGATGCCCAGCATCATTGATGCAAGGTGCATCGACGACAGACATCCAATGGCGCGGTGAGTGAGCATTATCATTCTGTGATGATTTTTGACATATTTGACACTGCGAACGCAGTTAATGAACACACTGAGAATTGCACGTTGCCGTGGGAATGGCACGTTCCCTCATATTATAAAAATTGGGGAGGATTGTGCAAACTACTCCGTGCAAGGAAACTTGCATGTTTTGAACAACAAACAATTAATAACATTGACATCTTGTATGATTGCGAACATTGAGCTTGACAAACCTCTAACCCTCCTCGTGGTTTGCTGCAAGGTACCCCTCTGAAGCACTACGATGGGTATCTCATTCTTTCAAGGTATACCTTTGAACCACGGCAATCGGTGGCCTCTCTCTCTCTCTCTCTCTCTTCCTTTCATAAATTTTTTTACTTGAGAAATTTTGAAATGGCATATATAGTTTTCAATGTTTTGCTCGAGAAAGATTTAGAAGAGTTACGGCAACAAGGAGAGGATGTCTCATTGGTATCTGGAGGGGGACGTATGCATGTAACTATGGATCGCTATGAGGTACCTTGTGATTACCAAATATCGACAACTGCCTTTTGGTTTGAAAGAGCTTGCTAAGATTTCAATATGGGTCTTAATGCATCCGTGCAAACACCTTAAGAGCCAAGATAGGATCAATAGGAATTGTCGTTGTTGATTGTTTCACTTTGATTTGGGTCTGCAATGCAGTCTTGAAGAGTTAGTTTTGTTGGGACATTGTGAAATAGAATGCCTGGAATGTCGTGAAAAGAGGCTCGGATGCACACGTTTTGGGAGAAGCTCCTAACAAGTTCAAGAGTGGTATAGAAGCTCTTATGCAATTGAAGGCAGATAATCCAAAATTCAATGACCAATACTGTCCTCCAAAATTGCAAACTTGATGGTTTGTAGTATTTGGTAGACTTTTTATTGGGCATCATGAACACATTTATATTTGTGATAAATTAGATTGAAAAGAATTCACCTTCGAATTTCGAAACTACTTCTCAAATTTGCAGCCATGATCTATACCTACATACATTCCGCTCTAGCCATAGCGTGGGCTCTCCACTGTCTCGTCACATAATCCTTGAGTATTGAGAGTCACTTATACATATAGTTCATCACATGTATCTTTTGGTCCCATACATCATATTTACCACCCAAAACGATAATAAAAAATCACGTGTACCTTTGGTCCTACAGGTCATATTTGTCCATCCAGGACGATAATAAAAAATATACCTCTCTCTCTCTCTCTCTCTCCCCCAAGTTTTTGTCTTCTAGAGGTTCTTATTTTCTCTTACCCTCGGACTCTGTGGCTAACGAAGCACTCTAGTTTATTGGCACTGCCGTAAGGCAGGGACTATAGGGAGATTTTTTGCTAGCATGGCCATAGGGTATGATGCCAATGGAGAGTGGCCGAGTAAGGCTTTTTTTTTTGGGTGGAGGGCATTCGTGAAATTTCATTTTTTGTTTGGGTGCATTTTGAACGTGGAAATTTGATTGTGTGTGTGTGTGCGCGCACTTTTTCTCTGCTGCAGTTGATAGCGAGGTTGTGAGAGGGAGGAAGGGATCATACGATTTTGAAGAGGTGTCTCTCTGTCTCTTTCATCATCTATGTTTTTTACAGGTTCGATTACTTGGTGTAGAAGTGTATGTGTGTGTGTGTGTGTGTGTGTGTGTGTGTGTGTGTGAGAGAGAGAGAGAGAGAGAGAGAGAGAGAGAGAGAGGTGGGATTTTCTGTGGCTCTGCAATATGCATTTTGTTTGGGTTTTCTGCACCGTATTCAAGAAGCTCAACACAAAACTAGAAGGCTCTCTCCTCTGGGTGAATGGCTTGAGCAACGGTTTACGTAATTTTTGTTATTTGGGCTGATTTCTTAACCAAGCTAAGATGGTACAAGCAAGAAGCTGGGGCACTCAGCTCTTATCTTTCTCCGTGTTCTTCATTACACTCTTCTTGCAAGCCCAGCCCTTTGTTCATGCTCAAATTCCTCACGAAGGTGTGCAAAATACTCTCTGTAGCTTCTCCATTTTCTCTTCACATCATTTTTATACTCAAACGGAGTGAACTTAGCCGTCGCATAAGTAGCATTTAAATTTCTTTTTCTGGCTGAAACCTTCGAATTTCAGTAAATTTGAGGTGATTATGGAGGCATGCGCAGTGATCTGACAAGTTGATGGCTATTGCAAAGGCTGAGTTTGAGCTCCTACCCACTGCATGTCAAAATCCCCATGAGGAAATCTGAAACTGTACCATTTGGATTATGGCAGAGTAGTAAATCTTGCAAAATCGACTTACGAGTACAAGACCACAGGCTTACAGTTTATCTTTGGCCATACAGTTGCAGCTGACAGATGACCCTGAGAGAGAGAGAGAGAGAGAGAGAGAGAGAGAGAGAGAGCATTCTCGCATGAGTGTATGTCGCAACTTGCAGCTGATATGGAGACAGATTATATATGCTGGTCTATTATCGTGTTTAGCTTTGTGAAGAAGGCGCTGTCCACAGAGTGATGTGACCTCTTCTTCTTCTTCTTCAAGGATAGCCAAGTTGTTTGATCTTGATTCCTCTGCGTGTATCTCTTTCAATTTAAAGGGGGAGCACTCTAGCTAGTGACGGGTGAGAGATCCCTTCAACTTCTCAAGGTAGTTCAAAAAAGCCTTGCTTTACTGCTATCCACGTGCTTTGAGACAGCCTTTCACCTAAGGCATTTTCAGTTCTGCATCGGCTTACTTTGTACAAAAGTTTTGTTGAAAGAATTCTGACCTGATCTTGCTCAATATGTAACACTCTAAGGAACCTTGAGGATGCCTCGAAGCTCTGTGTGGGAGCTGTTAGTTTCCCTGGTATATGATCAGAATTTGAAGGATTTCTGTTGACTCGTTACCTAGTAAATTTCCTCTTAATGAACTCAGAATAGATTTTAGATCATGCTGTCTGACTGCAGCAATGCATGATGCTTCTTTAGTAAATGTAAGAAATCCAAATCCTCTAGATTGGATATGGCTACCAGTCTGAGTACTTATGACTATAGCTTCTTCGACTGGTCCAAATTCAGCTTCAGAACAGTCCTTCAAATCATTTGTAGTATTGCGGTGTTCCCCTTCCAAATTAAAAGTGACTAGAAAATGGACACAATCAACCACAGCTCAAATTTGAAAATGTCTACCTCACCCTGCAGAAGGTGACAGGTCCTCGACAAAGACCTCAATAAAACGAAGACTTTCTGTATATCCACAAAAGGGTTGTCAATCCCTACCCATCAAGTTATAATTAGAATTGAAAGCGAGTGTTTGACCGTCCACTTGATGCAACACTTTGCTGGTAAGGGCTAGCGTTGCCATAAAGAAACCATGGCCCCATTAGGAAACAACTCCAAGAAGAAGCTGAATTAATCATTAAGGAAACACCCATTTGAGGATCATAAGAGGCTCAATCAATTTCTAGTAGGTTGCAAATCATAAGAAGCCCGGTCAATTTTTGGTAGCTTGAGTCAAAATGTGTTGCCTCTCCGATCCGTAGGCACAATGTATGGCCTTGTTCACCCTCAATCATGACAAGCTGAGAACCGCTGGATAAGTTGAAGCGTCGAGTCAGCATACAGTGCATGCTAGAACTGATACAAGATTCCCTACGTTTGACTAGCTCCAGTAGTTGTAACAGACTGATTGCGTAGCAACAAGAAGACAACCTGGCGTTGAGGGTGAGGCTATGAGAGAGAGAGAAAGGAAGAGAGAGACAACATGCACCGTGAACATGTGTCTTGTGTAAGTGTATCATTTTAGATTCATGGCAATGACTGTTTCATAGTCTCATCTTAGAGCTTTTTTGGAATCTAGAGTTGATTGTTTTGTCGCCGTCTTGTGTGTATGGTTTTTTTTATGCTGGTAATGAGAGGGAGAATGAGGAGCTCTTGAAATCTTATTATGCACTCTGATTTGTTTAGTTGACACTTAATTAGTTCCGACAAATAGGTGACATTCTAGAAACTTCATGCAAATGTAATGACGATGTAAGATCTACCAAATTCAAGAAATTTTGGGGCACAAATCTTGAATCAGAGTTTTGTTCGGGTGTAGGGTTAAGTATTAAGTAAGAATGACTTTTATTCTCTGACTAGAATAACAAGGCATCTCCATTTCCAACCTTGATTTATTACTGTAAAGCAAAATATTTCCACTAAACTTAGGTTCTTTGGGCATTGGGGCTATTTTAAACCATACATTTTTCTGGCAAAGCAATGTATTTTTTCGTTATTGAAAGAAGTCAAATTTGTCTACATCGTTTAACTATTTTCTATGCAGCTCTTTGTAAGTATCTGAAAGGAAAGCAAACGAGGTCATTTGCAGTTCCATTTCCTTAATGATTAATCAGAGCACACCAACTGATCTAGAGCAAAATATCAGGGCTGGTCTGCTACTCCACCAAAATTACCAAAGCCTACATCATACTCCCATGAAGCAAGAAATCTCTCTCAACTAAACCCAATAAGCGTTATTACACATGCTAGCCCAAAATATTGGTAGATATATTTCAATGACATACACTGCCTCACATTACAAACGTAAACTCCATTAACTTTACTTTACATTATTAGACAAGTGACATGAGTTTCATGCACGGACAACAAATTCGAACCACAACTTGTGACCTGCAACCTGCTCTAGGCCGAGTCTGTCCTTGAAAAGCAAGCTAGGCAACAAAGCATGCGGACATACACAACTCGCAACTGCACCCTGAATGCAAGCATGAGACACCACCAAGACCATGAGCTAATTATATTGCTACTAAATGAAAACAAAAACAAAATGCGAACTAGGAGTAAAGAAAATGCAAAAGAAGATGAGAGAGATGGACAGTTGAACCTAACTAAAATCCGTTCGCTCCCAGATCACTTAGTCTACCCCTTGTGTGTGGTCTCGATGCTGAGCACCAAAACCACTACTTGAGTCTCCTAATCTAGCTGGAACGTCGAAGTGTACACTAGGCTCTCGAACCGAGTATACATGAGCAATCTCGTTCAATAGCCTCTATTCTGCAGTCTGTCCTTGCACTAGTGCATGGCCGTCTTCATTGTCACCTTTTTTTTAGCGAGATCTTACAATAGGTCATCCCATAGATATCACAGTATACCCTAGTGTTCCCTACGGCCTATATTGAATTGGCAAAGCGCTGGATCACAGTGAAGATACTAGTGAGGCGAGGTCTGAGCCAACTCCGCAGGAGAAGGGCCAAAACTGGAAAACCCCAAGAGTGACCTACAGTAATGCATAGTACCAGAATGCAATTGATCCTTGCCTGCTTCGATATCTTTATTAGTGAGTATAACCATCAAGAGTTTTAAAATCAAGATCAGTATTAGTGCCAAAATGTGTTGCAGGCAACAGTTCATAGACGTCATTTTTGAGGGGATTCTGTCTAGCTCTTGTACGTTTGTGGAACTATGTATTGCTTGCTTTTTTGTGATACTCAGCTTCTATGAGGCTTGTGTTGGAAGTCGATTATGTATTGCTTGCTCTTTTGCGATACTCATCTTCTATGAGGCTTATGTTGGAAGTGGGCCTGCATGGTTTTCTGTTCGCAAGAAATGTGTGAAAAAGCTGTGGACTGCTTTACAAGTGCAAAGTGACGGACTCTCTCATGCTACAATCATGTATGACTACACCTGGAATTCGCATCGGAGCTTCGCAATGTATTCGCCGCTATAACTTGCTTGCGTTCCATTTGTAAACAGCCAGGAGTAGCGTTTTTCACTTGCTTCGTATGTAGCACCGTATTTGGCTCATCGCTCACTTTGCGTTTTGCAAGTGCTTCAACTCTAGAATCAGCACCAACATTTTTCTTGTATTCAAAGATAAGCTGAGCTGTGAACAAATAGTACTACTCTATTCCTGAATAAGTTGAGTACCTCCTTGGAGACAACGCAGTGCGGCGTCTTGTATTGTGCTATTGCCCTGACACCCCGATTTAGATAGCGGTCTAGTAGCCCACGAAAGGTGCCTGGCTGTACGAAACGTAGCTCCAATGCCCTTCCTAGACCCCTCATACCCAGGGTCCACGAAAGCAAGATCCATTGCAATGGCACATGCCCTCAGTATGCTCTCCTCATACATTGCTTGCTCACATCCTTGTTTCATCACTTCATTGAATTTGAGATCCAATGGTGAGATGCCTCTTCGGCTATCTTGGCGAACCAACTTGCTAATGCTTTTCCTGTTGCACTCCTAAAAGACCATATAGTGTCCCGGGGAACTAGACAAGTCAGCAAAGCTCGTGAAGTTGATGAGGTCTACTTTCGCATCATGTCTCTTTAGATCCTCCACTGCTTCATTCACAGCAAGCTGTAAGTCCTCCTCTGTGTTCTTGTCTATGTACACAGTCAGCAACACATTTTGCCTACATACATATGCCAATTGCGGCGATGCATTGAAGAAGCCAATCACCCTGACGACGTCCCCCAGCCTATAACGATATAAACCTGCACATAGATCAGATTTTACTTCAGGAAAAAGACAACATAATCTAGCTCAAAGAAAATTAAATGGCAACACTGACAGATTGAGCTAGTCTTAGCCAAAAAATGGGATTTTCTACCTTCATATGTCGTCAAAATGACCTCGTATTCGCGGCCAGTCTCCACCTCAGTGAGTCTGACTGGGTCTACCTCTTGTTGTCAGCCATCAATGATACCTCTTGAAGGCATTGGGATGAATTCAAAGTAGGCCAAATTGGGCACCACAGTGAAGGTCACATCTCTGCGCTCAGCTTTTGGGTTAGTATTCACCCCAATGTATGACTCTGCAGAGCCATAGTCAGTACTAACAAGAGGCAGAGCACCAGCATAGTGGCGCAAGCGGTCGAGGTAGATGTACTTGCAATTGGGCCATATGTGAGGAATCACACCAGCCCAGCCTTCAGGAGTGGAGCACTTGGAAGCAATCCCATGAGCAAGCTTGGGGTCTGGCGTTGGCATGAGCTTGGGTATGGCTGCCCTCAAGTCGCGAGGTCCATAATCCAGCTAGTCAGCTCACCCTACCGGATGTCATCGTAGAGATTGGCCCATTCAACTTCAAAGGTATGGAAGACCTTAACAATGGTGTATGCAAAGGTGGTAGTAATAAACTCTAGCTCGTCACTGTGAAGAAGAGCAGAGAGCAAGTGGTAGTAAATGGCTTGCCGGTTGCCAGGGTGTCAAAAAACTTCGTTGGGGCTGCAAGCGCAAATGCTGGCAAACTTCTGCTTCTGCTTGAATTCTTTGCTTCTAAAGAGATGGGTGGTGGTAGTCCCTAAAGAAAGGCCACCACTGGTAGTAAACAACTTGCCAGAGAAGACAAGCTCAAGGAACATACCTCCAGCGTTCGTGGGGAAAGCACTAAATTTATCAGTTCAAAATAAGCTCAGGATCATGAGGATTGTTCAATAAAAACATGACTTGCAATTGCAAAAATTATGGTAGGAATTCCATGCAGACACAGATACGTATTGGTCTCTATATGCCGCTGCGATCTTGCTGAGGCGGCCGGAAGCCTCTAGAACCTCCTTGTAGAGCACAATATATTTTTGTTGACCATCAGAGGTAGTCCCAAAACTGCAGAGTAAGAAACAAAGATCTGTGCATTGAATTTCACATGGATCAAATCAACCAAAATTTGTAACCTTTCACTAAGGCATGCACATTTTTCGAGCGAAAACACAACCCTCACCTCTCTGCTGTCCCTAAGAAATGCACATTGTTGACCCCAAAAAACAACACCCACCTCGAAGATAGAGTTCTGATGGGTCTCAATATTGTGTTCTCAAATCAACCTATTTTGAGCTGATCTTTAGCAGTATCATCATTCAAATCAGCCCTAGAAATAGCATCAGATCAGCCATCAAGTTTTAGCTTTTAGTACCCTTCGATTTCAGCCATCATATGTCCTAGAAGCTATCTCATAGGTCAGCCTTTAGTACCCTCAGATTTCAGCCTTTAGTACCCTTCGATTTCAGCCATCATATGTCCTAGAAGCTACCTCATAGGTGAGCCTTTAGTACCCTCAGATTTCAGCCATCATCAAGTCCTAGAAGCTATCCCATAGGTTGGGAAGTAGAATGAGATCAGCTACCAGATTTCATCTTTTAGTATGTTGTCTAGTCCTTGTAGGTTTGTGGAACTATGTATTTTCCGCTATTCTCTAGTTCTCCAATGACACCCTGCAAAACTTGTTTGGGTACTTCTTTCATGCGAAGCCAAGATTTTCGTTTTTACTTAGTTCAAAAACGCAGACAATGGGCTAGCTCGAAAAATTCCACTCCAAATGCAACCAACATCTTCAGATGATCTTTCCTAATGTATATACAAGTACACAAAGCAAAATTCTTGAATTCCCTACTCTGAATCTCTATACATGGCTGAAATTGTGTCATACACAATTTTCGGCATCAAAGCGCTATGGACATTGCAATTGTCATTCGCTGATAACCAAATGAGTAGGACTCAATTCCTAGATGCTACTGCGAGTGTGAGAATTGGAGGTCCCAACTTCCACGCTTTCAATCACTTCTGAAGCTCTGTGTGTGCTCTAGGCGATTTCTTGCCAAAAAAAACGTTGAAAATACTAAAAACACCGATATGGTCAATATGCTAATGAAATGGTAACCAATTGAGCACAAGCCAACCTACTCGTAATGACGAAAGTATGGGAGAAAAGATTTTCAAGTTCCATTTCTCGAATCACAACCTGTGACCTGTAATCTACTCTAGGCCGAACCTGTCTCTGAAAAGCAAGCTAGATAACAAAACATATGGACGTACATAGGTCGTAATTGCAACCTGGAACACAAGCATGAGATACCACAAAAACCATAAGCTAATTATACTGCTACTAAACAAAAACGAAAACAAAATGCGAACTAGGAAGGAAGAAAACGCAAAAGAAGATGACAGAGATGGGTAGTCGAGCCTTACTAAAATCTACTCGCTCCTTGTTCACGTAGTCTACCCTAAGTCTACCTCTTGTATATGGCCTCGATGCTGAGCACCAAAATGACTACTTGAGTCTCCTAATCTAGCTGGTAGGTCGAAGAGTGCACCAAGCTCTCGAACCGAATATACATGAGCAATATCGTTCAGTAGCCTCTATTTTACAGTTTGCCCTTGCACTAGTGCATAGATGTCTTCATTGTCACCTTTTTTGTAGCGAGATCTTGCAGTAGGTCATGCCATAAATACCATTTAGCTGACCTCTAGTAGTACCATCGGACACATCAGTCGTGGAAGTAGAACAAGATCAGCCATCACATTTTATCTTTTAGTACGTTGTCTAGTTCTTGTAGGTTTATGGAACTATGTATTGTTCCCTACTCTCTAGTTCTCCAATGACACCCTGCAAAACTTGTTTGGATACTTCTTTCACACAAAGCCAAGCTTACTTCGTCGAAAAACACAGCCAATGAGCTAGCTCAAAAAATTCCACTCCAAATGCAACCAAAATCTTCAGATGATCTTCCCTAATGTATATGCAAGTACATAAAGCAAAATTCTTGAATTCCCCACTCTGAATCTCTATATATGACTAAAATTGTGTCATACACAATTTCTGGCATCAAAGAACTGTGGACATTCGCTGATAGCCAAATGAGTAGGGCTCAATTTCTAGATACTGCTGTGAGTGTGAGAATCGTAACTCCCAACTTTCACGTTTTCAATCACTCCTAAGCCTCTGTGTGTACTCTAGGCGATTTTCTACAAAAAAAAACACTAAAAATACTAAAAAAACACCGATACATTCAATATGGTAACGAAATGGTAACCAAATGAGCACAAGTCAACCTACTCGCGATGACGGAAGTATGGAAGCAAGGTTTTCCAAGTTCCACTTCTCGAATCACAATCTGTGTCCTGTAATCTTCTCTAGACAGAACCTGTCCCTGAAAAAGCAAGCTAGATAACAAAGCATATGGACGTACATAGCTTGCAATTACAACCTAAACGTAAGTATGAGACATCACCAAAACCATAAGCTAATTACATTGCTAGTAAACAAAAACAAAAACAAAATGTGACCTAGGAAGAAAGAAACGCAAAAGAAGATGACAGCGATGGGTAATCGAACCTAACTAAAATCCACTCGCTCCCTACTCACCTAGTCTACCCTAAGTCTATCCCTTGTGTGTGGCCTCGATGCTGAGCATCAAAACCACTGCTTGGGTCTCCTAATCTAGCTGGAAGGTTGAAGAATGCACCAAGCTCTTGAACCGAGCATTCATGAGCAATGTCGTTCAATAGCCTCTATTTTACAATCTGCCCTTGCATTAGTACATGGACGTCTTCATTGTCATCTTTTATGTAGCGAGATCTTACAGCAGGTCGCCCCATAAATACCACACTATACCTCAACGTTCCCTACATCATATAATGAATTGGCATTCTCTTTGCTCGTGAAAGTAAGCCAGACAATATGTTGAGCGAGTGAACCTTGGGATTTCATTTGGCGAAATGCCAAGAGATAACATAATCCTCTATTGGTAGGCCTCACCACCAGGTTCTGCTTCTGTTTTGAATTTCTTGCGTTTGTACTCTTCCTTCTTGCCTGACGTGGGAAAACGGTTTCCTGCTCCGCAGTTTCTGTATGTAAGGCTTCGTTTGCTACGTCTGTACATGAGGACCGAGTATCACAAAAGGGCAAGCAATACATAGTTCCACAAACCGACAAGACCTAGACAGGGTACTAAAAGATGAAATCTGATGGCTGATCTCGTTCCAGGAGTAGTGTTTTTCACCTACTTTCCTTCCCTTGCTTGGCCGCCATCATATGCTCCTTTTTATCTATGTTTTTAGTCTATATTCAGCTAGCATTTTTGCATCAAGATCAGCCAGCCTTAGAGCAATAGTTCAACACCGTGTTTAAGTCATTACTAACATAAGTCAACTTCAATCAGTGAAGACCAATTTTGTCGACGAAATATGAGCTCGCCCATCATACTGTTTGGCTTACTTCCGTGAACGAAGAAAACGCAGAAGAAGATGACAGAGATAGATAATCCTACCTAACTAAAACCTGATCTCAAATTTCTCTCTCTATTTATGTATTTTGTTTTTATTATTTATTAGTTTTTGTAGCGAGATCTTACAGCGGGTCACGCCATGAATACCACATTGTACCTCAACGTTCCCTACATCTTATAATGAATTGGCATTTTCTTTGCTCGCGGAAATAAACCACACAATATGGTGGGCGAGTGACTCTTGGGATTTCATTTGGCGAAATTCCAAGAGATAACATAGTCCTCTGTTGACAGGCCTCACCACCAGCTTCTGCTTCTGTTTTGAATTTCTTGCGTTTGTACTCTTCCTTCTTACCTGACATGGGAAAACAGTTTCCTGCCGCTGCAGGTTCTGTATGTGATGCTTCCTTTGCTACGTCTGTACATGAGGGCCAAGTATCACAAAAGAGTAAGCAATACATAGTTCCACAAACCGACAAGAACTAGATAGTGTACTAAAAGATGAAACTTGATGGCTGGCTGATCTCGTTCCAGGAGTAGTGTTCTTCACCTACTTCCCTTTCCCTGCTTGGTTGCCATCATATGCTCCTTTGTATCTGTGTTTTTAGTCTATATTCAGTTACCATTTTTGCATTAGGATCAGCTAGCGTTAGAGCAAGAGTTCAACACCGTATTTAAGTCATTACTAACATAAGTCAACTTCAATCAGTGAATCTTGGGATTTCATTTGGCGAAATTCCAAGAGATAACATAGTCCTGTGTTGACAGGCCTCACCACTAGCTTCTGCTTCTGTTTTGAATTTCTTGCGTTTGTACTCTTCCTTCTTACCTGACATGGGAAAACGGTTTCCTGCCCCGCAGGTTCTGTATGTGAGGCTTCCTTTGCTACGTCTGTACATGAGGGCCAAGTATCACAAAAGAGCAAGCAATACATAGTTCCACAAACCGACAAGAACTAGATAGTGTACTAAAAGATGAAACCTGATGGCTGATCTCGTTCCAGGAGTAGTGTTCTTCACCTACTTTCCTTCCCTTGCTTGGTCGCCATCATATGCTCCTTTGTATCTGTGTTTTAGTCTATATTCAGTTACCATTTTTGCATCAGGATCAGCTAGCGTTAGAGCAAGAGTTCAACACCGTATTTAAGTCATTACTAACATAAGTCAACTTCGATCGGTGAAGACCAATTTTGTTGACGAAGTACGAGCTCGACCAACATACTGCTTGGATTACTTCTGTGAACAAAGAAGACGCAGAAGAAGATGATAGAGATAGATAGTTGAACCTAACTAAAACCCGCTCGCTTCTTGATCACCTAATCTATCCTAAGTCTATTCCTTGTATATGGACCCGATACCGAGCACCAAAACCACTACCTGAGTCTCCTAATCTAGCTGGAAGGTCAAAGACTGTAGCGAGCTCTGGAATTGAATATGCATGAGCAATATCGTTCAGTAGCCTCTATTCTATGGTCTCCCCTTGCACTAGTGCATGCACATCGTCATTGCCACCTTTTTTGTAGTGAGATCTTACAGCAGGTCAGCTCATAAATACTACTATATATCTCAACGTCCCCTACAGCTTGCAATGAATTGGTGAAGTACTAGATCACAATGAAGAGGCTAGCGAGGCGAGGTCCGAGACAGCTCCGCAGGAGAAAGGCCAAAAAAACTGGAAAACACCGAGAGTGACCTAGAGTAATGCACAATACCAAAACACAATTAATCCTTATCTGTTTTGATACCTTTATTAGTGAGTATAATCATCAAGAGTTTTAAAATCAAGATTAGTATTAGTGTCAAAATGTGTTGTAGGCAACAGGCCATAGATGGCATTTTTCGAGGGGATTTTGCCTAGCTCTTGTAGGTTTGTGGAACTATGTATTGCTTGCTCTTTTGTGATACTCAGCTTCTATGAGGCTTGTGCTGGAAGTGGGCTTGCATGGTTTTTCATTCGCAAGAAATGTGTGAAAAAACTATGGACTGTCCTATCGATGCAAAGTAGTGGCCTCCCTTATGCTACAATCATATGCGATTGCAACCGTAACTTGCTTCCGTTTCATTTGTAAACAGCCAGGAGCAGTGTTTTTCACTTGCTTCATATTTAACACCATATTTGGCTCATCACTCACCTTGCGTTTTGTAAGTGGTTCAAATCTAGAATTAGCATCGGTATTTGGCCATTGCAAACAGTCCTTCAGTCTCAGCCTTGAGTCCTCAAATCAACTTACTTTGAGTTGATCTTTAGTAGTACCATCATTCAAACCAGCCTTAGGAGTAGCGTCAGATCAGCCATCAGGTTTTAGCCTTTAGTATCCTTAGATTTCAACCATCACCAAGTCCTAGAAGCTATCCCGTAGGCCAGCTTTTAATACTTTCAGATTTCAACCATCATCAAGTTTAGAAACTATCTCATAGTTTGGTGTTATTCCCCTTCAGTTTTGTCACTTTGGATACTTGCGTTCATCAGCATTTAGTGTATTCGTAAGCATTTAGTACCAGGTTGTATAGTTGTGGTATACAATTAGAAGTAAATACCACTTTGGCAATGGTAGTGAGGGATCCTTGAAGTCTTCATTGTGTGATATCATCATACTGTGTCTTGTGCTTTCTGCCATGGCAATCAATCATTATATATGTCATAACTTGTTTGTGTTTCATTTTCAAGTAGCCAAAAGTAGTGTTCTCCACCTACTTCCCTTCCCTTGCCTGGGCGCTATCATATGCTCCTCTGTATCTGTGCTTCCAGTCTATGTTCAGCTATCATTTCTGCTTCAGGATCAGCCAGTCTTAGAGCGACAATTCAACACCGTATTTAAGTCATTACTAACATGGGTCAACTTCAATCGGTGAAGACCAATTTTGATAATGAAGTACGAGCTCTCCTTAAACAATCGTCTCTTACTTGCATTTTGTAAGTACTTCAACTCTAGAATCAGCACCAGTATTTGGTCATTGCAAGCAGTCCTTCAGTCTCAGTGTTGAGTCCTCAAATAAAGTTACTTTGAGCTGATCTTTAGAAGTGCCATCATTCAAATCAGTCTTACGAGTAGCATCAGATCAACCATCAAGTTTTAGTCTTTAGAATCCTTAGCTTTCAACCATCATCATGTCCTAGAAACTATCCCATAAGTTAGCTTTTAGCACCCTCAAATTTCAGCCACCACTATTGACAAGCGAAACTGACATAGTGGTAAGTATTTCTAATAACTCACTACACGATTAGACGGCACTTTCTGAGCTAAAGACTAAACCAAATGTTGGAGGTAGCCATTGACAATCAGACCTATTGATACTTGGACCTATTGAAGATGATTGATTTGAATGATTGCTTTTGTTCTTTATAGGTATTTTATTTTATATTTTGCCAAGTGTCGTTGCTTGTTTGTGTTTGTTTAATGTGTTGAAGCTTAGATGATTGAAGCTTCTTCCATTGTAAAATTCATTAGTTTGTACTCTTTTCATTGGGTTTAAATTTTTTAATGATATGCAGGGGTATTTTTGAGAGCCCAAATTAGTAGCCCTTCTAGTATATATGTTTGTTTTTAGAAAGTATTAGATTTTTTGTTCATAAATATGTTTGATTTCCAAAAACAAAATCTTATAAATTTGTCTTGATATGATATTATGAGAATATAGTCATGCAAAAAAAAAGAAATAATATTGAAATCGAATTATAAGAAATAGACATACTAAAAAATGAAGCTCCAAATCATATATGAAGCAGATTTTGATTTAGGACATACTAAGTTCTAGTTTTTTTTTTTTTGCACTTTGCTATCCTCTCAGGACGTATTTGTGCAGGAAAAAAAGAAAATAAGTATATTTAAATACACACCATCGTCTTTTCTTAAAGACTTGATTGTGTTTCAATAAAAAATAAATAAAAAAACTACATGTAAGTATACTCTTACGTCTTTCAAAGACAAGAGTAGTGCAAAAGAAATACGAAACTCTCTGCTTGAATACGCGCTAGTGTCTTCTCTTGAAGACTTGGTAGTGTTTCTTCAAAGCAAATAAAGTATTATATTTAATCTTATCAATAATTTATATGCTTCGTACTCATGTTAAATTATATAAATTTAGAACAAATTTTTTTTAATGCTGTACATAGTAGACATAATAGTAGAATTTATGATATTGATTTGTAAATGTCAGTTAAGTTTCTATGATGATGATGATATTTTTGTTTAGAATTTTTTAATGCTGTGTTTGAAAATTCATTTAACAAGAATTCTATTTTGTATTAAAAAAAACATATTTCATGAAGTTTTATATGTGTATTTAAGAGGTTTCTTTATCAAATTTTTATGCTCATTGGTCACAATCAAGCAGTGCAGTGTAAATTGTCATATTTAACAGTTTTTTTGTTTATTGAGAATTTAATGATTTTGATTTTTGATAATTCAATGATTGATCCACATATGATTCCTAGTTATATTCTTTGTTTGGATAGAAAAATATATTTCTATCTTGCTTGAATATATGTTTATGTCTTTATGTAGATTTTATTTATCTTGCTCAAAAAATTGTTTTGACTCATCAAATTTTTATGTTTATTAACCATGATCAAGAGTACGGCTTGGATTGTTATATTTAAAAGTCATTTTGTGTTTCGACAATTTAATGGTTGGTCCATGTACAGTTCATACTTGTATTTTTTTCATGAATAAAAAAATATGTTCCTGCTCCATTTGAATGTATACTTATATTTCTTTATAGGATTTGTTTATCTTGCTTAGAAAATTGTTATAATCATTTGCATTGCATGCATTTTAAGAAATAACCTGTCCTAAAACAATTTCATGTTTACACATAAGAACAAAGTTTTCCATTGATGAGATTTCTATGCTGATTAGCCCAACTGATTAATAGAGTAGAATAATGGAGTACACAATGGTATAATAATTTTGTCTTGCAACGGTTTATAATAGAAATAATATTGAAATCGAATTATAAGAAATAGATATACTAAAAAATGAAACTCCAAATCATATATGAAGCAAATTTTGATTTAGGATATGCTTAGTTCTAGTTTTTTTTTTTTTTTGCACTTTGCTGTCCTCTTAGGACGTACTTGTGCAGAGAAAATAGAAAATAAGTATGTTTAAATACACACCATCGTCTTTTCTTAAAGTCTTGGTTGTGTTCCAATAAAAAATAAATAGAAAAATTACATGTAAGTACACTCTTACGTCTTTCAAAGACAGAGTAGTACGAAAAAAATACGAAACTCTCTGCTTGAATGCACGCTAGTGTCTTCTCTTGAAGACTTGGTAGTGTTTCTTCAAAGCAAAAAAAGTATTGTATTTAATCCTATTAATAATTTATATGCTTCATACTCATGTTAAATTATGTAAATTTAGAAAAAAAAATGTTGTACATACTGGAAATAATAGTAGAATTTATGATATTGATTTGTAAATGTCAGTTAAGTTTCTATAATGATGATGATATTTTCGTTTAGAATTTTTTATGCTGCGCTTGAAAATTCATTTAACAAGAATTCTATTTGTATTAAAAAAAGAGATAGTTCATGAAGTTTTATATGTATATTTAAGAGGTTTCTTTATCAAATTTTGATGCTCGTTAGTCACAATCAAGCAGTGTAGTGTAAATTGTCATATTTAACAATTTCTTTGTCTATTGAGAATTTGATGATTTTGATTTTTAATAATTCAATGATTGACCCACATATAATTCCTAGTCATATTCTTTTGTTTGGATAGAAAAATATATTTCTATCTTGCTTGAATATATGCTTATGTCTTTATGTAGACTTTATTTATCCTGCTCAAAAAATTGTTTTGACTCATCAAATTTTCATGTTTACTAACCATGACCCAGAATACGATTTGGATTGTTGTATTTAAAAGTCATTTTGTGTTTTGATAATTTAATGATTGGTCCGTGCACAATTCATACTTGTATTTTTTTCATAAATAAAAAATATGTTCCCGCTCCATTTGAATGTATGCTTATATTTCTGTATAGGATTCGTTTATCTTGCTTAGAAAATTGTTATAATCATTTGCATCATATGCATTTTAAGAAATAACCTGTCTTTAAAAAAATTTCATATTTACACATAAGAACAAAATTTCCCATTGATGAGATTTCTATGCTAATTAGTCCAACTGATTAACAGAATATAATAATGGAGTACAAAATGGTATAATAATTTTGTCTTCGAACGGTTTATAATATATTTGATTTATATGTAAGAGACATATACTCTAAAATATGAGAAAAAAAGTTCTTCATTGGCTAAATTTTGATACTAATAGGTTACAGACAAGTAATGAAACACAAAATAATGGAGAATACGGTTTGGATTGCCGTATTTAAAAGCCATTTTGTTTTTTGATAATTTAATAATTGGTCCATATACAATTCATAGCTATATTTTTTTCATGAATAAAAAATATGTTCCTACTCCACTTGAATGTATGCTTATACTTTTGTATAGGATTTTTTTATTTTTCTTAGAAAATTGTTATAATCATTTGCATTATATGTAATTTAAGAAATAACTTGTCCTAAAAAAAAAATTATATTTACACGTAAGAACAAAGTTTTCCATTGATCAGATTTCTATGTTAATTAGCCCGATTGATTAATAGGGTAGAATAATGGAGTACAAAATGGTATAATAATTTTGTCTTATAGAGGTTTATAATATATTTGAGTTATACTTAAGAGACATATACTTTAGAAGATGAACAAACAAGTTCTTTACTGGCTAAATTTTGATACTAATAGGTTACACACAAATAATAAAACACAAAAAAATTCTTTTATAGATAGGAGATATATTTTCTACTGCTTAACTTTTCGTATTAGGTGATTGTAATCAAGTAAATGAGTACAAAATAGTATATTTATTTTGTCTTCAAATGGTTTGCAGTATAATTAGTTCACGCTCGAGAAACTTGATGTCTATTACTGACTTTTATGTTTGTATATGAATAATATTATTTTATAATAATTAGTTATAAGTAATTAGTTAACCATGTATCGTAGTATGAAATACTGTATTTGAAAATAATTTTATTTTACAATAATTTATTGAAATTTGTTTTTGGATAGATTAGTTTCTTCTAAACAATGGAATAAATTTTACATAGTTTAATATTTTGAATTACTACTTGTTTATAATGATTTGAAAATATAGAAAGATATATATAATTATTTAAAAACACAAAAGTATTTTTTACTAAATACTTATATAAAAATATACTTATTAACAGCTTTCATTAAACTACCTATAATTTATTGGATTCAGTTATGTTTTTTAAAAAATTATAGTATTAATAAGAGTAAAAAACTGCAAATCAATATACTAGAACATAGCGTGATTTTGCATTGACTTCCTTGTTTATGATTGCTGCCGAACATTTACTCTCTTCTTTAATACTGAATATAACTGTCATTATTTTTATGTAGATCATGGAAATTTCAAGAGACAAGAGGGTTTAGATAAAGACGAGCGTCGATGTTTGGTGGCTACAATTGTTAGAAGATGCTTGGCTTTCACCAACCAAGAACTTGAAATTTATTTTGATCCTACTCGTGCTGATCTAGAGAGTTATTAGCAATATTGCAGGAAGCAAGTGTTGCTAATTTGAAAGCCACATGGCCTTATTTTGAACATTGCAATAAATTTCTTTCTTCAAAACCTTTTCTTAATGAAATAAGCAAAGGCCTTGGTGAATTTAAAAGATCGTTTTTGCAATTAGAACAAAAAGAACGTGAAGATAGTTCTACTATATTGAAAGTATAAAAAATAGAGCAGCTGTACAAAAAAATTCAAACAGCAAAAGGAAAACAAAAGTATGTACAGATGGACAATGTACAACCCAAAAAAATTAATCATGGTGGAGAACCATCTCAACACGTGCAGCTTACCTACAGCGTCGACAAATTCATTTTTACGAAGACTCACAACGGATTCAGCATGGCTATGGTACTTACTTTTGCAAGTGCAAAATTCTAGATCAGTTGTTTAAGGAAAACACATACACAACAAAAAGTTTTACTGCTGTGGAAAATACTATCATGCCAGAATTGCGAGCAGCCTCTGAAGCTACAAGCATATCTATAAACCATAGTGGTATTATATTGCTGCTTGGTCTCTGTCGTAGTGAAGAAGAGTCCATTGTAATATACCCTTTCTGGAATGGACTTGCACTCACAAATTGGACATGGTTAGGAGCTTCAGGAAGTACTACTACACCACCTAAGCATTATGTAAATATCTCTCAGAAGGTTGGTACAAAAGAGCGTTTCAAGACACATATACTTGACATTATTAATGGACTGGAACAGACCATAAGCTACATACATTTGAACGGCTATTTGCACAATGACTTGCAGCTACAAAATATTTACCTACATTTCTAAGAGAAAACAGAAGACATTTATGTAGGCATTTCAAATTGGGGAAAAAGTACGAGTATCGGTACAAAGAAAGCGCATGAACCATTGCCAGACAACAGAGCAGAGACCGTCGAAGCATACAAAAAGCGTTATCCATGGATCGCTCCTGAATTTTTCAGTTCTAAACCAGCAGTTTATAGCCTAGCAACTGAAATTTATTCCTTTGGCAAAACTCTTCTTAGGCTTTTAAAGTTTGTTTCACCTGAGGGCAAGGAACCAAAAAATGTATTTATAAGAGCTTTGTATGAATTTGCAGAACGCTGTACTCATACAAACCCACTGGAAAGGCCTAGATTGTACGAGTTATTTGCTATGTTACGAAATGCTCATCAATACAATCTCTATGTAGATGTACATGCTGGTCTGCGACCGAACTGTGAATAGAAAATTTTTCCTTTTCTTCAAAATTATTAGCTCAATTTATATCGATTTTGACTTCTCAATGAGTAATTTTGTCTTCTTAATAATTATTTCGATAAAAAAGTACACAGTGTATGTTGAACAACCACGCATGAGATAGAGGAGAGAGAGACGACACCACAATTGCAAACCCCAAAGTATGTGTAGAGCACACACTGAGTACACATATATAGTGGGGACTCCTAGCTATATATAGGATGGGGGTTGGTATATATAGCTCCAACACCCCCACTCAAATAGGAGTCCCTAACTGTGGATGAGAAAACCCTTGGGGGTACAAGGGAAAAATCCACAGCACCATATACATGCACTGTTATATTAACAATTATCAAAGTTTATAAAATTCAATTTTGAGGAGCTACATCACTCCATAATAAAATGTGTGCTTTCAAGCATCTTTGGAAGTTCAATAACCCTTTATATACAATTGAGTTGATGCAAATTCTTCAAGATCTTTGAGCAGCTTTCATATCTTTGAGCCGCCTCAATATCTTTTAGCCCGTGTACACATTGCTTGACGTAAATTTTATCCTATAAACAATATCAACTCAAGAAACATATCGATACGTGAAGGTTAGAATTAAACACGTCACATTGTCCTTGGAGACGGTTCGCGACGCCGCTCTAGAGACGAAATAGAAACGAACATAATGCCACATGTGTAGATGACATAGAAACAAATTTAATATCAATGTAATCACATGTGCACACATATATACAAAGCCGAGATGTAATGAACATATCGGAGCCCCCAAGATCTCAACAATTGGTAGCTATCATCATCATGGCTTTATGTACCATGGCATCATGGTATTCACCATGGCATAAGAGATGCTTATAAAAATTTTGAAATAGGAATAATCATCATTGCTTTACGTGCCATGGCACGAGAGACGCATTCAACATAACAATAGTCATCATGGCATCATGATATTCACCATGGCATTAGAGACGCTCAAAAGAAAAAAAAAACCTTTGAAATAACAATCATCATGGCTTTACATATCATAACATAGGAGACGCTTTCTTCAAATCAAATCAAAACTATAAAATAGTAATCACCATCATGGCTTTATGCACCATGGCATCAGAGACGCTAGTTTTGAGCAAAATATGCAAAACCTCAAGATGATGACTAGTCAGTAGATCATGGCTTGGTAAATCTTGCATCTATACATCCATGATTTACATGAAAACAGTGTCACACGTTAGTATACCATCATAAAATGATCGTCAAATTATGTGAAGTATTTTATGAAAAATCGCGAAAAGATCAATAGCATGCATCAAGAACCAAAGGCATCGATGGAGAAAATAAAGACATAGCACATAATATCACCTTGAACCATGGATGAAGACGTATCATGTAACTTCACCCATGACATCATGGAACTCGATATCTCATCTTGGTGAAACTTGCGGCTTAATCTAAGCATGGTGAGGTGGCTGCAAGGCAATTCCTAGTGAAGAAGGCCCAATCTATTGCTCAAAGGTTGTATAGAACTTTAGCCAAATAAAACAACAGTCGAGTACTCTCAAAATGATATAGAAACCATTGCTGAACTATGAATAAATCAAATGGCTGAGACTTGTAGACACCGTCAGCGCCCATAGACTCTTAGCTTTTATGAGCTAAATAGCACGTTGACCTCTTATAAGCACTGGCCTATTTCGATTACCTGAGATGCCATAGTTTTATAACTACCAATATTTCTACTTTGGGATTACGTGAGATGCCTTGTAGCTAAGGCAAGCTACAATGTTGGTGTAGTTCACCAAAAAGAGGCCGCAACAATCATTGGGTGTTAAAATAATGCACAAAGTGCAACCAGAAATAACAAAGGAGCATCATAGGGCAGTTGAGAATAGCGAGCCAATCTCGTAGGGCAGCCAAGAATAGCAGAATAGGCCGAGCAACAAGATGGGAAGCGGAGATAGTTTGCATGGCTGCAAACAGTACGCGGCTCCTTGCTGCTGAAAACTCATCGTGCTGCCAACCGAACAGCACGCACAGAATAGCATGGAATCACCCTCGGCAGTTCTATACTTAACAGACCCTTGGCTTGTATTAGCTTGAATAAACATGATGATTACTAAGATATGAAGATTAAGCTAGAGAACGAATCTCGCACACGGCTTGTTTGTGCTTGTCCTACGAGGTATATATTGCTTCGCTGGGGAATTTTTGAGCGGATCCTGATCACCATTAGCTGCCATCCACTAGAGGTGGGCATATTTGGACTGCTCGTTTCTATCTGCCGCCACCAGCGATATGGACACACCATGGAGTTGTGCTAAACTTAGGAAATATACAGTATAGGCAGAGTAACACAGACAAGCCACGTAGCCGGACACGCTTATTGCTAACTAAAAAAGCTTGGTATTTTCTTAAATTAGCCTGCAAGTAAAATGCTAAATATAACACCGTTTCTTCGCGAGGAAGTACTGCTGCAGTCGCTTGTGCAGATACGAGCCTATTGCTCTGTATGTAGGCAGTGATACATGCCACACAAATGAGGGCAATCAGTGCACACACAGCCATCTGCCTATGTTTTCCTTCTCGCTCATAAATTTCGAGAGACTGTAACATAATTATTCTTTTCTACAAAGAATGCAAGAACAAACCAACTATAATAAAATACAAAGAACGACAGTCAAGAAGAAATATGTAAAACTTATCTTCGTGCTTGAAGGCACAGGGAGTTTCCATAGCCATAGCTCGATACAGAACGCATGCGGTGAGCTCTGATACCATGTTGAACAACCACGCATGAGATAGAGGAGAGAGAGAAGACACCACAATTGCAAACCCCAAAGTATGTGTAGAGCACACACTGATCGAGTACACATATATAGTGGGGACTCCTAGCTATATATAGCATGGGGGTTGGTATATATAGCTCCAACAATGTATAGATTTTTCATTACTTAGTCTTTTTTAAAATAATAGTCTTTTTTCTCTCTCTCTATCGCTCTCTCTGTACCTGCTATTGGTATTGAAATAAAATCATGCATTTCAAAAACACATGCTTTTAAAAAGACTATTTACCATTAGAGTATAATAGTAAATGTACAAATCAATTTATCTGTTCTTTAAATTTTTTTATATTTATTAATTAACAAACATATGTATGATGTTTTTCAGAAGATTTTCAATAGAACAATTCTAAATGGAGTCAAACAATCCAGTTGCTCCTTCAGATGACTAGACTCCAGTATTTATTTCCCCAAATAGTGATAGTTCTGCACAAGCAACTACAGAAACTTCGTTGCTCTCAACAGCGAATACAGAAACTGCTTGGCGGAGCAAGAGAAGAACAGAAGAACATGTTGATGTACATGATTCAGAAGAGGTAATAGTTCAAGACTTCCCCCCGGGTTTTGAACCAGAAGAACGCAGCGACGAGAACGTTGTTGAGGAAGCTACCAAAAACTACTCCAAAAAAACAAAATAATTGCTGTTTATAATTGATATTTAGATAGTTTGTACTATGGAACCCATATCCCGAACAATGTACAAATTATATAGCTGACACGTTTTTTAAAAAAGATCTGATTAATTTAGACCAACTTCTCCTATTTTTGTATGTAGGTTATTCGTAAAAGACATAATATTTAAAATTATCGATACAATAATTATTTATTTTAATACCTTTATGACGTTCAATAACATAGCGATTTTTTGAAAGAACCTGGTATGGTATGCTTTACATTTTTGCACTTGACATTCATATCGTGTTTGTATTTATTTGTTGATTCCTTTTTTGCTAATTTGTATTTATAAAAGTTAGAAAAAGATATTGTTTGTTATTTCTATATGAGCTTTTTTCTCTATGACTCGTACTCATCTTTAAAAAAACTTATATGATATTATTAAATTTATCTTTTATGTTTTAAGCTTTTATTTTTATAGTTAGTATTTGTTGATAGAATATCTATACAATATTATTAAATCAATCATTTCCTAGATTTGGCTAGTATATCTCATGATTGTGTTTTACAATAATATACGATTAGAGTTTCAATATAAAAATATGCATATATATATATATATATATATATATATATATATATATATCCAAAGCCATAACACATTTTTATTATCAGTGTATAGAATCTTACTTGAAATTACATATTTAGAAAACCAAGGCTCTAGTACGTATATGTATCTTTCAAATCATTTAATTTAAAATAAAAAAGTACCATTTTTCATGCATTCTTTTATCTTTGTTCTCATTATAGTAATGGTTATAATTAATAAAATATAGCAAATAATTCCCTTTCAATTATTTAACTTAACTAAATTAGACTACATCTAGGTAACTTTTGAAATTTAAGCCATTTTAAAAAAGTGGTATATAACATTAAGATTGATTTTTTCTTTCTTTGTTACAGCTAGATTTAATGGCATATTTACGTAAGCTGCCTCTTGAGTGTACAAAAAAAATATTTTCTCAATACACAATGGCAGCATCCTGTTGCTGTGGAGTTGAAGTCATCCGGAAATCAGTGAATGCAACAACAACTGAATATTTGGTACCAAATCCGTTTCTTGCGTGGGAAAATTACGTGGATGGTCAATCAGAATTCCGTACTGAACCTTCAACTAACTTTTGTCAGAATATTCAGTGGGCACAAGAACAAAATGCTCAAGGGAATATTATAATAGGGCGTGATATATTATACATTGATGCCCATGAATTACTGATACATCCTTCAAGGGATACTATACGTGCAAAAAAAGCTTTGATGATGAATCAAAAGCTTGGAATCTGTTCAATCGTGATCTTCAAGATTTGGGAGCAAGATGCATTTCGACTCAACTTTACTTGTGCGCCACAACATTTATTTCATGAGCATTTTGGAAAGATCGTTGCCAATAATCCGTTGGGTTTGGATATAAGGTTTGATCATTATTATAAACCAAGATGTGTATGGGACAATGCTCAAATATCAGAAGCAATGGTTGATCAAGATTCTATTTTTTTCATGGATTGTCTCACAGAAAGACAAGCTTACGTCAATAAGATGTGCCACCTTCCATTCTCTGATACAACCAATACTGAAGAATGGTATGAAAAGCATGATAGGCTTACCGATGCAGAGCTAAGTATATGAAAATTAAGCGATTTTGTACGCAGATTTCAAAACATGGAACCCATAGCTAGTTGCAAAAATTGGGAAGCTTCTCCTTACCCTATATTTCTTCCTTGTTAAAAACCTCCTTTCACAGTCATCTTGAATATGTATCTAAATTACATATATATATACCTAAACAATTTGAAGTGAAACTTTTAAGTTTTTTTCATTTGCAACACTTTGCTTTTTTATTTTATTAAAAGTAATATGGTCTGTATAATACTTTATGCTTTCAAATTGTAAGTATCAAAGAGAGAGAGAGAGAGAGAGAGAGAGAGAGAGAGAGAGAGAGAGAGAGAGAGAGAGAGAGAGAGAGAGAGAAGAAGAAGAAGAAAAACGAAGAGAATTCTTAACATCATAGAAACAATGTAAAAAAAAACTCAAAAAACTATCTAGGACTTGAGCAGCTTTGAGCTAATTCGTAATAATAGAACATTATATAATAGAGGCATATCATCTTATTTTAATCCAGTCAAGACGGGCCTCCTCCTTCACTTGTACTTCAGTGCTCCGAAATTTATTTTTATATCCGTTTGTCCTAAAAAGCCACAGAATGCGTATGTATAATGCATCACGCTGCAAATTTACAAGAGAACCAACACTTTTATTCTGTATAACAGTATAATATAACATAGTTGTATCTTAAAATGGTAAAAAGAAAGTTTATTTGATAGGGAAAAAGATGCATAATAGAATGTATCAATAAAAAAAGGAAACTAGATTACAACAATCCAAGAATTTATTTCAAACTCTTAAGTTAGAAAAACATGGTGGGCGATACATTATTAGTGAGTATTGCTCCAAATTATTATAAAGCAACAAAGTAAATAATATTATAAATATAATATAAATAATATATATTTAACATTGTCTATTTAATTTGAATAATATACATTTAATACTTTATATTCTAAATATTACATAAACTATAAGCATAATAAATTTTGTTAGAAATAATTACAATTTCCAAAAAAACTTTTGACGATTTGTATATCGCCATCTTCGTTGTGCTGTATTTTGTCCAGTGACGTATGCCTATACTACCAATTCCTCTCACACATATATCAGATATATAGATTCAATCCATTGCTAATTACAAAAGAATGGGAAACTTCTTTTTACAATGTATTCCTTCTTTACTAAAAATTTTCTTTCGAGACTAGCTTGAATATGTACCTAAATTACCTATATGTATATATATATATATATATATATATATATAGAGAGAGAGAGAGAGAGAGAGAGAGAGAGAGACAAAAGAAGAAGAAAAAGAAGCAAACAAGTTCTTAATGCCATACGAACAATACAAGAGGTCCGAAACTTAAACTATAGATAGCAATAAAACATTACATATTATAAAATATATGTCTTTTTTTTTGTAAGGACATCCATAAATGATTAATTTCTTAAATATTAGTCACATTTAAGCGACCCATATACTTAGTTCTATTATATATAACAATGACATAACTATTTAAAAAAAGGATCAATTATTTATATTACCATGCATAAATTAATATACAAATAACATTCAACTAAAATATTATTTTGAAACTACTCTTTTAACGTAGGAGTAGTATAATACCTGCTTTAAATAGATATACACGAGCCATAAGTTATTTGCATACCGGTTATACTTAATTATTATGTATATTTACAAGAAAAAAAGAATTTTTGGTACACAAATACTATGTTCAATACTGTGCTTAACAAAATAGTATAGTCCACCTACACTCTTTACAATAAAAAATGTAGAGTGCATTATACTATCATTAAAAAAAATGTATATAAAGTATTTACTAAATTTTTTTTGCATAGTGAGAATTATATCTACCTCATTTTGTAATTGTTGATACTTTTACATTGATATTTAGCACTTACATTGCCTTCTTTTTTTACTTTGCTTGTAGATTTCTTTTTTAAAAAAAAGTACTTATGTTTTTTTCTGCTTCTTTCGTTTTGGTCGCAGATTCTTTAAAAAAAAAGTAGTTCACCCATGGACTCAGTCAGTGCCGAGCAGGTATAAATTTACATCTTAAAAAAAACATTTGTTTTAAACGATAAATTTTGCACTTACTTATTAGATTGTTAAAAAAAAGCCCATAGTCAACCATACTATTTATAATAAATATTGTAATTATATATATAAAGAAAATATTTGAGAATAATTAGTAACTTACAAATAGTATAGAGTATATATGCATGTAGTATATACAAATCATTTATTTTAATAGATAAATAGTGCTAATTATTTTTTCATTTCCCTTTGAACTTACTGAACCCCCTTTGCAAGTAGAACGTTGCTATTAGCACACCTACAATGAAGGTCAACGATTTCTCTGAACAAATGAGATCTGGTACCGTCTTTGAAGGGCTCATTCTTAACAGATACGGAACATATGACCAAGCTTCTTCTACGAACATGGCTCCGTTCCTACAAGCAGACCTTGTCGATGAAGAAGGATTCACAACGATTACACTGGAAATTAATAAATCTCAGATAAACAAATTTGAGTCCATTATTCAAAAACAAACGTGGATCAGGATAGAGCATTTTCTAATCCAGCTAAAAAATCCTCCGTACAACAAAGGCGATGCTCCAGTAATTATTGTCCCTGACAATAATACAGTGATACAGAAACTCCCAGTTAAGAACATAGAAATTACGTTCTTCTCGAATGCAAAAATTGTTGAGTTGACTCATGTTTCAGAACATATTGAGAAAGAAGATACAATCTCTGCAGTAGTGATCCAAGATGGAGGGCCAGAAGTTATAGACAAAGATAAAACCATTTTCCATATACAATTTGCAGATGGCGTGAATGAATATGATCGGCGTGATGTAAGTACTAGATTCAATTTTATACAGCGAGTAGCCAATATTATATATACCTGATCGATGTTCTCTGGAAAATATATTTATGAAGGTTGTCTTCATGAGTGGATGTGAAGAAGACCGAAACACTATTTTAAATGAGTTTAACAATAAAAAGTACGCAATATTCGTGCTCAAAAATTTGTTCTCCAGTTCATATAGAGGCAAACAGTCTTTGCAATTTCGCACATCTTCGATTGTAGTCCCCGTTACTGACGACGATTGCAAACATCATTTACAGAATGTTGCCGATTTTTGGAAAATGTTAAAAGAGGTAATTTACAGTATCACATACTATACTCAAACACTTAAAAAAAAAAGATGCGCACATATATATGCACACTCCTCTACATATACATATACATGCGAAACTTGAAGCATTGTTATTTGTACAGGTGAACGGTTGTTTGGTTTTTGCACCTCCAACCCGTCCATTTTATATCGGATGTGAACGCTCTAGCTGCAGAGTCCAAGATAGTTTCTACTCTATGCCTAATACCAACACAACCGAATTATATTGTACACGTTGCTCCAGAAATACTCGAGCGAAGCCTGTCCCATACTTGACTGGGACAATTCAGAGTGATGAGATTTGTATGAATGTGTTTGTAATAAATGACTGGGTCATGAAGCTCCTTGATATAAACGAAGCAATCGACACATTCTTTCAAAACCACAAGAAAGAGTTTTACAAGAAAGTCATTACTGCACGTATTCAAGGCCATTTCAAGATAAATAATGCAAATGCTGTTGTAGATTACGAAGGAGTATCTTTCAAAAAGATTAAAATTGCTGAATCATCACAGGTATATATCGTCATTGGCATATTTTTACAAAAAAGTATTTTTTCGTTAAAACCTCTCACGTTTTTATGTTCCTTTCTCAAGGAGTCTGTAGCATGCTCACTGGAAATGTAAATTCAGGTATTCATTTCCGCTACTAGATGCATGGTCACTACTTTTACTCTGAAATAATGTTTTTCCTGCTTTTACAGGGACTTGGTGCGAACAGCTTCGAGTATTAGACATTCTGAGAGAAGCGAAAAAAATATATATACTTGTACATGGACTTGGTCATTTTGTATAAAACACAGACGTTTTACACATTGACAAACTTTACTTCCTTGTAAAAACTATCAAAAATTTATAAGACAAATGGCACACAGCTTACTGTATAAAAACTGTACATATTTTGAAGCAGGATTAGAATGTTCGAAAGATGATATATATGTACCTGGTGATTGCTTGTTCAATACTCTTAGTTATTTACTGGATAACACAGTCTCCTCTACTATACTACGAAAAACTATCATTAATAGCTTCATATCTTCTTTACATAATTATAATAATGAAGCCCTAAAATGTTTAAAAAATTTTTTGTCGCTTGATATCTTGTTGACTTTGCACAATGTCTACTCTTTAAATGAATATTTTGAAAAAATGCAGCTACCAGCATCGACTGGAGGTTTATGGGGAGACCACTTTTGCATATTTTGGTTTTCTCGCTTATTTAATAAGAGTGTAACACTATGGTCCAAGACCTCACACAAAACATATATTACATACTCGTCTGAGTTTAATAGAACTTTACATATACTGTACGATGATCGACTTGTATATATTGGACATTTTGAGCCCTTAGTCCCACACCGACCTGCTTGTACTGCTAACCACAAAAATATACTGACGCAAGAAACTACTACATTTTATCCCCGTTTTGTGATTTGCAAACAGTGAAAGATTTTAATTTTAATGTTGGTGATTGTATGTTTGACTCTATTGCATTCTTGCTTAACTATGAAAACACACAAGAACATTTGATTATCAGAAGCGAAGAGCTAAGACACAGAAGCGTCACTGAACTAGTTGAAAGTCTTCATAAAAACGATCCCGTAGCTATCGAAACAATACAAATCCATTTAGCACCATTCTTTCTACAAGAAACTCATGGTATTGAGACTGTAGAAGAATATCTTCAACAAATGATACTACCATCATCTCTAGGTGGTTTATGGGGAGATGCAGTTATACTATATTGGATTGCACGAGCTCTCAAATTAAAGATCAATGTGTGCGGCTCATCTTATCATACAATATTATTTGATACAACCTTCGTGAGCAATAATAAAATATTGAATGTACTTTTTCATGACGAATATGGAAAAGAGGGACATTACGAACCTCTTATTCCAATAAATAAAAGAACAAATAAAAGAAAATCAGCTCAATATATTGAATGCCAGAACAAGAAAATAGTACACACAGAAAATGAGAATTTTGTATTTAGAAATAAGTATAACCAACAGAATAAATTTGCCCTTCAAGAAAGGAAAAAATATATAAAAATGGAATAAATTTTTTGAGGAAAAGCTATTAGAAATTTTTTGAAACAATATACATGCAAAAAAATAAGAAATATCTAGTATATTTTTAGAACAAAATCAAAATTTTACTGGAACTTTGAATGCAGTTAATACTAAACTTACAAGGTTGTTAAAAAGACAAAACTCTTCTAAAAGTTTTGAAAATATAGAACATACTAGGCCACTAAAATGGAACTCGTATACAAATATAAAATTGCTTGATTGTTATAAAGAACAACGACTAGTATCGAAAAAAGAAATTTGTACTAATTTTTTGCACCAAATCAATATACCAATAAATAACCTCAATAAAGTAAGAAAACATCTGGATTTCCTACTTAAAAAAAAAAAGACAAACATCCAGAAGAGAAACTAGAAGAAGATACAATATCTGCCGATTTCAAGAGCGAAATTCAATATGTTATGACAACATTTCATGAAGCTACGCAAGACATACCCATAAACCCTTGTGTTTGTTGCAAACAATTGTGTTTTTCTAATGAGATAACTTTAAATCATGCATATGAAATACGAATGATTGAGCATGAAACCTTGTCTATTTTGAACCAAGACAATGCATCAGAATATCAACTATGTACTAGTTGCATATATTATTGTACAAAAAAGAAAATCCCAAAATTTACCTCCCCTTCATTTATTCAAATGAATGAACCTATTCCATCAATCTATATTCTTAATGAATTTGAAGAACGTTTAATTGCACCAAGAAACACATTTTGCCAAATTCACCAATATTTTCATTATGGACAATTTCTACTACGAGGAAGTATAATCAATATTCCAGCAACAATCGACATAATTTGCAAATTATTGCCTCGAATAAGCATTGAGAACACAACTATAGGCATAGCCATAAAGCGAAAATTAGAATATAAATCAATTTATAAAAGTGGTCAGATTCAACCACGATATGTAATTGAAGCTTTACTTGACTTGATTTATACTCCATTATATAAAGAATATGCAGTACAAATTCATGAAGAACTTATTCAACAACTCCTTAGTCTCCGATCTTCAGAATCTAATAACAACATACACGATTTTAGTTCATTGAATAATATAAATTTTGAAAATCACAACATCGAAAATAACGAACTTCATGAAGAAGCAATCGAGCCACATATAGATACTTTAATACACAACTTTTTAGATTCAAACGACTTTTTTGATGCTTCTTCAAACGTTTTAACTATTACGCCTTGTCAAAACAAAAAACCATTAGGTATATTTGTTGATAAAGACTGCGAAGAACTAAATTTCCCTTCCCTTTTTAATGGGAAAAGACTCTACAAACCACTTGGACCCTACCGATATATATACCAAGACATTTGTCAGTGGGAAATCAAAAACAAATATCGACGATTTGCTAACCATATAACAAACATATTTTTTAAAGCAATAAAAATAATGATTCATCAGATTTACTCATCAGCATGGATAAGACTTAGAAAAGCTACACTAAACAATCGAGTACTATGTGTCAAAGACGTCAAAACAAAAGAAAACCTTGAGAATATACTACATTCAGATATTGGTTATAGAGACCTTCAACGATTACGAATTTCTCCAGATTACTATGAGCAATTACGGAAAAATGTTTTCGCAATGATCCGTCAGCTTGGACCACCTACTTTTTTTGTTACATTTACAAGCGGGGAACGTAATTGGAAGCCATTACAAAAAGCACTACAAACTCTCTCAAAAAACAAATCGCTCCAAAAGAAACAACCAAGTTTGCAAGACTACATAAGAGAAGACTCAGTTACATGTGCACGGTATTATAACCACAGAACAGCATGCTTACGGGACACATTGAAACGTGCATCATTTATATAGGGTACAATCAAAGATTTTTTCTTCGTTACTGAGTTCCAATCACGTGGAAGTGAACACAATCACAGTCTTCTTTGGATTGATAATGCTCCGATTTACAATGGAACAAACGAAAAAGAAATAGTCACTTTTGTAGATCATTACATATCTTGTGATAAGACACAAATTGCAGAGCACTTGCAACACAGTCAAATACATTTTCACACGCACACATGTTTATAAAAAAAAAAAAACGTTGTAGATTTAAATTTCCAAAACCACCATTTTTAAATACAATTATTCTTAAACCTCTAGAAAAACATTAGGAGAAATATGAACCTTGCATGGGCCTTGTAAGGAATCCTAATTTTTAGGGATTAAGGCTAATGTTGTGTGGGGTTTAGGGGGCAAGGGCATTGAAGAAGGTAGTTTTGAGTAGGCTTTTCTAGCCTTTTTTTTAGACAAATGTAGGATGTGGACCTAAAGGGTTACTTTCTCTCTCTAGCTTTTTTTAAAGTGAAAGAAGCATAGGGGTGTGTCCACATCAGCAAAAACGTGCAACAAAAACGTGGGTCACAAAGAGACAAAATTTGACTTTTTAAAAAAAAATTCATTTTTACTTGTTTCTAACTTAAAACTCCCTCCCAACATATATACATATCCAAAAATCATTTTTTGACCCATTTTTTAACCCACAAGCTTAGAAAGTCCATTTTTTCAAAACTCTTTTCCCCCAAAAAGTAATAAACATTTTGTTCTCTCCTCCTCCTCTCTCCTCCCTCCTCCCTCCTCTCTCTCTCTCCCTCTCCTCTCCCTCCCTGCCCCTACCTTCCTCCTCCTCCCCAATCTCTCCCTCCCCCCCCTCCCTCCTTCTCTCCTCCCATCTTCCTCAACCTCTCTACCCTTCCCCCTCTATCTTTTCATCATTTTCTTCCTCACGCAACAACTTCCATGGTGCTCACGGACATCACAAATGGTTTTCTTCCACCACCACGTACTCCGCACACCAAAAGCATACATATTTGCTTACCCACGGCATTTGCACCGAGGACCACTAGTGAAGGTGATCAAAAGTCATCACAGGAACGTCGCACCGCTTGTGAGACCAATGTTGACATTTGGGTGGATGGACATTTGTACCCTTACGATCCTATGAGCCGCTTCCATCCACCATTTAATAGCCTTTCCACATTTCTTCAATTTCTTGGGAGGGGAGAAGCAGGTTTGTTAGGCTATTGCAAGCGGTTGTGTATGGGTGCAGGTGCTTCTTTGCATATGTGGATGCACGAATGTCAAGCTCTTCACCTCAAGATGACGGCATTACAAGAGAGTGTTGCCTCTTCGGAGAGGGTAGTTAAAACTCTTGAACAACAAATGCAAGAAAAGGAGTCCCACATCCAGAAGCTTACCAACACCATCACATACTTGAAAGAAACACCCCTTGGTGCAAGGGAACTCAAACACACGTATTTATCCATTGAAACTCTTGCACATTTGGGAGGAGCACGCAAACGATGAGTTACAGCCACAAGGTGATTTGGTCTTTACTTGCATGATGCATTCTTACTTCACACTATTTTCTAACATTTATGTTTATTTGTTGCTAGAAACTTCATCCAGGAGGCATGCGGTGGAACAAGCTAAGATGATCGAGTCAACCTTCTCACTAGTTGTCTCAATACCCAGGACGTGATTTCTATCTTACAATCACCTGGAGGTAAGCACATTAAGGATGCAGTCACCAAGGACCTTATGCGTAAATTAAGAAATGTGGTTAGTGATGATGACGTTCAACAACAAGCTTGTGATGAGATTGGAATAAGCACCAAAGCCTATCAGGCTATTTTCCAACTCCTAAAGGATGCCCTCAAAGAACATGGCATTATGGAAAACCTATTTCCCGTTCCTCACAAGGCCAAGCTCGCAAAGAAGGCCACAAACAAAGATGTGTTCTCCCGCATTGGGACATACCTACACATTGAGGACACAATGCCAACTTCCCTTTATGCTTTGTGCGCAACAAAGACAAGGGGAAAAGGTAAGAAACAATCCATAAGACCTTCGGAGAAGGGCTTTCCTTACACAATGTGGAACAATATTTTCGTGGATCTTAGAAGGCTTCAAGAAGCCATGTTTAGATTTTACGAGTTACCTGAAGAAGGTGACACACTTTACTTTTTTCTTTGGTATTATTCTTATTATAACTCTAAAGTTTAAGGTCTTAGCACTATTTATTTTGTAGTGCTTGGCACAAAAGTCGCTTTTGTGTTGAAACTCGATGAGTGTCAAATAGTGAAAGGCCGAAGGTTAGAAAGGCTAAGTGTCACTCTAATGAACGAGGCCCTTCTGCAAACCAAGCGAAGGGATTCAATCGAGCCATCTCCCACCCCATCTTTTAGCGTGCAATCAGAGAAAGACATTTGGTGGTTGGGTGCTATTGAGGTGCCCAAAGAGACCAATGGAGTACTTTCATGGATTTTTGAGAGAACTCCATGGATCACAGAAATAATACACTCCCAAATTGCAGTTCAGAAGTTGGAGATTGAGGGTTTTGGTAGTTATGATGTGGAGTGGCACTTAGGTGGGGATTTGAAGACCATAAAGTGTTTGCTTGGCTGCAAACAAGGGGCTTCTTGTCTCATGCCTTGTCCATTTTTCACTCGAGGGTACAAACCTAATGGAAACAAATCACATAAGAGCACTACAAAGTCGTGATGTCGGAGATAAAGGTAGAGAATGGGAAGTGTCTATTCTGAGATGTCCCATGCTCAATGCCCCAGACCGTGATCAAAAGGACCACGCTTGGAATCCAATCTTTCGATTTCCTCTATCGAATGTACATTTTTGTACATTACACGCATTCATGCACATTTTTGATAGGCTATTGAAGCTCCACATTGACTATGCTTTCATAATGAAACCGTTGGAAAAGTCCCAGGAAGCGATTGAAAGAGTGGAGGTACTCTTAAATTCCATTGGCTGTCACGGTGGAAATGTGTCTATCGTTGCTGCAAAGAACACAGGGGAGGCCCATGAAATTGCTCAACAAGTGTCAATGAGTGGACAAAAAGCTAGACACTTTTTGAAGAAAGTTTTCCAAGGAAAGCCAAGTCGATATGATGCTCAAAACAGCTCCAATCAGCAGGCAGGTAACCTTTGGGAGCTTTGGAAGGAGTGATGCAAAGCTACTACCGACAATGATTCAAATGGTGAGCTTGCAAACAAGCACAAGCAATTTTGGGCACATTTTGATAAAATGGTCAAGCTTATGGGCCTTAATAGCACAACAGAAGAACAACGCCAATCAGCCTTGGCGGATTTTACCAAGGTCTTCACCCTTTCTTGGGGTGAAAATAACATCACACATTACATGGTAAGTCATTCTACATGGTGTATTCATTACAAGGGATTGTTTTTATTTAATAATGTGGATCGTTTACTCATGTGAACAACATATCTTGTTTACGCATGGTGCATTTTTTATGCACAAGTATGGATCGCTTGAAATTTTTGGCACTCAAGGCATGGAGAAGTCCCATTATCTAGCAAGGGGAGTGCACTTCAAAAATACTCGACATGGTGGTGGAATGGTGCAATCCAATTATTTGGAGAAGATGTTCAATTGGTTTTTTCGCACAACATTTGCTCGTAAGCTCACAATGGAGCGTGCGTGACAATCCAAGATTGCTATTGAAGTGTGGAAATGGAGTCGTCAAGAGCATAGCAACAAGTGGCAAATGTCGCAAGGTCCCACAAAGCATGCTGCATGGCAGTGATGTAGCGTGCGGCAAGGATCAAAGTGGATACTACGCGAGTCACTAAACGTGAACGCAAGGTCCAACTCTTAGCGACATGTTTATTTAAAAAATAATACTTTAAAAAAAAAATTAGTGTGATTAGGGCCCTTTTTAAATGGGCCCTTATAAATATTGCATGCTCTCATAAACCACTCATTTCTTAAGAACAGGTGAGCTCCTACCAATGAAATGGAGCGCACCAAACAAACCGCGAAAGAGCATCCACCTGCCAACAAAAACACCCTCCAAGGATGTGAGAAGCCGTCATGGCTTAAAGGCACAAGAAAACAGCCACGAACGCCTGGTCGTTCCAGGAACTCATCTAGTAGTGGGCATGGTGGTAGGGCACGAGAGTCATCGAGGACTGTTGAATCTCCACCTCCTCAAGATATAACACCTAGAAGGAGAATGAAGCAACGTGCCCAGCGCTGGAGAGAAGAAGAGGGCCAGCAAACAACACATTCCGATAGGGAGCAGCCTTCGCGCCACCAATCACAAGCAGGACCATCCAGGACTCGGGTGGTCCATATAGACACTGAATCAGAGAGTGAGCCACCATGGCTGCAAGAAAAAATACCGCGCACACATCGGGTGGCCGTTGGGGGGAAGACATTGCTTGGAGGCCAGGGAGCTCTCCCCACACGACAAGATCGGCAGCCAAGGGAAGAGGAAGAATCAGAAGAGACTGCAGAACCAGCCCCTAAGCATGTAAACAGGCGCAAGTCTAATTTTTTCAAGAAGACTAAACGCCGCCCGCCAGCAAATGTGCAAGTGTCCCCAAGACAACCGCAGCAGCGTCGAAAAATAGCGAGGGCATTTGCAGAAATCCTCCACTACCAGAAGATGACGGAGCTTTTGATTCGACGCGCCCCCTTTGCTCGCACTATGAAGGAGGTGCTTCAAAGCTATGGAAATCAGTATAGAATGCAAGCAATAGCGCTAGAGGCTATTCAAGAAGATGCAGAGGCCCACATCATTTCGGTGTTGGAAGATACCAACCTATGCGCCATACATGCAAAGCGAGTGACAATACAACCAAAAGATATGCAGCTTGCACGTCGATTGCGACGAGACTTCGAGCATTAGCCAAAGTTACCCCTCTTTTTGTATTGCACACCCTTATCTTTGTAATGATTCGACTTTCCAATTCCAATATGATCAACAATTGTGTCTACTGTGTCTATTATCTGTGTAATGAAATGACTTCGTAATTTCAAGTTCTGTATGTAATTGCAGTCAATTTTAGTAAATTTGTGCTTTTTAAGTACCCTTGAGGGTAGATAAACCTATAAGGGGCAAAAACAAATCCTGGCCACAAGGGCGCGCAAATGGCCCATCCAAAACTGATGGATGGGCCATTTGCGCGCCCTTGTGGCCAGGCTTTTTTTTGCCCCTTGTAGGCTTATCTACCCCCAAGGGTACTTAAAAAGCACAAATTTACTAAAACCTATTGGTTTTGCATCATTATTTTACATGGATCCTTTTGGAAACCCTTTTTTGGCCATTTCAAGCGTCTATGCAACATTAATTTGGATTTTTCAATGTCCAATGTAATTGGACTTTTTGGTGCAGGGGTGTACTAGGTAGAGCTAAAGCAGGTGATAGTGTGCTGGAAACTTCATTTCATAATTGATTTCACCTTTTCTAGTGTCCTTGAGTGTGAACATATGCTGGAATTACCATAAAAAGGGTGCATCTAAATGAATGATACAAAACCAATCCATTACAATAAATTTGTGCTTTGTAGGTATCCTAGGGGGTAGATTAGCCTAATAGGGGCAAAAAAAAGCCTGGCCACAAGGGCGTGCAAATGGTCCATCCAAAACTGATGGATGGGCCATTTGCGCACCCTTGTGGCCAGGCTTTTTTTTGCCCCTTGTAGGCTTATCTACCCCCTAGGATACCTACAAAGCACAAATTTACTAAAACCTATTGGTTTTGCATCATTATTTTACATGGATCCTTGTGGACACCCTTTTTTGGCCATTTCAAGCTTTGAATTCCCTATGGGATATAAAAATAAATAACATATTGTGAAACCAAGTTTCTATGCAACAGTAATGTGGATTTTTCAAATGTCTAATGTAATTGGACTTTTTGGTGCAGGGGTGTACTAGGTATAGCTGAAGCAGGTGATAGTGTGCTGGAAACTTCATCTTATAATTGATTTCACCTTTTCTAGTGTCCTTGAGTGTGAACATATGTTGGAATTGCCATAAAAAGGGTGCATCTAAATGAGTGATGCAAAACCAATCCATTGCAATCAATTTGTGCTTTGTAGGTATCCTAGGGGGTAGATTAGCCTAATAGGGGCAAAAAAAAGCCTAGCCACAAGGGCGCGCAAATGGCCCATCCAAAACTGATGGATGGGCCATTTGCGCGCCCTTGTGGCCAGGCTTTTTTTTGCCCCTTATAGGCTTATCTACCCCCAAGGGTACTTAAAAAGAACAAATTTATTGAAACTGACTGCAATTACATACAGAACTTGAAATTACAAAGTCACCAATCAAAAAAAAAATCATATCACCAATTGAAACAATTTTGAAGATTGACAAATCACATTCAAAAGAATTTGCAATATAGAGAGACAATTTCAAATATTTTTTATTCCTTCCAAAACGGTGATTTTACATCATGTATCTGAGGAGTTCATAATTTTTTTGACCATTTCCTGGCGCCTATTTTGCGCGTAAGGCAACTCCCCAGTCAAGAGGGACTACGCTATGGCCTTTGGGTCAGTTGAGCCAATGGAAGCATGTATCCCTATCTGGGCAAGCACTTTACCACGAAAGCCAGTGCCAAACGCTGTGCATACAAGGGATCTACGCACTAGGAACACTTGATGCGCAGTTTGAGTAATGGTGCTCAAACAAAAAACTTGCTCAAAGCTTTTAACGACCAAGTCATAAAATGGGCTTGGGGAGTAAATTCATTATGGATAATGGCCACATCGCCAGGGGGGAGTTGTCCTAGGTAATGCGCAAGGGAAGCTTGAGGTCCAAAGCCCGTGCGCTTGCCACCCGTCCTTGCAGCAAAATCATCAACCTCCACAACATCCTGTCATAAACCGATGAAGGTTGAGTAAAAAGACAATGAAGGATAAAATAGTAACATGAAAATTAGGATACAGTTTACCTCCTGCTCCTTGTCGTCCTCCTCCCTGTTGCCCTTTTTATCCAAGTCAATGCTCCCATGCACCACAGATACGAGCTTTGGATCGTCATATGGGAGGTTGCATAATGGCATAGGCATCCTAGCAGCCTCAACCTTGGCTTGCGTGGCTTGGAAATCTTCATCGGCCACGTGCAACTGCTCTGCTGCCAGGACCTCCGCACATACAAATGCAATAGTGTCAGCAATAGAGTCCCCATCTGGCAAGAGCTTGCTTTCTAGGGCATCTGGCGTATTGTCTAAGGGACATTTGCTGCTCTTGCATAGCACACTCAAGCATTTATCCATGCGCAGGCCAAATGCTTTCTCCAAATCATGCAGGAACACATACTCCTCCCCATCCACTAACACTGAGGAGAAGCGGCTTATTTCTACCTCTGGGATACCACATCCATCAGTGGTAGTGGCACTGGAGTGTCACTAGGGCCAGTCGCAACTATGGATTTCTCAACCACTTCCTCAAGACCCCTAGGATACTCGAGCCGGTGTGATTTTCCTTCTGCTGCAGGGTTCATGGGTATAACCTGCTGCTCCTTGGTGTCCTTGATAAAGGACCCAACTTGAAGGTGTGGTAAGCGGAGCTCCTCCAGATCAGGTTCCTCGCTCACCAAGAAGATAAATGTGCGAGCCGAGAAAGGTACTCCACCCCCAACTTGCGCTTCTTGAGCGCTGACACCCCAGGGGCTTGCTCGTCCAAGTAATGGCCTGCATCGGTTGCAATTTCTTGGAATCGTTGCAACCGCTTGGAGAATGGGCGATCACCTTTGTGTATATAGCGCAAAAGATCGCAAGGCACCCAGATCCCTGCATGTGGGGGGATAGATATAGAATATTTTATGATGTGCTCCTCCATGAACGCAAAAATCTCCTCAAATGCATCCATGTGAAGGGCAACTGTGGCGTCAAGGTCAGGGAGACGAGAAAAAAAGGTGTGGAGGTCCAACTTCCCTTTGTATTTGGTGTCCTCGAGGAAGAGGATGAAGCGTGACAAAGGGGTGGATGTGGGTGCAGATGCAGAGGCTGTGGCAACATCCATGTCTAGCCTGGGGTGTAGATAGAGAGCGGAGGAGCTCAAGAGTTGCAAAAGTGAAAATAGTGAATGAGTTAGGTGGCCCCCCTTTTATAATGGACCCTTTTTTTAAGACATTAAAAAAAAAGGCACTTTCACCAAAAAATGATTTCTCATCCCAATGCAAAAAATTATATTCAAAGGCATGTTTGCCGAAGCAAATCATGTTGATTACAGCGGGGATCAATATGAAAATTGCAATAGTTACAAAGTTATAAGATTGATAGCATAGTTCCATCTATCCCCCAGTCCTCCTCGACCTTCCATTTGTCTTCCATTCTCTTCCCAATCTGCGAACATTCATTACAATAAGCATCCAATGATCGACAAACCATGATGTATTGAAAATGTGATGGAAGGATTCTCACCTTGTGACCTTGTAAACGAAATTGTGCTTGTTGAAGGGTCTCAAAACCCATAATAACCAAATGTTCTCGAACATTACTGAGAGTCCAATGCTTGTTCACTTGGACTGCCTCCAAAGCATCGTTGGGCATCTTCACTGCAATGTCAAAGCTTGCAATAGCGCCGTCTACACTCTGTAAGGGAGTCCACACTCCAAGCTTGCACATCCAACGATCATAGTAAAATCGTATGTACAAAGAGGTGCGGGATTTCAAATAGCGCATTCCAATACTTGAAGCTCCAACCTTACAACGGTACTGGTTCCCGTTGTGCATTCCCTCCACAAAACCCCAGTCCTCTTCTAAAAGCCTTCCTAATTCCTTGTAATGCGCATCTTTACATACAAGCATTGTGGTAGTCTCCACAAATCCAAACTCTTTAAAAATGTGCACAAAACAATGAATAGGCAAACACCAACTCAAGCCCACAGACCTAGAAGCTTCAGAGTATTTCAAAGAGTTTTGGACATCCATTATCATCTTTTGCTTGAAAGATGCTACTGACCACAAATCTGGGACCGGCCACTCCATACTTAATAAGGAAGTTACTTTGATGGGTTCAAGCATTCCAAATGCTTGTGTAGAAGTAGGGACAATATAGGAGTGAGAATAGAAGAAAATCCTTCTTTGAACTAGTTTGGTTGGGCAAAGATGTGGGAACATTATTGCTCCAATATCCGCATGTATAGCATTGAATGTGTCGGAGAGACTATGTAGTGGCTGCTCCTCCACCAACGTGGATGGAAATATAACTATAAATGCATGACAAATGTTAAGTATGAATCCATAATAACATTACACTTTGATTTCACACCTAGCTTTGTATTCTCAAAACATGTACTTACAATGTGTTGGAAATCGAGGTGGTTGTTGCAAGTGCATGGTTGACATTGAGAAAACATGTTGCACAATGGCTACGGTCCCCTTGTCTTTGCGGTTCTTGAAGCCAAGGAGCTTTCTTTTCCAATGAAGATCCAAGTTTGCACGATTCCGCACACGATGAGGGCCAATAGCAGATGGTTGCATGTATACCCAAGCACCTTTGGTGAACTCTTGTGGCACCCACTCATCATCTACACCTCTAGTGTTGTGGCATGCAACTGCTGTGACCTCATCCTTTGGCCGCCTTTGCGAAGTAGAGTTGGCCATGGTTGAGCAAAGAAAACTAGGAGGAGGAGAAGGACCTTGCTTGTTGCTACAATGTAGGTGGGATAAAGTGATATGAGAAGGTGGTTAACCCTTGTGGCAATGGGAGGAGAAGGTGGATAACCCTTGCTTGGTGTGGCAATGGAAGGTGGTAGGGGAGGAGGAAGGAGCTTCCTTGCTGCAGCAATGGAGATGGTGTAGAGAGAGAGAGAGTGTTGGAGTAGAGGATGAGTGTGATGGTTGCAACCAAGGAGGGGTTGGAAAAGGGGTTCTAAAGAGAGAAAATCACTTTTTGCCTAATAACTACCTTTGGGGAAGCTCTAGATAGCAAAAAAAGATTTTTCAAAAGTTTTTTTAAAAATTTGAATTTTAGGATTTTTGGATGCACGTTTTGACTTTTTGAGATCAAAAAATGCTTTTTTGACCATAAAATAGTTTTAGAGGGGTTTTCCAAAGATGAAATTTGAGTTTTGAAAATTTTGAAAAATTTCAAATTTTTGGGATTTCTTCAAAACCGGATCAAAAAGGAGAGAAGTTGAAGGTTCCATATGCCCCCCCTCCCCCTCCCACCCCACCTTCTCACTAGGTAAGAGCCCATTTAACAAGTGTAAGACTACTTTGTCCCCCTACATTTTTGAGGACATAGAGTGTGTCCACCACCCTCTTCTCATTGAATGGTCTTTAATTAACCTTAATCCCAAAGGGCCCCTAGAGGGTTCATATTTTTCCTAATGAATTAAAAACAGTGATAAAGAAAATGCTAATAAAATTCAACAATACTTAGAAATATACGATGATAGCAAGACCCTCGATTTTTGTCAATTTGTCTTCGCTCTAGAAATGACCGAGACTACTTATTTAAGAGCAATACAATCAACAATTAAAAGACCAACAATGTTTTTGAGGAGAAACTTACAAAATATACGAACAAATGCATTCGCAAAATATCTGATTAATATTTGGGAAGCTAATATAGACTCCCAGTTCATTTTAGAACCATATGCAGCAGCACAATATTGCACTTCATATTTAACGAAAGTCGATAACACTCTTACAAAAACCTTTCAAGAAATATTAAAACGTGCAAAAACAGAAAAGACAAATACAATTGAACAAATCAAACAACTTAGATCAGCATTACTAAATACGCAGCAAATGCCAATACAACAAGCAATTTACATAATATTATCATTGCCTCTCTTCCATGCAACACGCACAGTCCAATTCATAAATACAGCGCCAAAAAATGAACGTGCTTTTGTTCTGAAACATCCACGAGAATTAGAAGGCTTACGAGACGAATCCACAAGTATAATGAAAGAGTCAATCATAGACAAGTACTATCAACGACCACCACATTTAAAAGATTTCACATTAGTAGACATTACAGCTGAATATAATTATGATCAATATTTTAAGAAAAGGAAAAAAGAAAAAAGTAATTCGATCAATCAGATATAGCAAAGCACGAGATCCTGAGAACTATTATAGAGAAATGACACTTATGCACTTATCTTTTCAAAACAATGAAAATACTCTTATGAATGGGTATATGACATGGAAAGAAGTATTTGAATCTAATGAGAAGAAAATACAAGAAAATTATGATAAATATAACTATCGATTAAGTAATACAATACAAAACCAATGGAACAATATTGAAGAACTAAATAGAAATACAGAGACTCTGATAATGATGAGAATACCTACATCAAAATTACGAATACAACGGACATAGAAACTGTCGATATCGACACCCAAATTGGAAAAATAGGATATAAAACATATAAAAAAGAGCAGCACCAAATACTAACAATTCCAGATTCAACTCTTGAAACATCTCAACACCATATGCAGATACGAAATCTTAATGCACAACAACGACACTTCTTCGATGATATACAATACAGATTGCATTATGAGTCTCAAAGCCAAATATTTTCTTTTAAAACAGATGGAGCTGGAACAGGTAAAACAACTCTCTTGAGAGCAATCAGTGAAGAACTTGTTAGGTTTTATAATTCCAATAGTAATTGTGAATTGATGAAGCCAAAAGTCCTTAGACTAGTATACACGGGTAAAGCAGCATATAATATTGATGGAACTACAGTTCATTTAGCTCTGCATATACCAATAAACCAGAAAACTCTAACACAAATTTTAGACTTATATCTAGACAACCTGACTAAATCATATAACGAGCTGAAAGCTGCCACCATTGATGAAATTTCATTAATAGGAGCACACATGTTTTCGTACATAAATAAACGTCTCCAAACAATCAAACATATTTACTATCTACCATTTGGAGGACTGCATATCTTTTGTTTCGGTGATCTATATCATCTTCTTCTTGTAAGAGATAAATGGATATTCTTAGACACTAATCCACTTACACCAAATATCTGGAAAAATTACTTTTCGCAATATGAATTAACACAAGTTATGCGGCAAAATGACATGATCTTCATAGACATATTGAATAGAACCATAATTAACCAGCAGACAGAAACCGATATCAAAATTTTGAACACATTGTGCTTAAAGAAAATTGAGCATGAGATTCATGTACCTCATTTATACTATACACAACAAGAAACTCAAAAATATAATAATGATGTTCTTGAATTGACAGAAGGATCAACCTTCACTCTTGTCGCAGTAGACATACCCCCCCATAACTAATCCTACAATTTTCACCAACGCAAACAAGACTGCAGGACTACATACCATTATAAAAATAAAACCATCAATGTTAGTTGAGCTATGTGCAGGAAATTATGATGTTTCTGATGGTCTCGTAAATGGAGCGGATGGATATTTTAAAACTATTACAACATACAACGCCAAAAAAATTATATGGATTCAATTTTTAAACCCAAAAGTAGGACAAGAAACACGCACAAAGTATAAATTCCTCTATAATTCTACCATGGATCTTACATGGACATGCATATTTCCAACAACAAAAGAATTTCAGTTAGGATTAAACACTAGTAAACGAATATACAGAACACAGTTTCCAGTTCAACAAGCTTCTGCTCGAACAATGCATCGTTCCCAAGGACTCTCATTACATGCAATGGTATTTTCTCCTAAGAAATGTAACAAGCATGGATTAACCTACACGGCTTTGTCATGTGTACGAACATTGGAATACTTATATTTATTAGCTCCTCTGCACGAGAGAAACTTTGTTTTGGACAAGGATGTCGCAAATGAAACCCATAGGCTTTCTACAGAAGCAAAATGGAATACAATAATTCCAAAATTGAACTCTCCAAACAAAAATAACATCATGGTAACAACTTTAAACACTAAATCATTTTTTAAATATTATGATGATATACAATTACATCCTCTGCTACAATCAAGTGATATAATTTGTTTTCAAGAAGTCAACACAATGAATCTTGCTTTACCGTTTTGGAGCAGAAAATTTAACTTTATCTCAACTGAAACTTTGCACAATACAACAATTATATATGATTCATATATCATGCTCACTTCAAAAACTATATACACATCTACTTTTTATGACATTATCAAAGTAACATTTACAGTTAATGAAGTAAGACACCTACATATAATAACAATTTACCGATTTCCAAATACAAATATACAACCATTTCTTAATACACTTGAGACAATTTTACTTACATTCCCTCATGATACGCAATTACTTATTCTCGGTGATTTCAATATCGACATGCTTAAACCATCACATCAACGACTAAGCTTAGAACAATTAATGAACAAGAATAAGTTACAGATTGTAAACAAATTACCAACAACTACATATGTAAGCTTGCTTGATCACATATGGACTAAAAGAACACAAACAATACTCGAAACAAATAACTATCCTGTATATTGGGTTGATCATGATGCTGTTTATATATCAATGTAAAAACAAATCGCTTTCTTACACTAATTAAAATAATACAACAAGACAAAAAATATATTTTATAATATTAATGTTGTATTTACCTCGAGAAGTTTATTGTGTAGTAGCTTAAAAGAGTGTTATTGCTATTTGTCTTAGTCTGTATTATATTTAAAAGACTTGCTTATTGTTTTTCGAAAACTTTTGTATATGTTCAGTAAGTTGATCGAAGACACTTTTATAAAAAAAACAAAAATACAGTGTCTCATGGAGTAAAAAAGGATTTTGTTCTGTACTGTTTTAGGTAGTGTTAAAAAATGGTCTTTCTTTTGTGTTGGCAGTATACAGTACTCTAATTTGTAGTCATTTGTTTCAGCGATCTTGTAATTTTTTTAATCTATATGTGTTTGAGTAAATTTATGTATGTACTTATTAGTAGCTTGTTTTTTTATGATAAACGGTTGTAAGTTTGGTTGTTGATAAGATAGTCTAAGATCTTGTTTTTTTTTTCTAATAATATGACAGAATACATATTGTTAAATGTTTGTGATTTTGATATGTATCAAGACTTTTTTGTTCTCACGAATGTTGTGTTGTAAGAATATGAAAAATTAAAAAAATTGAAATAAACTAAAAGAAAAAACCAAACAGCTTCAATCAAAATACAACAAAACAACGAGTAATACTCCATTTTTCTTACTGTATTTCTAGACAACCTTTGCACGACAAAAAAACTCAAAAAAACATACATGCTACTTTATTCACTGATACAATATGTACAAACACCGTTCGTATCCCATCCTTACTTATCTTACTATTTCCATCCCAAGGTAAAATTACTTACTGCTCTATATTTTATTTCTTCATTTGGATTTCAGATGTCTCAATGCTAAAATACTAACTATCATGTCCTTTCTATTTTAAAAATATTGAAGATAGATTCTTCTCAACTATGCATATTCATATGCATAGAGCCATGCAAAACGCAAAGTACACATTGCCCTCAGAAATATAAACAAAGACTCTTAGAGTGACGTGCGGCTTTGGGTATACAAGTGGCTCCACCATTGAAATTAGAACAACTACCTTCGTAATGTACCAATTATGAAGAGACAACAAAACGTAAGCATCAAAGAAAAGCCCATTCTCTTTTTAAACATTCTCTCGTGCTTTAAAGTGTTTACTACAATTCTCATGTAGAGTCTAATAATAAAATCCGTTTTTCTCGTCATGCAAGGTTCGACTATCAAATCTCTGATATGCCCTTAGCATTTAGAAATATTGATTCAGATCTTTGACTACCTTTTTTCTTGCATTACAATTTCCACATTTATATTACAATCCACATATCTTCCATGACCCAAAATTTAGTATTTTCCTAGATCACCATTTACATTACTTATTACCACAAGCTACCGAGCATAATTCAATAACATTTTGAACCAGCAAATTTGATTTTACTTTTAGGCAGAGGTATCATATCCCATCCCTTACTACTCGTCTTACTATTTCCATCCAAGGTAAAATTACTAACTACTCTAAATTTTATTTGTTCATTTGGATTTCAAATGTCTCAATATGCTACGATATCTAACTATCATGTTCTTGCAATTTTAAAAAATATTGCAGATGGATTCTTCTCAACTATGCATATTCATATGCATAGAGCAATGCAAAACGCAAAGTACACATTGCCCTCAGAAATATAAACAAAGACTCTCAGAGTGACGTGTAGCTTTGGGTATACAAGTGGCTCCACCATTGAAATGAGCACAACTACCTTCGTAATGTACCAATTATGAAGAGACAACAAAACGTAAGCATCAAAGAAAAGCCCATTCTCTTTTATAAACATTCTCTCATACTTTAAAGTGTTTACTACAATTCTCATGTAGAATCTAATAATAAAATCTGTTTGTCTCGTAATGCAAGGCTCGACTATCAAAACAAAGCTGTCACCATCAATTAAATCACTGCCCAAGTAAAAACTTAATGGAGAATGCACAATTGTTGATATTTGGCATGACAACTCGCCCCCAGCAAAAAATCCATCTGCCATTTGAAATTGTACAGCCCAAGTGACTGAATATGGAGGACTAACAGAAACTTCACAAAGCCGCCACGACAAAAAAATCTCCCTCAAGAGGTTTCTGATCTTACCATTGGGTCCATACTCAAAATCAAACATCATCTAAAAATACAAAGTCTTGAAGATTGGTGCCCCAAAAACAAGCTTAGCTACTACAACTCACTTTTTCCTCTGCAGAAACATAGAAATACTATATACAGGAAAGTCCCCAGACCTAAAAGAGGCATCACTTTTGAGGCACTTTCTTTGTCGCCAAACAGAACAAACTATAAATAGCTTATGTATAGATGTCTAATTTCCAATTTCCCTGTTATCCTACTGAAACAGGATTTTAAATATGTTGTTTTTTTCAATTGACAATGCTTTTTGACAATGTCTTTTTGTTCATATCATAATTTATTGACAAAATATAGTAATTGGTTATATAATTCATATTTCGAACTCTTTTCATGAAAATTTTACGTAACCAGTAAAATAATCCAATGTCGCAGTTGACTATGTCGCATGCTGTATATGTTTAATTTTCCACAATATTGGAGATACATGACACATATTCTACAAAGTACAACCTTCATATTGACCACTCCTAGATATATCAACCGATCCTGCGCTTGTAATACACTCAAACCTATAGCTACTCTTCTCTGATATGCACTTAGTATTTAGAAATATTGATTCATATCTTTGAATACCTTTTTTCTTGCATTACACTTTTCACATTTATATTACAACCCACATATCTTCCATGACCTAAAATTTAGTATTTTCCTAGATCACCATTTATATTACTTATTACCTCAAGCTACCGAGCATAATTCAATAAGATTTTGAACCAGCAATTTTAATTCTACTTTTAGGCAGTGCCCTCGTCTACTGTAGACGAACTTGTTTTTAAAGAGGCAAATAATGCGTTTTTCTATTGGGTGGCAACAGTCAACGAGATGGGACTTCACGTGCAGAAGTCGCCAAGGAGAAAAGGGGCGAGAGAGAGCATACAGGAAGGGGCCAGAGCCGCCAACACAAGGGGAAAAGGGGTCTGCAATGATGACGGGGATGAGCTGCAAATGGGTAGGAATGGAGAAAGTGAAGGGGGGCGCTCTCTGAGGAGGGGTGGCCAGGTCAAGCAGGGCGATAAGGTCGAGTGCAAGGCTCGCCAGTGAGAAAAAAAAGGGGGGGCCGTACTGCAGGTGCTTCCTTCTGTAAGGCAAGCAAACTGAGGGGGCACGCTTTGAAGAAAACAAGAGACGGCTTCAGGGGGGTTAGCTAGAGACCATCGATCACAAGGGGCAGCCGATTTCCAGAGAGGGCCCGCTCAGAGGAGCTTGGAGAGAGATCAGAATCGCTATCTAAGGGTGGTGTTTGCCATGACGAGGACATCAAGGCCAACAAGGTATAGCAGGTGGAGGAGATGCTGCTGGGAAAGCACGCTGAGCATGCCTTGGGCGTGATCAGAAGGGTGGGATCTGAGGTTCAATAGGGACGTAGAGGAGCTCAGAGAGAGTTGGAGAGCAGGCTACAGAAGCCGAGAAAGGAGAGAGAAAAGGCATAAGGGGGAGACGAGCTCTGATGGCTCCAATAAATGCAAGAGGGTGATGTTTGCAGTGGAGTTGAATGCACGACTAGCTAAGGAGTTAACTGATTGGGGCAGCGAGCTCACAAGACAACTGATCATCGAGCACTGCTGTCTACTGATGCATGGGATCTCCCCGTATAGGAAAGATTCGGAGTCAGCCCAAGATGAGCTCTTGATTTGGGTTTAATATTTTGGTGTACATATGGTCATTTTCAGTTTTTGTAGGCTTTTGGTTTTAAAACCACATCGCATCTGAACCTGCATTGCATTTATACGCCCGTATAACAAAAATTATACGTATAAAACATCAATATACGCCGTATTTCCGAATAATTACCGAATAGCCGTATAAAACATTTTTCGATCGATATATTTTTCGATCGAAAAATATATCGATCGAAAAAAAGTATATATATACAATCGTCACCGTATTCGATCGAAAAGCATTGTGGACTTTCTTGGAGTTTGGAGAGCTTGGAGCTTCTGAGAGTTTGCTAGATAGAGACAGTGTCTTCGATTTACAGCGGTTTTCATGTATATTTTTTAAATTTTCAATAAATATTAACTTTTTTTTTGTGTTGTGCCAGACTTGTGTGGTGCAGTAGTTTCGGCTCTCACCACAAAGTTGGCTTGCAGGTCGTAGGCCACTTCGTGGTGTGTAGCCATATGGCTCACTCTAGAGGTGTATAGAATATAGTTTCCTTTCCCGTGGTGTGTAGTTATATAACTCACTCCAGGGAAGGCTTAGGGTAAATTTAGATTCTCACTCGTATGGTGTAGTAGTATATCCCTCACCATAGAGATGAGTTAGGATTAGAGGTCGACTCGTGGAGTGTAGTAGGCATGATGCTACACCTCTCACTTCAGAGTGGCCTATAAAATTTACAATCTTAAAGTAAATCATTATTGATTATTCTACATAGAAGCACAAAAATTAACGTTCGTCATTTTAAGAGTGTAGAGATGCATACTTTATGCCCTCTTCATCTTAATACGACTTTCGTTATTTTTGTGCTTCTATTTCTGTAGTAACATCATTGTTCATCAACAGATGACTTGGTGTTACTCTGAATGTAGATATATACAACAATTGATTTACATTTGAGATTGTTGAGCTGTTTGCTGATGGTTGTGTTGTGCGTGTCACACACTCCATTAGAAATAGCTTATGAAATTTACATTTTTAGATTAATTTTTTCTGTCATATGTGTTACATAGAAACACAAGCGTTACCACTCGTTATATTAAGAGTGAAGAGATGCATATTTTCATGCCCTCTTCATCTTAATGTGACATATTGGTTACTCGTGTGTTTCATATTCCAAAAGAACATCATTTTTCATCATTAAATGACTTGGTGTTGTTTTGGACGTAAACACATACGATAGGTAACTTACATCTGCAATTGTTAATTTATCCGCTGATAGTTGTGTTGTGAGTTCCACACACTTTATCAGGGATTAGATTGATAAAAACTATCAATCTATTTTACAACAACATCCAGGACTTGTGCTGAGAATATCTCACACTAGCTGAGCTGTTTACATATACGATTTTCCAACCCTTTAGATGTAATTTCTTTCATCATCTCACACTTCTGCACATAGTAGGGTCCAGTTCTTGTGCTGAGAGCATCTCACACTCCTGGCCTCTCTCTCTCTCTCTCTCTCTCTCTCTAAATTAATTTTCATGGTCGATTCGCACAATGTGGTTTGTAATCATAAGATTTTCTCTTTAATTTGCAATAATTTAGTATTGTTTAATAGATTTGAATCATCATTTAATATATATATATAGGGTTAACACTCATTATATAATAACTATGTTACTATGGTGTACAATCATTTCGTAAGATTCTTAATTTATAATTTTGTCATACAGATATGGTAGACAGGAAGCTAGCGAAACATCAACGAAAGTTCGTCTCTGAAGTGATTGTGAGACACTTCCATTACTCGTCAGAGGCAGAGATTAGGCGTTGTTTAAACCCTGTCGCTCCGGAGCATTTTTATCAACTTACAGAGACTCTAACCAAGTCTGTGTTTGAGCAGCTCCAGGCAAAGTTTGCACCAGTTATTTTTGACATAGCCCTCTTGACATCAGGTGCTTTAGTAAACATTGTCAAACAAACCATTGGACAGATCATGAAAACCTTTCAAGAACTGAAAAATCCTGCAATTACTTCCTTGCCAAACATAGGTGAGCGCATACATCTTGTGCAACAGCTTTACACGGAGTTCAAGAGCAAGGAAAAGTTAGAAAGAGCTAGGAATTACAGATTTTACCATAGACCAGCTTATAGCAAATCTATCAAACTCATAAGTCACTCACAAGCTTTTTGTAATCTCAAAATTATATCAAACTCTTTTCGATTGAGTAATTTCCCAGAACCTTGTTGTAATTTCAAACCTACATCGACTTTATGTAATTGCTATTTGACAAGACATTGTCAAAAATTTATATTTGTGTGTGAGTAAATATGTGCGTATGAGAGAGAGAAAGAGAGGTTTTGATGTGAACGACAACGAGATACCACTTTCTTTCATCATATGCAAAAACTTGTTAAATATTACAATGGTACTCTCACAAATCATCTCCATCTTCAAAAACTGCAACCATATCATCTACTTCGTCCATATCTGAGCATTTTGAAACTATCTCCCATTCCATATCATCTTCATCATCAACTTCTGCAGAAATAGCTTCATGCGTTTGGAAGACTCCATATTGCTTTTGAGCGGCTCTAGTTGCAATGTTTTGAGGCTTATAAATAAGTCTCATATTGCAAAAAACATACACCAAATCAACAGCCCGTTTAGTATGAAATCTGTTTCGCTTTTTCGTGTGCACAAAGTCGAATGCTGACCACTACAAGAGGTTATGTGCTCTTGTGACGCTCTTAGCGACGGAAATACACTGGGTTTTTATAACCCCCGGCGTCGCTATAAGCGTCGCTAAAAGCGTCGCTACGAGAGCGTCGCTATATGCGTCGCTATAGGCGTCGCTATAGGCGTCGATATAGGCGTCGCTATATAGCGACGCTTATAGCGACGCTTATAGCGACGCTCTCACAGAAGAGTATAGCGACGCATATAGCGACGCTACAGAGCCATAAATAGCGACGCTTATAGCGACGCCTGAGAGAATATTTTTTTGGTGGCAGGGCATTGAATGCCCTGCCACCCATCAACCATATTGTACTTGATTCACTTTTTAAAAAAAGTGCAAAGGTAAATAATAGACCCAAAATAGTCACCCACAAGACGCATTGTTTGCAAAATTGACAATTGTACACATCATAGACAAACTGAATTGATTGGCAAATGTAATAATGACAATTGTACAACATCATAGGCATAAAGAATTGATTGGCAAAAGGAATTGCGGTGACAAATGTAATAATATACATGGTTCAAAAAGACGTATAAAATCCGTCTCATGATACATAAGCTATGAGAAACCCTAAACTAATGCTATCTAGCTACGGCTAAACTGACGTCGTCTAATCAGACGTCTCATCGCGTCCAAGCGGCGTATCTGTCGGATTCTGCAAAAAAAGACAATAAGACAGTTTTCAGTAAGTATAAACATATAACGACATTTATAAAACAATACAAAAAATAAAAAAGAGTAAACCGTAATACTAACCATGCCGCTGCGAGAACTGAGAATGTCCATCAGGGCGTTTAAGCCCTTCCTGCGTGCGTACTCGCGCTCGTACGGTGTGGGATCACGTCCTGTCATCGACCACTGTCAAAACATACAAAGATTTCATTATGTTAGAACTAAAAAACTCATAAACCCTAAACTATCGAACATGCATAAAGAGCAATGTGAAAAGACTTACAAAATCGGCCTCAAATGATGCCCATCCACCGCTCCCCAAGTGGTGCGAGCTCCCTGCCTCTACTCGCGCTCTGGCTGCATCTTTTTGTTGCTTCCACTTGTCGGGATTCTCGCGCGCTGCTTTCTTCGCATTCTTCCAATCTTCTTTGGCCAGCCAATCTGGCCTATTCCACCCATTCTTGATTGCTTTTTGCACTTCGGAACGCTTGTGTTTGCAGTATTCGCGCATTCGAATCTTCATCAGGTCTTCATTGAAGCGCTGATCCCGTGTTGGAACGGGAAACTCATCATGAAGTATGCTGATGACTCTGTTTTTTAAATCACTTGGTACTTCACTCCATTTGTTTAGTATATAGTGTCTAAACAGCTGAGAGCAAAGACCACGCATGCGCGAGATCACCTTCTTGCCGTCATCATCCATGATGATGCCGCCGCTGATGTCGACGGAGTAAGGCAAGCCCTCTGGCCGGTGACGCGTGAACCTGGGTGTCCCGGCAGGGGTCTCTAGCGGCGTGTCGATGGGGGTACGGACGTCAGGTGTCTCCACCGGCGTCTGGGCCCCGAAGCGAGGAGTGTCGAGTGGGGTGGCTCCTGGCGGAGTAGGTAGAGGTGTGTAGCTTCTAGGAACAGTCAGCCGTGCAAAACCTGGCGTAGACGGCGATGCTGTGGCTGGTGTGGGGGCGGGCAAAGAAGGGGAGGGTAAAGAGCCTCGTCGAACACGAGGCGGTGTGGAGGCATCGGTGGCGGAATCCCCACAACAACCGCCACCGCCACCACTAGAGCGCCGGTGTCTAGAAGAGTGTGACGCTCGTCTCGTCGACGCCGAAGCTTCGGAGCGCGCCGAATGCTCCGAAAGAGAGGGAGATGCGGATGGTGTAGGAACGCGCGATGATGCGCCAGAGCGATGACGCTCCACGTACCACTGTCTCTGCTGCGGTGACAAAGAAGAAAGAAACTCCTCATCATCCATACCTGCATTAAACACACGAATATTTAAACTTAATATTGAATGAATAGAGTAGACAATGACGCAAATACCATTAAATACAATGACGTAATGACGCATATAAATACAATGACGCAATGAATCGAGTGGTAGAAGAGGCAAGTCGAAAACTCAGAATTTTCAATCAAAAGAGCTAGAGCTTTTACAGCACGGAGCAAAATTGTTCAAATACAATATTTGTGGCTTTAAGAGATCTCTCTCTCATCCTCGCATAACTCAGCATAACTTCCTATATCTATATAGAGCTCTCCGTTTAAACACATATCCTCTGTTTCATTTTGTAGCTCCTCTGCATGCACCCCATATAGAGCAGTAGCATCTTGATGCTCGTCTGGCACCACCGCAGCGGCTTCTGATTGAGCATCTTCTCTGATCTCCTCCATTGATGTCGTTGTGATTGGCACATGGTAGCCTTCATACGTCCTTGCACTACGAGGGGCTACCTCTATGACGTACCACCAGTTTGATGTAGACTTTGTAGGATGAAATACTACCTGCCAGAGCCACATAACTTACATGAGAGCTTTCAAGCACATAACTTGTAAAAGGGGGATGTTAACTATTTATATACTTACTTGTTCACAATGCTCGGGTAGTACGAAAGTGTCTCTTAGGTCAGTCCATTTCTTAGTAGAATCCACCTCAAGAAAACCAGACTCTCCTCTACGCACAGTAGCGTTTCGACCCTCCATGATTATCTTGAACCATTGCACGTCGAACAAGTCGACAAAAAATCCTCTGTAATCGATCCTCAAAATCTCTTGCAGCGTGCCGAAGTAAGTGAGTTCCGCCACCACGGGATCTGCATCAGAGGAACGTCGTCGACTAGACTGTTCAAATTTTGCCATGATTCCACAATCTTGAGTAAAACGCTTTTTGTCGATTCGTTCCACCCTAAAATGTCGACCTTTACACCATGCTGCTGTGTATGACTTATACTACAACGAACAAAGATTATGAGTGGCCGTTCAAACGTTTATAAATAAAGTCACTTGCTAGTCGTACATTGCAAACTTACCTTGGTCGCGCAACCCCAAGAGTACTCCCACTCTTCTTCAGTCACTTCGTCACCGCATTGTTGTGCGCTTTTCAATTGGTTGTGCAACCATCTTAAGCTCATGAAGGTTGGTAGGCTCTCCAGAACCGCTGGATAGTGCATCGGTGGTCGTCTTCCCCGTCTCCACTCGATTCGTGCCCTTTGTCGCTCTTGCTTTGCATCCTCATATTGTGAAATCCACTTTTGCATCACTGGATTGTGAAGCATGCAAAATCGGTTGATTTTAGCCTCTAGATCTTCCGTCATCTTCTTCTCAACACCGAGATTGCACATGACAATCCCAGATATGCGCTCATCATCTATGGTTCGCCATAGCGTATCCCGGGATTTATCAAATCCGTCTAACCACTCTCCAATGTACACTAGGGACTCTGATACCAACCAACCTTCTGCCATGCTACCCTCCGGACGTGCCTTTTGACGCACATATCCCTTAAGCGTTTTCATGAAACGCTCTAAGAAGAACATCCATCTGGAATGAACTGTGCCAGCTATTTCCACCTCATCAACTATGTGAATAAGAAGATGCACCTGAATGGTTAGCATTGTAGTAGGAAAATGTTTCTCAAACATGCACACAAGCTCCGCAGCATTTAGTTTGGCGAATGGTATGGAGTCTACGTCGATCTCCTTTTGTGAGATCCATTGCACCAGCTTTGCAAGTTTGTAGATTGTGTTACGGATGTCGAGAGACAAACATCCCTCAATGGCAACCGGTAAAATAAACTGTAAAGTATGTGCAGCAATGATATTAAAGTCCACATTTTATGCAATGATATTAAAGTCCACTATGAACGTACCTGACACATTTTATGCCAATCGTGTGACTTCAAACCGGTAAGCTTTCCTTCTTTAGTAAAACACGTTCGGAGCGAGTGCATTACGCCAGTGGGGGTCCGCAAAGATCGAATGGCCTCTTTTACTTTGCGTTCTTGGGCTCCTGTGAAAATCCATGGTGCTTTAGGAAGTTTTATCGATCCATCAGACGCTGTTTGCGGCCAATATTGCTCCATACGATCCACATTTCTAAGGTCAACTCTGGCTCCCAAAGTATCTTTCTTGCCGGTCAAATGGTCCCATAGTAGATTACCCACATTCTTGAATATGTGCATTGGATCGAGCAAGTGATTGATCACGAGTCGAGGCCAGTATGGTAACTCGTACCATAGAGATAGTCTCTTCATCCCTGGAGGCAATCCGTCATCGCACATCTCCTTCTGCTCTAACCATGCTTGTGCAGACATCCTTGGTGGCTCTCTTCCCAAAAAGCCGTCGCGTAACACATGATTCTCCGGAAGATACGCTTGATGACCTTCGTAGATTTGCTTCTTCAGTGAGGGTGCCCTACGTGCATTCAGTCTAGGTCCACATGTGACACATGCTCTGTATCCGCTTGTTTGAAGCCCTGCATGTATACACATGATAATAGATCAACTATGGGGAAAAACAAGATTTACAGTGTCTGAGAGAGGAGTGTCAATAGATCACCTGAGCATTCTGTTAGCCCGGGATAGTCATGCATGGTCCACATTAGAATACCTCTGATCAAAGCATTCCGTCGTCCTGTGTGTCGGCTCATATCCACCACCTCTATGCCAATCCACAATTGTTGTAGCTCTTCCAATAGTGGACGAAGATACACATCCATATTCCCCACTTTATATCGCCCTGGCACAATCAAGCTTAGCCATAGGTGCCCCTTCTTCGTAGTCAACCACGGGGGAATGTTGTAGTTGACGATGACAACGGGCCATACACTGTAAGATGTTGATCTTTGACCAAATGGATTTACGCCATCCATAGCCAGGCCTAAGCGCAAATTTCGAGCTTCCCTGGCAAAATCCGACCATGTTCCATCTATATGTTTCCAGGCTGCGCAATCTGCAGGAATTCGTAGCACACCATCCGAAGATTTATTCTCCTCATGCCATGATGCTAGGGCGGCCATGGACTTACATTCGAAGAAATGCTTGATGCGAGGAAGCAAAGGAAAATGTCGCAAAACCTTTTGTGGAATTTTTGTCCCGTGGAGATCTACTCGATATCTTTCGGAATCACATTTCGGACACTTCTCCATGTCTGTGTATTCCCCTCTGAAAAGAATGCAGTCATTAGGACAAGCGTGGATAGAATTGTAATCCATCCCCAAGTTTCGCAAAATCTTTCTTGCTTCATCTCGGGAATCTGGCATCACATTGTCAGCTGGTAGAATGTGCTCTTTCAGCAATCTACACAACATAAAAATATGATACAGTCGTGTAAAAATCTATCAGATCATTATACACCATGAGTTCTATTAAAGTAAACTAATTGTAATAGATCACCTGAAAAGCGCTGTGACGCTAGTGTCACTCCATCCAAACTTTGCCTGCATGTTGAGAAGAACCAGGAGTGCTTTCAATCTAGACATACGTGCTCCATTATACAATGATGTATCGGCTTCACTTTTCATATCATCATAGATAAGCCTTTCTGAATCCATGATCGTCTCGATCATTTCATCAATCTCGGGCTCAAACATTGCCTCGTTGGGAATGTGCTCTGCATGATCATCCCCCGAGCTGTCAGAGGCTACATCTTGTGGCCTCACATATGCTGCTTGACCAAAGCGCCTGCGAATACGTCTATTGGGTTGCAAGATTGCTGCTTGTTGGCCAGCGTCAGAGTCCGACGAGTTATAATTGGCAACAACTCGATCTATAATAGATGGATCGAACTCGCCAAATTCACGAACGTGCTGCAAAGAAACACGTCTTGTCCGTCGCACAGCATGCTTGCATTGATTACAAGGACATAAGACCCTCGTTGAGAGATAGGTGTTTCGGTTGGACGGTCCCACATCCTCGTCGCTACTCATAATGAGGATAAAAAACTTATAACCTAGACAACAAATTTAATATTCTATTGGCATTCTTCATCTTATCTCTCTCTCTCTCTCTCTCTCTCTCTCTCTCTCTCTCTCTCTCTCTCTTTACCTCACATTCTCTAGTCATGTCCAATCCCCGCACACCTCGGTCTAGAGGTGCACGGAGATCAGAACCACCGGGTTATAATCTCGTCTTTATTGGTCAATACCTATATTTGTGGGTACAAGAAATCTAGACACCCACGTCTGCATGATACTGCATGTAGTGGACAAAATCCCTTTGCCTCTTCTCTAGCTGTAGCACTTCACTTCATCTTAACATCTTTTCACAGTAGATCTTTTCACTGTTCGTCTAACTCTAAACCCTAAACCGTAAGTAATTCTTGCGTGGACTCGATCTAACGTAAATAAGCGTAAATCTAAATAAACGTAAATCTAACTAAAAATAAAGCTAAATCTAATTTAACGTAAGTCTAATGACTAGAGGTTGTCTAGATGGTCATTGTGTCGGGGATGTAGTGACTCTTGCCGCCCTGAAGATCCACCTTCTTCCCTATCTTCTGAAGACATTTCACCAGTACTTTTGGATCGACGGAGCCCACTATGAGTGAAGGCAGCAATACCCTATATTCCATTGAGGGCTTTCTTCACCCGCTTCATGCAGGCATCGCAGTCTATGGAGACCCGCATCTAATCTAATATAACATAAATCTAAATCTAGCTTAAATAAATGTAAATCTAGTTAAAAATAAACCTAAATCTAATTTAATGTAAGTCTACATATAACCTAATCTTTAACGTCTTTTAAAATAGTTTCCTACGACGTTATAACTCTCTTCTTCCTGTGTGTGTGCGCGTGTGTGGATGTGTGTGCCAATAAAAAGAGATAAATGGTATAACCTTTCTATCACCCATGCCAAGTATGATAGATTGATTATGCCATTTCTCTCTTGAATAATAGGTCTTCAGTTCAACTCCTCGTCGGCTAGATCTTTAGGTCTTTTAATTTTAATTAGTTTCCTACGACGCTCCCTTAGTTTCTCTTTCTTTCTCTCTCAATGTGTGTGCGTTTTTTTGGATCGTATGCATGTTTTCTTTCTCTTTTCCTCTCTCAATGTGTGCGTTTTTTGTTTATGCATGTTCTCTCTCTCTTTTCCTCTCTCAATGCGTGCGTTTTTTGTTTATGCATGCTCTCTCTCTCTCTTTTTCTCTCTCAATGTGTGTGTGCATTTTTTGTTTATGTATGTGTGCGTTTTTGCACTCTCTCTCTCTCTCTCTCTCCCTCTCTCTCAAAAACACTATATGTGTGTGTGTATGTGTGTGTGTGTGAGAGAGAGCGCGATGGAGAGAGAAAGAGGGGAAGGGAACATGAGAATGAGGAGAGAGAAGGAGCATACCTGGCTCTCCTTCCTCTCCTCGTGTGTGTGTGTGTGTGTGTGTGTGTGTGTAAAAGAAAAAGAGAGAGAGAGAGAGAGAGAGAGAGAGTGAGGGAGAGCGTTACCTGCTCTTTGCTTGAGGGCGCCGAAAAACTCAGATCTGAGATCTGAGTTTTTGGGCGCGCTCGGTTATTTTTTTTACCCCAGTGAGCGTCGCTATGAGCGTCGCTATAAGCGTCGCTATGAGCGTCGCAAATTTACAAAGAAATTTGCGACGCTCATAGCGACGCTTATAGCGACGCTCATAGCGACGCCGGGATTTTTTTTTTTGAGCGTCGCTGTGTGAGCGTCGCTAATGTGAAGAGCCTCTTGTAGTGGACCAATTTCGTTCACAACTTCCACTTGATGCAGCTACTGATAAAAATTTAACTGCAATGTGTTGCAACTCCACTTTCTCTCCACCATACTCCTTCCACCATAAAGGTGCACTTGTTTTGCCAATGGCATCTATATGCCACGGATCCTGAAACATACCAGTTCTGTTGGCATAATCTACTCGTTGATGAAAAGCTGTTTTTTCATCTTCGTACCCTAAGAGTTGGGAGCACACTGTTTTGAAGTCGGACATAACTTCTTTGTTGGCAGATTGCTGATGCATTTGAAACTTAGGATCAAATACAAAAGCCGCACCATGCAATGGTGTATGCAACTGCACCCAACGCTTGTTAACAATTGTAATCATGGTAGCTTTATCCTTTGCACCAAAACTGACATTTTCTCTTAGCTTGCGTATAGCCTCTGACATATACCAATAGACCCGACCAAAAATAAAAGAATCTGTGTCAACTACTCTCAAATGATCTACAAATGGCTTAGACACAGTTACTATTCTTTCTACATTACGCCAAAAGACTGGCGAGTTCACTATTTGTGCACATCGACCAGCTGCTTCCTGATAACTTGGATACTTGCTGAGCCATCCATCCCATCTTCTGTCTGCTAAGGTTTCCATCAATGCAGGCTTCAACTCTTGCAAAGCAACAAGAACATAGTATGTCGTAGCAAACTTTGTTGCACAAAATATTTGCAGAGCTTTATTTGGTGACTTGGTTCGAAAAAGAGCATACAAAAATTGATGCTCTCTAATGAATTTCACCACATGATTTGCATCCAATAAAGTTTTCTTCACACATGCCATTTTACCAATATCTTTTAAAAGAAAATTTAAAGTGTGAGCTGCACATGGTACCCAAGAAATCTCTGGATACTTGACTTGAATAGCTCTTCCTGCTCATTTGTAGTTGGCCGCATTATCTGTGACAATAGCAGTCACATTCTTTGGTCCACCTGCCTTTGCAATTGCATGCTCATACACCCCTGCTAGGTAGATGATAGTCTTCTCTTTCAATGAGCTGTCAATTGCTTCCACGAACATAGCCCCTCTAGGGTTAATAAGCATTACATTGATTAAAGGTTTTTTCTGACAGTTGGTCCATCCATCCAATGCTATGGTGCATCCATATGCTGGAAACAAACGCTAGGACTGTGCGTTTGAGAATGGTTCAGTATGTCTTGACTTTATCAAGATATTCCGTTCGCAGCTTGTTATAGTCAGGAAGCACAAATCCTTTTTTTGGTTGTACTCATCAAAGCATCTTGAAATATTGGATTGCGCATAACATTGAACGATATGCCACAGGCAACAAATGCTTGTGTCCATTTTAAATGCAACTCAAGCAACCATTGTTTACCTAATGCTTCAGGCATTGTCTGTCCATTGGATGACGCTCTGCCGGATTTGCTTGTGCTAGGAACTCCTCCTGATGTAGAAGCATGTCCATGAAGAGGGTTCAATTGAGAACTTTGTTCATTTACTTGAGTGGTACACACCTCTTCTGTTGCCTCATTGCATACAGATGGTTCAATATTCGCATGAATATCTTTAGAAACATCACCTTTATGTTTAGCTGCAAGAATCAACTTTACTTTGCGAGAATACATGGCAAATTTTTCATGAATATCTTTTGGTGGTGCCCCGCACTTTTCAACATTTCCAGGGACTTTAAACAAATGCTCTTGAATTCTGGTTGCATTACCACTGAACTCGTGGCCACAAGATTTACATTTAAGTCGAGATGTATTTCTCCCAGCTTTCAACTCATGCACATAACTCCACTCTTGTCCTTTCACCATGATGCACAAAAATAGTTTGCTAGTAAAAACAAAGTCAATGATCATTTTCATAATCAAAATCAATTAAAACATTAAATTAATTTAACTAACAATGATTGAACGAAAGTAAAATAATTAAAAACAATGATTGAACAAAAATACAATAATAAAAAACAATACCATTGGATTACATATAAATTGCATCGATTTATCTAAAGTGCAAGCTTGTATCTTTAACACATTACGATAATCAATAATTACAATTAAATCAAGTATTAAAATGATTATCATTATAAATTACTATACATACAAGAGGTATAAGTGACATTTTTAAATGTCAAAACGATAATCACTTATAATACTTGATAATTATCGTATCTATGTAAAGTGCGAACAAAAAGTTCTTACACTAGCTTTACCATAGATTTTTAAGCGATTATCTATCTACAATGTGAGCATATATATGCTCTCACATAGTACGGTAGATTTTGCAGTCCAAATAAAGATAAGAGAATATCATTATTTTTGGACATGTTTTTCCTAAATTTTTACTCTAGTGAGAGCATAGCAGTGTGAATAGCTCTACACAAAACGTAAAAATATAATTTTGTTTCACTATACTCATTTTGAAGTGAGAGAAAATCTCTACACATCAAAATTGAACTTTAAATTACATAAAATTAATTTTTATGTAATTATATTTGTAAACTAATTATCTCATGTGAGAGTACACTCTACACACAACGATAATATCTTACTTTTTTTTTATTAGTCACTTTCAAGTGTCAATTGATTGAACACATTGACAAGTGATTCTTATAATTACAGTTTGTATCAGGTGAGAGATTAAACTCTTCACAAAATACAAACTTTCAACTATTTACTAAGTTTTTCAAAACAAATTCATATATTTGAATCACAAAACTTAAAATTCTATTGAATTTTAATTTTTATTGAATTCAAATTGTTTTATTTTTTTACAAATTACATTTTTTGATCGTTTGGTGAGAGTACTCACATGGAAAACACTGACTTTGAAAGCTGGTATGAGGCCTTTCGCGTGTTTCTATATATACTAACATATTCGATCGTTATAATTTTTGATCAAAAATACTTTCGTTCGAAAATAATTTTGATCAAAAAAATTTTCGATCGAAAAATCAAGAAGTTATACGATTGTCCGTTTATGCTGATGTGGCACCGTATAATACGGCCGTATAATTTAGATAAACAAATAGTACGCCCATTATTCGCGTATTATACGTCTCCCGAATAACGAATAATGCAACTTAGATCGGAACTGCTGATAAGGAAGTGTGATTGCAATCAAAGGCAGATTGACTTGCAGTTAGTCTTGCTAGCCCGCTTGCACCTTGTGTAGGACGTACTGCTACAAACAGAGGATGCACTAGGAATAAATGGTATTTCTTGTAGCCCTAGGGCCGTGGACTTGGACTGACTGCAGGATACGGTCTTTAAAGTTGTAATTGCAGGTGTTTGAGTGGATTAGTTTGTGATCCCGAAGTGGCAGAGAGGCCAAGCTATAGAGGTTTTTTGCTCCGTCTTTCTTCTGTCATCGTTTTGGTGCCCCTCACTGAGGATCTTTTGATTCGAGTACCTTCAGTTGGCAAGTGGTGAGCAAAAAAGTTGCAACGATGATTGTCCTCGATGACATGCTCATCAGAATGAATGATAGGATGGAAAAATTGCAGTTGCAAGATCTTAAAGACCTAGATTTGCATTATTGGAGGTTTCACACTCTGAAGCAGGAGATGGAAGTGCTCGAGAATGTAGTCCTTGATGCGGAAACGGAAATGTTTTTGTTCATTGGCACTCTTCCAGGACTCTTGGGCGTTGAGGTTGCTTGCACAGATTTGTTGGATGTGAAGAGCGTTGTTGACTTCTTGAAGATGAACAGATGCTTTGAGCATGTAGATCAGTCTTGTGCTTCTTTGTGGGCTGCACACGAGAGCTCCTCTGTTACTTATGATGATTTTAGTAGTGTTGATGAGGTTATTGAGTCACGTGCTTATGATGAGGTTTTGTCTTTTGATAATGTAAACCTTCATGAGGAGTCATGTGCGAGCAGTATCATGAAAGAGGATAGCTTTGCATACATGTATGGCAAAGAGAGCAATGTTATGGCTTGTTTGGATCCATGCTTGGATAATTGTCGAGATGAGGGCTTGTCTAGCTCTATGTGCTGGAGCTATATGCCTTGGAATGATGTTTGTTGTGATGTAGAGGACATGCATGCTAACATTTTGGATGACGTTTTTTTTCCTCCATCTGATGCGTTGTCACGATACCCAGATAAGTTGTGGGTACGTGGGCCCATTTGGGATGCTGAGATGGATAGTAATCACGTTTGTGGCATTGTTGGTGGAACAGAAGTGCCTACAGGTGATTCTTTTGATTGCGATCAAAATATGGCATGCAATCAAAGTGAGGATAATGGGACTTTTGTGGCTAATGATGATGATGATGGTTGGGGCTTCGATATGCCTCTGATAGAAGACAATTTATGGATGTCTGGCTATGTCCAAAAGGCTCAAGAGAGGTTGCAAAACCTGAAAATTCAAAAACAAGCCGAGAAAACACAGCATGTGCTGGAGAAAGCTCATAGCGTTGACGTTCTTGCTCAATATTTTGAACCTCATGTAGGGAATAATGCCGAAGAACATATCATGGCTGATATGGACACAAGAGATTTGATGGATGCGTGTGATGGAAGGGGAGCTATGAAAGCCGTTATGGATGCAATGTTTGACAAGATGGTAGTAGTTCATACAGGCGGATGGTGCATGCTTTACCCATTTGACCCAGGTGGGTGTATATGATCAAGAATAATGCTTTTGTATATATTGTACATATGGTGTGGCTAATATGCATGAATAAACTAATCTTGCTACTAAGCATGAATGCTCTAGGAGACTAGGGGGGGTTTGGCAAACTATGTTAGGATTTTTTCGGTTTAAAGTTTGCCAGCTCATGTATATATGGTGTGCTCGCTTTTTCCCTTTCTGAGTTTGCTATGGTTGCTTGAAGAGTGCTGAGGCCGATACAAGTATTAAAGCTACTTCGAGGTGCATCTAGGTGGAACCTTAAAAACTTGAGCGCCACGGCACTGGTTTGATCGAGGATCGACGCATTTCAAAGCTTGAATTTGGTCATCATGTAAGGCAAACCCGGACCCCGAGTAGTCAAAATAAGTGTGTGAAATGTAAGCTAAAAATAAGCTGCCATGAGAGATCGGATGTCATCAATGCAAGAGAGTGGTGGAGCAACAAGGAAAGGCAGCTCATGGAAGCTCGAGTCTTGAACACTCGGAAGGGGTACTACTGACTCTGTAAGTGTCTGAGTGTCGAGTGGGTGGAAGTTTTTATGAGAAGGCAATGATGGATGGATATTCGGGATGGGAGGAGAACGGCTAAAAGCAATTCAAGTTCGAGGCTTCGGGTGGGAACCAATTTCTGGTTTATTTTTAATGGGCAAATAATGCGTTTTTCTATTGGGTGGCATCAGTCAACGAGATGGGACTTCACGTGCAGAATCCGCCAAGGAGAAAAGGGGCGAGAGAGAGCATACAGGAAGGGGCCAGAGCTGCCAACACAAGGGGAAAAGGGGTCTGCAATGATGATGGGGATGGGTGCAAATGGGTAGGAATGGAGCAGGTGAAGGGGGGCGCTCTCTGAGGAGGGGTGGCCAGGTCAAGCAGGGCGATAAGGTCGAGTGCAAGGCTCGCCAGTGAGAAAAAGAAGGGGGGGCGTACTGCTGATGCGTGGGATCTCCTTGTATAGGACGGACTCAGAGTCAGCCGAAGACGTGCTCTTGATTTGGGTTTTAAAACCACATCGCATCTAAGCTGCTGATAAGGAAGAGTGTGATTGCAATCAAAGGCAGATTGACTTGCACTTAGTCTTGCTAGCCCGCTTGCACCTTGTGCACCATGTGTAGGACGTATTGCTACAAACAGAGGATGCACTAGGAATAAATGGTATTTCTTGTAGCCCCAGGGCCGTGGACTTGGACTGACTGCACGATACGGTATTTAAAGAGGTAATTGCAGGTGTTTGAGTGGATTCGTTTGTGATCCCGAATTGGCAGAGAGGCCAAGCTATAGAGGTGTTTTGCTCCGGCTTTCTCTTATGAACGTAAAATCTTCTTCAAGGGGGGAGTAATATCAGGACAAGGGTTCTACGGCTAAGATCCACCAGCCAAGGGCAAAGCACTAGGAGTCAAATAAGGTTAAGAACCTTATGCCAACTAGAGATCTAGTGGCAAGGGATCCTTAACTAGAGTGGACAGGGTGCCTTTATAAGGATTTGGCTGGGTAGAGCCTTAGGGTCTCTAGTCCCTCTATTCTCATACATTTTTTCACTGACTATGTCGAAAAAACACAAAACACACACATATTCTCTCTGTCTCTCTCCCTCTCTCCAAACGGCCATGTATGGGTGCAACATGATACAAATGTGCATTACCAAGCAATACACAAGGACATCACATGATGATTCCATCATCACATGATGGCATTGTTGCCAAATCATGGGATGTGGCACTAGTGTGTATTACTAAGCTCAGACCATTTACATCAACACCACATGGCAAAAAGTTGGACATTATGAAACTAAATTTGCAATAAACTCGGCATTTAAGCGGAATTTGAATGCCCATTTAGGGTCATAAATAACAAAGAGAGAACACACACACACTTAAATACAAGTGACAGTGTTGAGGGCCGGATTTATGAGGCCGACCCCCCCTTTGAAGGAACGTGTATTAATATGAAACTTGATTACAAGCCCTCTTGGTGAGGCATAGGAAGCTTTTGCCCTTGTTGATAGCAGTGGAAGGCATAGATTGGCATGAAATGAGAGAGAGAAGAAGCTACATTTCCCTCTCAAGCCCCATTGTCAATTGTAGGTGATAGCGATACTACGGAGAGAGAAGGGAATTCCTAAAGCAATGAGAATTAGGAAGCTTTCTAGGCCTAATTGGCGTAGAGAGCATAATTAAGACCTTAGGGTTGGCTTAATCACCCTAAGAGAAGACTTATGATTATGGCCAACAATAAAGTAACTAAGGTTAACCTAAGGTCATTACACCTACTTAAAGTACGACTAATAAAACTAAACTCAAGATAGTGAAACATAGAAGGTACCATAGGTCTAAAACCAGTGAGCATCTAGATTGGCAACAAGTAACAACACCATAATGAAATGCATTCCTAGCATACTACAACGACACCATGCAAAAAATAATGAACATGTGGAGAGCCAAAAGAATGGGAAGGAGTACACCTGGTGATCCAATGGATCATGCACATAGCTGCAGTTGAAAGCCACTGCCACATCCACTAGTACTGCATAAAGAGTTAAGTTGTCTTCTAATTGGATTGCATTTGCAGTTATGGCTTCCCAAGTGGTAATGTCTCGAATGACTAGGACATTATAGGTCTCTTCATGTTGCAATCCTTGGATAAACCTATCGAGAAGTTGATTATTGTTGAACCGCTCATTTAGGGTACAACGAGAGTTTAAATGCTTTAGGAAACTGATAAAGTCTTGCACTGACTCTCCTTCCTCACGTTTGGCTTTGTGGAGCTGAGATGCTATGACCCAAAGCACACCCTCTCGTATGTACTCTTTCAAAAATAATATTCGGAGAGTAGGATAATGAGTGCGCTCTTTAGGCCTTAAGTCCTATACCAATCTCCAGCTTTGCCACTTAAGGTCAATCTAAAGGCATTACACCTATGTAGCTCATTGTGTTCCGCTAAGGAGTACTCACACACATGTTCAAATACTTCAGTATGCTTCCTAACATCTTCGCCCCGATTAAATTTTTGAGTGAGCTTTGCTACCTAGATCGCCAGTGGAGGCACAGGTGGCATCACATGTGGTACAGGGGTTGGCATTGGCCTTGGCATATACGGAGCTGGTGTGGGATGTGGCATGTGACTAGGCATAGCCCCACTTGAATAAGGACTAGGTTAATGCGCTCGCGGAGCGTATGCCGTTGGTACAATCGATGGTGGAGGAGCCACATTAGTATGAGTGGCCATAGGGACATATGATTGATACACACTTGGAGGTACTATAGCCGGTACTACACCACTTGGTGGCGGCATCGTACTAACTATAGAGGCCATAGGTGCACTCCCCATCATACTCATAGTTAGAGTAACCATTGTGGTCACTCCAACTATGAGTGACCATTGTGGTCTCTCTAGGAGAAAGTTGGGTCAATTGTGGGAAACTGAAGGTACTACTTGTGGGCTCAAATTGCATTGAGATTCCAGGAAAAACAATGTAGGAAGGGTCTATGGGACTCACCAAGGGAGTATCCATCTGTGATAGAGTCGGTTGTTTGCCCTTCTCCGTGTCTAAGAATTGCATAGGACCTGTCGAAGGTATGTTCATCCCTCTATTCTGTCTAAGAATTGCATAGGACATGTCAAAGGTATGTCCATCCCTCTATTGTGCCTCTCAGACTGGATAAGCCCATGGATGACATTGCAAATCACATGACATCGTTCCTCTAGACTGATGGAACTAGATGTAGAACGTACCACTTCTAACCAACCTACGTGATAGGCATAGCCAGTGTATAGGTTTGTCAAAGTCTCGGTGCCCACGTCATATTTCCAATTTTCATTGAGAAACAACCCCTCTAAGTTTGGTGTACTAGAGGTACCTCTTGAGGTGGATGCAACATTGCTTCCCATGATCATGTTTCTAAGCGGGTGCTATGTTAGGAGCATCTTCAGATGGTGGTAGCTCGGGTGGATCCTTGTTGAATGAAGTGGGTAGGATATTGATTTGTACACTCCTAGGGTGTGTTGGGTCTACACGAGATGTGAATGGTGAATTCACTTCTCCCATTCCTTCATTCACTTCAGTGGGCGTAAGTTCAGAGTGACTAGCTCGACTAAAGGTCTCTATTAGATGGCTGAACACACTACCACTAGGCTGTGGGGCCAAGGCAAGTGTTTCTTGATTAGGATTCTCTGGTTTTTTTGTGGGGTATCCCTCTATCTCAGAGGGTTTCTTGCTAGCATAGAGAGCACCCTATGGCCTTCGGGCCATATGATTCCAACAAAGAGCATAAATGGTTTTTTGATAGCATAGAGGATAACTTATTTCCCTGAGGCCATATGATACAAAAATAAAAGAGTCTTAAGAAGGGCACCTAGGCCACTAAATCACCATGGGGCCATAAGGTGGTCTTTGTGGGGAATGCTCCTAAAGGGTTCCTTGGCTATCCTATGGCCTTTGGGCCATAGGCTACCAGCATAGAGTTTAGATGGTTTCTTACTAACATAGAGCTCACCTTGTGGCCTACGGTCTTTAGATTCTAATATAGAGTTTCAATGGTTTCATACTCGGCGTAAGGGGCACCCTATAACAACCCTAGGAGCTAGAGACTTGGATCCTCCACCCAACCGCCCATACTTATAGGCTCTTAGCCCTAGGATCCCCTGTCCACACTGCTAGCTGGCCCGTGGCCGGGGTCCGTGACCCCCCCTTAGGGTAGGGCCCTGCCCGTAGGACCCGTGCCCTGACATTACTCCCCCCTTTGGAAGATTTTTCGTCCTCGAAAACAGAAGTGGTGGTATCTTCATAAGAACACTAATGTTTTCCACCGTGGCATCCCTCATGGATCCAACGGTCTGTTGAATCGGAACCCGGTTCATTGGGAGGTTCAATGAAATCAAGAATAACATCTTGATTTTCCACATTGTTGTCCCTGTACAACCGTCTTGGTTAACCGAATCATAATCAAAAGAGCGTGAAGGCTCCATTTAGAACTCACTTGAGAATGCTAAACGAGTTATCACAACGTCGAGATGTTTAAATGCATACCCAGGTTTCAGACTATCTGAAGGTACTGAAATGTGCAATATAACCTCGGCTCATCTTTCCATGAAAGTACTATGCTGACATACTCATCAGCAGCAACCAAGTCCTTGACTTGCGGTGGTTTCTTGCCAATAGTCAACCCCATCCAAACTGATGATTAAGGTTGATAACTTGAGAATAATAGGCAGAGACTAGAACTAGCCGTAACATGCCTTTCATCATATGAAGCAAACTCAGGACCAGAAAGGTAACCGATCTAGTTGTTTCACTTCTTGCTAACGTATGCACTTAGCATATCCTTTAGCGTGCTTTAATAACATATGCACTTTTCATATCCTTTAGTACTAAATAGAATGCTTGTAAATTGCCCATCCTACGCGGGATGAATAGCAGCAGTAAGAGTGAGGTGCTTTCCCCCTACCACTTACAGACAGTCGCCCACGACTGACGACAACTATGACTCAATCATTGAGTATCCAGCCATATACTCGATATGGAATGGAGACAACCAACTAGGTTGAAAGCAAATTGGAGTTTCAAGCAGCCAATCACAAACACCCATACTCAGCCATCACCTTGTATGGCAGGGTGTAAACTCATACTAAGTCTGCAAGAGAGATCGCACTGGCAGTGCAAAAAATTGCAGAAACAATAATGTCCATGAAGCTGCATGCCGCTCCGAATAAATTTGTGTTAAACACTAGGGCCCATAATACCTAGTGTGCATGCATTTAACACAAACATATCCGAACCGCAATTCCATGACGAGACTTTGGACCATAACAGAATATGACAACCCGGTCACACCTAGGTACCAACCATGAGACATTCTCATGGACATAGCATACTTAGCTATATGTAGAAACAACCCTCCGGCAAGGTGGTTTCACAACACTTGTAATTGTAACAAGTTTGTACTTAGTACCCGACAATTTCTGGCCATGGAAACTGCTCCTAATACTGTGTGCTCAAAAGGGTCGAATCCAAGGATGCGACCAAAACCTAGGGACTTCGTCGCGACACATTTTTAGATTGTCGGCGCCAGTGTCAGTCCCAGAGACTCATATTCTCCACATGTGGAATGTGTCTCAAACAAGGATATCTAGAAAAGAGACATCCATCAAGTACGAGCTGTTACTTGGGTGTGGAGGTAACTGCAAACACTCCGCAACAAGAGTGAGAGGAACCCTCATTATCATGATCCACACTAGCTAAACTGAACTCCTTGAGTTCCTAGACCATGTCGTATCCCACGTGACAACATGTGCCAAATCGAACCCTACAACTAGGTTCGTAACAGCATAAGGTATAGTGGATGCTACGGTCCAAAATACTGTGTTCCAACATGCCCTTGGCATGGCTTTGAAACAATCAAGTGTATTTAGACGACTTGCACGGGAAATCGTGGGTGTTGCCTGCGCAATCCAACCCCTTTGGTTAACATCTACAGAGTCAAACCCCTTGGTAAGACCCTCTGTAGAAACTGCTCAACTAGCAGGCAACGGTAACCAACAGAGTTAACCGTGTACATAATGATTGGAATCAACTCGAAAAGTTGAACTCGTCCGCTACCGTGTGGTAGATTGAAGAATTCTTTCCTTGAAAGTTTAACTGGGAGAGATCAAACTGTGATCCTCAATGCCTATGGGGTGATTGAGCAGTCACCCTCCGTGCCTTACCCCAAACAATATGTCCATAGACACTCCGTAGTGCTATAGAGATAGCAAGAAATCCACACAAGTGAACTGCCTAGCTCTTGTGGTCAGCCATGCTGTCTCAACTGATTGCTGCATCTATACTTCCTTGTAAAGATCAACTGCTGTGAGTTGAAGATTTATCAAAAACTCAACTTGAGTGTCGCACTGAAAACATAGTGCAAAAATGACACTGTAAACATCCTGAATGACAAGACCCTTGCTTGTCCATTAACGTCGATGTATACTTCCCTGAGTAGATCTGTTCACTCTTGAAAACAATCACCCAAAGAATGCCAATAGTTGGGTCTTACCCTTGGCCGGACAATGGCTCTTAGCCTGTGTGGCTCATAGCCCGTGTGCAAATTAGTGTTCAATGGACGAACCGATGAAGACTAATTTGAGTAGCATCTTAGCCACGTGCTAGCTGAGAGTTAGGGCACCTTGGCTCAGGCTAACTCAGGAGCAAAACACGTATCAAAAGCTTCTTAGAAGATTTTCAATATTTCCGTAAAGAGAGAGAGAACAAGAGAGAAGAAGAGCACGCTGGGCTGAGGAACCTTCCTGAAGTTTTTAGAGTGTGTGCCCAAGCTGTGTGCTCCGATGCATCTTATGCCTAACGTGCAGCTTATCCTATAAGCATGCAACAAGTTTCTGCTATGAGTCTCTCATTGAGAGAGGTAACAGAAAAACACAAACAAATCACAGACTGACCCACCTACCGTATATGTGGTTGTGACGACACCAGTGTGACTTAATGATAGCACTTTGCCTGTGAATGAAGTCCAAGTTTGAGGTTCTTTTAAGGGTTGTTGGGTTTGACAGCAACCCAAAAACAATCCAGAACGTATCTTGTCCTTGACCAAGGATCGGGTGTTATAGCGGAATCATGTTTCCTGAGGTGGTAGAATTGATTCTACCTAGCTAGCATGCCGTGCATACATAAGCTTAGGCCCTTGGCAAAAGTGATGGCCTCAAATGTAAGAGCCAAAACCAGAAGTGCCTTGCACAACCTGCATTGGTAGTGGGACATCATACCGCGATATCACCATACCTAAAATGGGAGCAAACTGCTAGTCATACCAATACCCCAAACTTGCGTGCCAAAGAAATGGGCAGTAGCATGGCCCGCAGGAGAAGCCTTGCTTCATGTCGAAGTATCGAAGCACGGTGCTTTACGCGACAAACAACATGTTCCAAAGTAAACATGAAAACATGCAAAAACAAACAAAGTTAAAATTTGGCTAACCGGGTTATCCTGCTGTAACCGGTTTTCTTGAACGCGTGATGGAGAAACGCATTGCCATCAGGCTCGTAGCCGATTCTGTTGTGCGAGAGAGAGTTGTCGTGTGTATCATATACACCTTCTTTGCATGTAATGAACTAACATGCAGGCAAATTGATAAATCCCGCGAAGTATTTATGCTCATAGCAAACTCCAAGCGGGGAAAATCTCAATGCAAGATGCCGAAATGGAAGCCTTGCTTCACATAAGGACCTCTCTGCTTTAAATCACCATCCTGGACAAGAAATCTCAATGCAAGATGCCGAAATGGAAGCCTTGCTTCACATAAGGACCTCTCTGCTTTAAATCACCATCCTAGACAAGCCATGCTTGTAGCGTATTCAAATAGCAACCAGCCTTGCTTGTGTTGCTTATGGTGAGATTTACAAGCCGTGCTTGTGCCTCATTGGTCTAAATTGCACAGACATTCAAAAATATGTATGGCATTGAACATGACCGGTCCATGCGGCTGTATGCTCTAAAAACTGCCAATAAAAAATAAAAAAGTAATGCTTACCTCATCAGCGACGCGTATTGACTTGTCTTGTTGACCCAGGGTCGATGTGTTCGAGCTGCCTTGAGTATCGAATCGATCATCAAGATCATCTTTCCTAGGAACCTTGTCCCAACAAAAAATCAAATTCCACTCATGGAAGATGGAAAAAGTGATACTGCTATCGACGACTTGAATGGTAACAAATAGTCGGCCATGCCGAGCATCTGTGCACTCTTGATCAAGTTGAACAATAGGCCTTGCCTTGCCAATAGTATCCAAGTATCCGTGATCTTCCTGGAGGAAGATCTACTACCTGCAAGATGAAAGCATACATAAAGTGAAAAACTCATGAAAAAAAAAAAATCAAAACTGATGATCATTCGTCAGGCATAGGAGAAGCCGTGCTTCTTATGCAAGCAATTTGGAAAATTTGCTTGCAGAGGATCGTGGTCATGCCTAGATTCGTCACCAAGATCGCGTTGCAAAGATCTTGTAGGCTTCCATTTAAGTTGGAATAGTTGTCGCATCTCATAGCCTCTTGTACCATGTGTACAGTCCAGGCAGTTGTACAGTCGCAATCTCGCAAGAATCTTGATTTTTCACCCCCATGGTACCCATGGCCTCCAGCCATGGAAATTCGGCTATCATGTTCGACGTAGAAGAAACTTGCATCAAGGAAGCAGTGAAGAACAACGACGACATGGAAGGCATGCTCGAACGAAGACAAGCAAGGCAAGGATGATTGACACGACTTCCCTGGATTCTACATGCAATTAGCCATGATACATTGACTATAGAATCATGGAACGGCAAAGACAATCGATAGGATTGATGAGGATGGCCGATAAATGCCTTGCATGCCATGGACCGCCTTAGGTCCGTGCATGCTTTGCATGCTGAGAAGCGTGCATCCAAACTCTGCTCGGCTTCACCGGGTGTGCATGCACCCCAAACTCATGGGTGCTGCTATGCAACCCGCATGCCTTGCATGCCCTTGCATGCAGCTCGAACCTGTTTGTGCTCATGCTCGCAATCATTCGAAGCCCCCAACCTCCCTTGTCCTGAGTCCTTGCCACAATTCCTTGAGTCCCTTCCGTGTGGTAGCAACCTCCTAAAGGTCAAAGTGACCTAGCTCCTTATGAAGGTGCTGCCGCTATGCCGCGCTGCAGGTGCCGCGTTGCAGAGGAGAACTCCTCGCATGCCGGGTTTTTCGACCACACACGGCCCCGTGATGAGCCCGCAAGCGCCGTCTCCAGCGCTTCCAACGAGCCCCATGGCGGCCCTTTTTGTGCAGGTCGACGTGTGCGACCTGGTTTCACTTCCCCCGCCTAGGGGTGCTTTCTCGCAGTCCTGCATGTTCTTCTTTTCCCGGCCTCGACTGCTAAGGGATCCCACCCATGGCCTGGATCGGCCTCTTGCCCGCCATGGAAACTCTCATGAAAACAAGAGAGAGAAGGAGAGCAAACCGCATGCTGTGAGAGAGAGAGAGAGAGAGAGAGAGAGAGAGAGAGAGAGAGAGAGAGAGAGAGAGAGAGAGAGAGAGAGAGAGAGAGAGAGAGAGAGAGAGAGAGAGAAAGAGAGAGAGAGAGACAAGCCATGCAAGGCCCCCTTCCTCCATAGCTCTCCCCCTAAGCTCTGATACCAATATAAGAACCCTAGGAGCTAGAGACGTGGATCCTCCACCTAATCGCCCATACTTATAGGCTCTTAGCCCTAGGATCCCCTGTCCACACTGCTAGCTGGCCCGTGGCCGGGGTCCGTGACCCCCCCTTAGGGTAGGGCCCTGCCCGTAGGACCCGTGTCCTGACACACCCTATGGCCTTGGGACCATAGAGTGTCAGTGTAGAGCGCAGAGGTGTCCTTTCTAGCATAGAGGGCACCATGTGGCCTAGGAGCCATTTGATGCACTCTATGGCCCGAGGGTTGTAGGTTGCCAATGTAGACCGTAGAGGTTTCTTAGTAGCATTATAAAGGGTAACTTGTGGCCCTCAAATCTCCATAGGGTGCCAACATAAAGCATAGAGGGTTGTTCTTACTAGCACAGAGGACATCCTATGGTCTTGGGGCCATAGGGTTTAAATATTGAGCATAGAGGATTTCTTACTAGCATAGAGGCTACCTTGTGGCCCTAGGTCCATAGGGTGCAAACATAGAGAATATAGGATTTATTACTATCATACAAGGTACCTTGTGGCCCTAGGTCCATAGGGTGCAAACATAGAGCATAGAGGATTTGTTACTAGCACAGAGGGCACCCTATGGCCCAAAGGCCATAGAGTGACAACATGTAGCATAAAGGGTTTCTTACTAGCATAAGAGGCAGACCTTGTGGCCCTTGGGTCATAGGGTGCCAACATAAAGCATATATGGTTTCTTACTAGTGCTCATAGAGGGCATCTTGTGGCCCTATGACAACCCATGGCCTTAGGGCCATAGGGTGACACATAAATAAAGTACCATATGGCTTTGAAGCCATATATCTATTTATATGTTGAGACCTCCCAACAATCCTTACCCTATGGCCTTGAGGCCATAAAGAGACATATTTTGGATTATCTTAAAGTCATAGAGATATCTACAAAGAGAACTGTATGGCCTGAAGTCCATAAGAAACTTAGTCAAGGAAATCATCCAATGCAAGAAGATCATGGCAATAGAAAATGAGACTTCTGCTCTAGATCTTAAAGGCATAAATGTTTCTCCAAGTATACTTCTAGGCGCCATCATCATGGACAAAGAACTAATGTAGCTAGATAAAGATTAGGAATCTCTAGACAATAAGGAGCATAAAAATAAATTCATTGTAGATGTGTTGTCAGTTAGTAAATTTGCTATTTGCGATTAGTTTTTTCTAAGAGTGTGACAAAAAAGAGTTATCAATAGTTTGGAATCTAAAATGAGGTGTTCTTTAAATTTGCAGTCCTTCAACAAGATATTGCGGCTGACAAAGTTTTACTCGAGATTGTTGGTATAGAGGATGCTAATGCCATTGACCCTACTGAGAAAGATTCTATCAATCTCCATGTCAACCAAAGAGTTTCTGACGAAGATGACAAGAATCTACAAGTCTTTGAAGGTCAACTACTACAACGACTGGAGATAAATTTAAAGAGTAATCCAATGGAAGAAGACAGTGAAAGTTCCAAAACATGTGCAAGGGAAGAAGAAGAATCTATTGAAAATATTCTAGTAGCCCAAGAGTTGGGAATTGGATTGCATGACACCACAATGGAAGTAGAAGGTTTTTTTTTCTGAAAAGCTCTTTCAATTTCAGAGTATTAACTTACACATTTTGCTAGCATAGAGGACACCCTATGGCCCTAGGACCATTGGATGCCATCATATCCCATGTACAATTTCTCTTTTACCATAGAGGACATCTTATGGATCTAGGGTCATAAGATGCCAACAAGTGCATAAATGGCTTCTTATACGTATACACGTAAACATAGTGCATAGAGGGAATTTTACTAGCATAAAGATCGCCCCATGGCCTTGGGGCCATGGGTGCCAACATAGAGCATAGAGGGCTTTTTATTAGCACCTTGTTACCCTTGGGACACACATGATACCTTGGTCACTATCTGGCCCTTGGACCATATGATAGTATCATAGAGGACACCCTATAGCCCTAGGGTTTCCTTCTATCCCTAGGGCCGTACAGTGCCAACATATAGTATACATGGTTGGTTTCTTCATAGAGCAAACCTTTTAGCCCTACGCAATAGAGTGGAAACCTAGACCATATAATGTATCCTACTAGCATAGAAGGCACCCTATGACCCTGAGGCCAAAGAGTACCAATTTAGGGCATAAAGGGTCTCTTCCTAGGTTGAAGGGCACCTTGTGGCCCTAGGGAGCACCCTATGGCCTCGAGGCCATAGGGTGTCAACATAGTCAAATGGGGTGTAAACTTAGAGCATAGAGGGTTTCTTACTATCATGGAGGACACCCCGTGTCCTTGGTGCCATAGGGTGAAAACATATAGCATGGAGGGTTTCTTGCTAGCATAGAGAGCACCCTATGGACTTCGGGCCATATGATTCCAACAAAGAGCATAAACGGTTTTTTGATAGCATAGAGGATAACTTATTTCCCTGGGGCCATATGATACAAAAATAAAAGAGTCTTAAAAAGGGCACCTAGGCCACTAAATCACCATGGGGCCATAAGGTGCTCTTTGTGGGGAATGCTCCTAAAGGGTTCCTTGGCTATCCTATGGCCTTTGGCTACCAACATAGAGTTTAGATGGTTTCTTACTAACATAGATCTCACCTTGCGGCCTACGGTCTTTAGATGCTAATATAGAGTTTCAATGGTTTCATACTAGGCGTAAGGGGCATCCTATGGCCTTGGGGCCATAGAGTGTCAATGTAGAGCGCAAAGGTTTCCTTTCTAGCATAGAGGGCACCATGTGGCCTAGGAGCCATTTGATGCACCCTATGGCCCGAGGGCTGTACGGAACCTTGTGGCCTAGGGGCTATTTGGTGCTCCCCTAGAGCATACAAGGTTTCTTAGTAGCATTGTAAAGGGTACCTTGTGGCCCTCAAGTCTCCATAGGGTGCCAACATAGAGCGTAGAGGGTTTTTCTTACTAGCTGCATAGAGGAAATCCTATGGCCTTTGGGGCCATAGGGTTTCAATATTGAGCATAGAGGATTTCTTACTAGCATAGAGGCTACCTTGTGGCCCTAGGTCCATAGGGTGCAAAAATAGAGAGTAGAGGATTTCTTACTATCATAGAGGGTACCTTGTGGCCCTAGGTCCATAGGGTGCAAACATAGAGCATAGAGGATTTGTTACTAGCACATAATGAATAGTATGGCCCAAACACCATAGAGTGATAGCATGTAGCATAAAGGGTTTCTTACTAGCATAAGAGGCAGACCTTGTGGCCCTCGGGTCATAGGGTGCCAACATAAAGCATATATGGTTTCTTACTAGTTCTCATAGAGGGCATCTTGTGGCCCTATGACAACCCATGGCCTTAGGGCCATAGGGTGACACATAAATAAAGTACCATATGGCTTTGAAGCCATATATCTATTTATATGTTGAGACCTCCCAACAATCCTAACCCTATGGACTTAAGGCCATAAAGAGACATATTTTGGATTATCTTAAAGTCATAGAGATATCTACAAAGAGAACTGTATGGCCTGAAGGCCATAAGAAACTTAGTCAAGGAAATCATCCAATGCAAGAAGATCATGGCAATAGAAAATGAGACTTCTGCTCTAGAGCTTAAAGGCATAAATGTTTCTCCAAGTATACTTCTAGGCGCCACCATCATGGACAAAGAACTAATGTAGCTAGATAAAGATTAGGAATCTCTAGACAATAAGGAGCATAAAAATAAATTCATTGTAGATGTATTGTCAGTTAGTAAATTTGCTATTTGCGATTAGTTTTTTCTAAGAGTGTGACAAAAAAGAGTTATCAAAATGTAGATAGTTTGGAATCTAAAATAGGTGTTCTTTAAATTTGCGTCCTTCAACAAGATATTGCGGCTGGCAAAGTTTTACTCAAGATTGTTGGTATAGAGGATGCTAATGCCATTGACCCTACTGAGAAAGATTCTATCAATCTCCATGTCAACCAAAGAGTTTCTGATGAAGACAACAAGAATCTACAAGTCTTTGAAGGTCAACTGCTATAACGACTGGAGATAAATTTAAAGAGTAATCCAATGGAAGAAGACAATGAAAGTTCCAAAACATGTGCAAGGGAAGAAGAAGAATCCAATGAAAATATTCTAGTAGCCCAAGAGTTGGGAATTGGATTGCATGACACCACAATGGAAGTAGAAGGCAATGGAAGTTCCAGAACATGTACGACGCCAGAAGGAGAATCCAACACAAATATTTTAGCACCCCAAGATTGGGAAATCGAAGTGCATGGTGAGTCAGACCTTCCATCCACTAACAAACCAATGCTGACTATAATAGTGAGCTTGTGTGGATTGTTCCTGAGGAGATGCTGGCAAAAGTCCAAGAAAATGAAGAGCTTAAAGTTTGGACATGAGCATATTGTTCTTCGTCCAGGATGCATTGAGTTTTTAAAGGCTCTATTTAGCAATTTCAATGTAGGGATATGGTCAGCTGCTAATGACATGCATGTTGTGGACATCATCAATATTTTAGAAAAGGAAGCTAAAGAAAAATTTCCATTCTTTATGATCTGGGGGCAAAGCCAATGTCAACCATGCGTAGAATCAAGGATCACTCACTTAGATAATCCAGGAGTAGAAGCACTTTTCAAACCGTTGGCTATTGCATCATCAAAATTTGGGCTTGATGCAAGAAGATTGATTCTTGTAGATGATTAACCATTAAAGGGATGTGTGAATCCTGCATTGAATTGTATTTTTCCACCATCATTTAATGTTGATGATGAGGAGGATAATATCCTCCTTGGGGATCTGCTACCATATATCAAAGCTCTCAATCATGTTAATGACATTCACATAGTTATAGGGTCTCATTTATATGGACAAGCACCCATTGCTGAAGGTCATGAGCTTTATAACCGTATACACAAGGTTGTTGCAAAGTGGGAGGAGAGAAATCTAATTTTTCTAGGAAAAACCTACTCCACGAGAAGGCTACCAGAAGTTTCTTGTCCTCTTCACGATGAGAAAGTTACAACATCTAGCACTAGTGGAATGTCCACTCGAAGTCAAGACAAGAAACTTTCAGCACGTGATCAAGAAAAAGTAAGGGTCTTAAAGAATATCAAATCATTATCAGCCTTGAAAGGTACAAAAGCAATCATGCTTGCACAAAAATTGGGATGCAAGGAGCCTGTGATCAAAGTACATGAAACCAGGAATTATATAAAGCATCTAAAAATTCAGTATGATCTCAAATAGCCATATATCAAGAAATGATGGAGCAATGTTTTGTAACATTTTGTCATTTACAAAGATCTTTATGTACTCAGAGACTTTTTTAGAGTGCTTAGGGTTTCAAGATATATGAAGATGTAAATGATTAATAGGTTTTTAAATTGTCTTTCAATACTATAAGTAACTTCTGAGTTTCATGTGCCAAATACTCTTTTTTTAAAAAGATTTTATAGTTGTTTTCTTTGAAATTTGAGTTCACTGTGCCATCAAGGACAATCTACATGCTCATAAGGTCAAATCTTGCTCTATAACCTTGGGGGAATTTCACTTTATGGTCTCAACACCCTATGAATCTAAGGCCATAGGGTCATAGTTTGGCCTGTGTTCTTGCATAGGACTTACTAAGTGTAACCACAAATTAGCACCCTATGTCCCTAAGGTCTTCAACACACTTAAGATCTCTATATTAACTTTTTTTTTAAAATCATTTCAGGGCTCCTAAGAAAAAATATTTTGCTATTAGACTATCACAAAATAGAGGAGATCCCTTTCATATTACATCAAATATCACATTCAAACCAAGAGCAATGGTTTCATTATCTACCAACATCTTTCAAACAGGACAAAAGAACGCTTATTTTGGATTTAGAGGGTGTGCTTCTTGCAACATTTGAACTTCAATCAAGGCCAACTTGGACCAAGTACATGTGCATTGTAGAAGATAACAATGAGGTGTATGCGGTGCGTCCAGATGCAAAGTATTTCTTAAGATTTTGCTTTGAGTTCTTTGAGGTTTGGATTTGGAGCTGCCATCATTTACAAAAAGCTCAACACATAATTAAGACCTGTTTTCCTACACAAAGTCACAAATTCAAGATGATTATGGATAACCGGTGCTGCCAAAATTCAAATTTCATGAATGGTTACAAAAGAGCCTATCACAAAAATCTTTCGACCATATGGAAGCTATTTGATTATTTAGATGGGGGCAACACTATAATATTTGATGATAGTCCATATCGAGTGATGTGGAATATGCAAGGAACTTATATGATTTTTCCAAAGTTTTGGAACCAACCTACTCAATTGCTTCAAAGTTTTTTAAAAGATGAAATTGTTCCATGGTTATGTGGATGGTTGTATGCTAAAGACAATAGAGACTATACCATAAGAAATTTTGTAATGTTCCATCCTGATCCTGAGACTCACTATGTAATGCAATGTTATATGTCTCAAAGGACTCAAAATCTTAAGAGAAGGAGTCCATTTTAAGTGTACTAGTTAAGTATTTTAAATAGCATCTACCAAGTATTTGGCAATGTGTACTTTTCAAAATTTAAACTTGATGGAATGTTGTGAGATATCTTGAAACATCTTTAAACCGTTTTTTTAATAAAGTGCATCCTATTGTCAGGAGACTTCTCTCATTCAAGTTCTTTGGTTTCATTGTTTGATGTTGGTATTGTTAACTTTTTCTTCTTATTAATTCTCTTTATTAAGTGATTAAAACAATCAGATTTCTTGACATTTGGTAGTGTTACAAAATGGTGTTATTTGAACACCCTCAATCTTGGAGATATCATAATCTTTCTAGTTAGTCTTTAATTGTACATGAGATGAAGACTATCATTTTTATGAAACTGTCAAGTTGGTGGTAATCTTTATGTTTATACTTTATACTATTTTGACATAATCAATGTATACAATTCGTATTATTCACATCAAATGGTGTTTTTAAACACCTCCTTTTTTTGAGACACCATCTCTAAAACCTTTGAGTGAAGTTTTAAAGCATGTACTTGATGTAAAAAATCTTCATCTTAACATTGATCTTTGGCACAAACTTATATTATGAGTTTTTATATTGTAGTTTTATGTTAAGAAATAATTTCAAAGTTAGAAGTATGATAGTTTATCTAAGTAAGTGCCTCATCTAACTTTGTATAGTTAAATAAAATACCAAATGGAATTATAGGTGCAATAGATGACATCTTATGGTCTTAGGGCCATAGGATACTCTATAGTATTGTTTAGATTTTTTAATTGTTTGTGAACATAGATCATAGAGGGTTTTTTTCACTACCATAGAGGATTTTCTTTCTAGCATAGAAGGTACCTTGTGGCCCTAGGTCCGTAGGGTGCAAACACAGAGTATAGAGGATTTCTTACTAGCACAGAGGGCACCCTATGGTTTAAGGCCATATGGTGACAACATATAGAATAAAGGGTTTCTAACTAGCATACGAGGCACACCTTGTGCGCCTGGGGACATAGTGTGCCAACATAGAGCATAGAAGGGTTTCTTATTGGCATAAACAACATCTTCTGGCCCTAAGACAACCTACAACCTTAGGGACATAGGGTGGCACATAAATAAAGTCCCATATGGTGATAGCCGTTTTTCGGCTCTCCATAATTGCCATACTAAGTTACTCCACCCTACCAATTTCACCCAAACACTATGGCTATCCCTACCATTTCACTGTATATAGGCGTGCGTGAGTTAGGGGGCTTTCCCCATATCTTCTTAAAAATCCTCAGCTAGCTAGTCACTGGCCTAGGTGAGCCAAAAAAAAATAAAAAAAATAAAAAAATAAAAGTATATTATGGCCTCTTTGTGTGTAAATATTTCATTGTATATATGGCCTAAATATAGGGATTTTTTATAATTATTTTGGTATTTTATTTAAATATTTCTACTTAGGTGTATGTTTTATTAAACCTATGTACACCTTCTTTCATCCTCTTACACCATAATTATATTTTTTGCCAATATGTACATACTCTAACCTCATATTTTTCCTTTATACAAATCACTCCCACATTTTCACCCTCACCCTCGTGAAAACAAAAAGTTGATTTCTACTCATTGGTTACTTTTATTATATTATTTACTTGCATACCTTTTCCTCTTTCACCCAAAATAATTCAAGGAGGGACCATATCATATGATTCCAATATCTTTCCATATCCATAACTCCTCCATATTTTTATTATTATTTTTACTCATTATTCTAACACCATGTGCTCATTGAGCTAAAGTCCATGAATAGTCCATACACTAGTCCCACCATGTATATATTTCTTATTTCACCAATAATCCTCCTCCATGCATGGGTCAAGGGCAACTTGAATGCTTTGTATTATAATATGACAAAGGAGGGGCTCACTCTTGGATGCATTGTACAAATTCAACAAAGGAGGGGGCCACTAAAAGACTTTTGCAGGCATAAAAAACAGGCTTTTTGGTGAGAATTTTGGCACCTATCTCCACTCCGAATTTGGAGCGGTGGTCAAAAGAGAAAATGTAGCCCACGCTCTGAATAATCACCTCAAATTTTTTCATGATTTTTGGAGCTACCAGCGGTGAGCTATGATTTTTTGAGTGGACCCCAGTCTGCCCACTTTTCTCACAAGTAGCCCTTAGTCTTCTCTCACCCTTCCACACACCTACTCACTCTTACACATCCCTCCCTCTCCTTCCCTCACTCAAACCTGCAATTTCCATGGCTTCTCCCACCCTCTTCACCATTACCCTTCTCTCTCATCCCTATAGTTCTTTTATGAACCTCTACATACATACACCCTCTCCATGTCTCTCTCTATTGCTTCTATGTTACAATTTCATTTACCTCTCCTAAAATATCTAAAATTCAGCATCTTAACCATGATAACTTCTGCAAATTGAGGATTTTTCATCAACAAATCCTCTTTTCATCGTGGTGGTCAACCGTGGCGGCGGCGTAAAGAAGCGAAGAAGAAGAAGAAGACCAGCGGTCATTTTTTCCACAATCTACACAAGGGTGAGTTCAAGCTTCTTCAAAGCTTGACCATCTCAATGATTCTCTTTTAATTCACCCCTCTTACTTCATCAAATCAACTCATCCTACCCATTGTAAATATATCATTAACTTTCTAGTGATTACTAACACTAACCACTAACATACTAACACAAAATAGCATTGACCTAACCATAAAAGACACCTCACCTCAAGACATGTACAAAGTAACTCTCTCTCTCTCTCTCTCTCTCTCTCTCTCTCTCTCTCTCTTCCCTTACTTAAAACTCTACTTTCACATTATTCACCATCAATAATGCTCTCTTTTGAGCCCACATCCATGACTCAAGCAGACAAAGAAGGCCCGCAATGTTTTGATATTCAAAAAAATCATAATCCTGATTTGTTAGCTTGTAAATTAGGATTTCTAATAATCTTATTGAGGGGTCTCCAACCTATAAATAGGCCCCTCTCCTTCTTGTAAAACAATCTCCAACATCTCACATAGCACCCCAACACTCTATGCGTGAGGAGAGACTTAGGTGTAGCAACCACTTGTGAGCTTCACTCTTGGTGTGAGAGAAGCCTTCAAGCTACACATTGTAAGTGAGAGAGCGTGAGTTCCACAAATCTCAAAACCACTATTGTATATGCTCCTTCATCATCAATAAATTGAGGTTTGGTGCATCAAAGACGTGATTCGACGTTCAAATCTTCATCCTTCCATTTGTGCAATACGGTTCGGTGAATTCGAGGTGACTTGTGTATTTTGAGTTTTTATCGGTTGATCTTGATTTTAGAAAGTGTTTTAGTGTGTTTTTCATTGCCATTTTTTTGTCCATTGTAAGAGGGTATTGTGGTGAGAGGTCTCCCACACCCTAAGACAGTGTGTGTGTTTTGGCAATGTTTAGCAATCACTAAGCATTGAGTGAGTTTTGTACAAGTTCTATGATAGCATCATAACGAACCATCTCCATTTGCAAGTCACAAATAAGGTATCACACAAGATCCTTTCCTCTCTCTCTTCCCTTTGCTCTAGCTCTCTCTGGTCCATTTCATGTGTGTCTCGGTGTGAGGTTGCTTGTGTGTGTTGTGTGGTGCATCTTCTTGGTTGTGCCAAAATCTCTCTTGCGTCCTAGTTCGCATACCATAACTAGGTGGTGCCCCTATCTTGTTTGGGTTTGGCTGTGGGTTTGTTGTTGTGTTGTGCTTGTGGTTGCCCCAACCCCAATTGAGCAGCACGGGAGCCTTGAGGGGTGTTTAGAGGTCGCCTCTCTTGTTGCCCGCCCCGGACCGCCTCAATGGCTTTGAAGGACTGGACCTCTTTATAGGTTAGGACCAGCTAACAATCCCAACCCTATGGCCTTGAGGTCATAAAGAGACATATTAAAGTCATAGCCATATGATACTATATAGTATTGTTGTGACTTTTAAGTGTGAAATATTAGTTTGAATGTTTTTTAAATTATCGTGTATTTAAAGCTTGATAGCATGCTACAAAACCATGACCAAGTATTTTGTTATACATGGATTAAGGTCACCAAATTATGACAAGAGTGTTTAATAGTATTTGCCTTTACATATTATCTTTTTTAATTGCTGTAATCAATCTATATGCTGCTTTAAAATCATATCAATTGGTTTTTTTGACACCTCATTTTTTGAGAAGCTACTTCTAGAAGCATTTGTTGAATTTTGAAAAGCACTGATGTCATACAAATCCTCTTTCCAAAAACTATATTGGAGGTTTATTCTTAAATTTTATAGTAGAGAAATTAAAATAGACTCATACAATCATGATAATTTATCTAAATTAAAGGCAACTAGAGCTTAGAAATCATTAAATAAAACAATCCTAGCATACACATTTAGAATTTGGGAAACGGGATTTTCCCAAATTATCTAAAATGGTGTTTACCACATAAATTCTTAAACTGTATGATGGAGTCGACAATTATGGCTGAGAGTTTGCATACACATGGAGTTCCTAGGAAGATGGAGATGAGATCTTATCGAGCAAGGCAAGAGCATTTGTATGATCTGCCTAACAATGATAAGAAGAGACCTTTAGTTTCTAATGTTGCAGAATTATTGTTTCTAAAATCTTAAATGAAATTACCTAGTTTTAGAATTATGTGATATGTGAAATTAGAGGAATGTTTTGAACAAGTAATTTTTGGTGTAAACTGATATATTATGGTTGAAACACTTGGTGGAAGGACTATGGTATTCTGCGAGTAGCAGAATAAGGTACTTAGTTTTCCAAAGGTACAAGCACATGAAGGGAGATGACTTGTATACCTTGGGATACTGGGTATTACAAGGGACACTTTGAGAATCATGGACTATATTTGTGAGTTTTTCTCAATTGTACCATTTTTAGGGTTAGGGTTAGGGTTAGGGTTGTCCGCCCAAGTGTGGATCCCAAGTATGAAAGGACTTAAAACCTATATAAGTCATTTGTAACCCTAAATCCCTCATTCTTGAGGGTGCATGCTATAGAGATTGCTCTTGCTCTATCTCCTTCTCCATCTCCTTTGTGTGCTCTCCTGCATGTGTGTGTGTGTGTGTATGCTTGAGGGAGAGAGAGAGAGAGAGAGAGAGAGAGAGAGAGAGAGAGAGAGAGAGAGAGAGAGAGAGAGTGCGATAGAGCATCGCGGCGGCATCGGTGGCGGCGAGGTGGTCGAGCCGCGACGATGCACGCTTCTTTTTCTTCATCACGCGAGGATCCTTCACAACGGCAGCGTAAAGCGGTGAGTGACACACCCTTGTTCTCTTGATGCTTGCTTTCTTCAGTTGGTTGTGTGTTTGTAGCCTTTGTGGCTCACACACGGTGTATGTGGCAAGTCCCTTGCATTGACACGTACGGCAGAGCGTACATTTTTGGCACCGTTACCGAGGATATGCCCTACATCAAGCTTGAGGGAACTCTCTTGCGGCTGCGTGAAATCTTATTTTTTATTGTATGAGTGTGAGGATTCGTGCTGTGTTGGTGTGATGGTGTGGGAGAACCGAATGTGTCTTGTTGTTGTGTGTGTTTTTGTTAATCCGCTTGCAATTTTTCTTAATTTGCATGCATTTTACTTAATTTTCCTGCGTTTTTTCTTAATTTGCGTACGTTTTTGTTAATTTGCTTGTGTTTTGGTTAATTTGCTTGTGATTTTGCTATTTTACATCCGTTTATGTTAACCCATTTGTGTTTGAGTTAATTTGTCTATGTTGCCATTAAATTGATGTTTAGGGATAATCTGTTGGTAATCTTTGTTTGGCTGTTTTTTTTAAATCCGCAACGGTAGGTTAGTGGTTAGGTTAGGTCTTAGCGGTAACCAGCGTGCAGACGTCCCACGGCCTAAAAGGAGCCCGCGGAACGAGTGTGCGTGCGACCCCGTAAAGTGCACCCATGGCTCAAGGAGGGCTCGGGCTGTGAGTACGCGTTTGTGACCCAAGGAGGGCCCGCACTGTGAGTGGGCGTCCGGTGGCTGCGGACCAACAACTGCCCCCCCCCCCCCCCCCCCCCCCCCCCCCCCCCAAAAAAAAAAAAAAGTACAAAAAAGTGCACATTTTTAATCTCTAAATTGGTCCAAATTTGGTAGGAGTGTTCACCAACCCTAGAAACCTTAATGGAAACAAACTGTATTGCGTTTTGACATTTCTAGTGTCAAATATGTCAATTTTGGGGTCAAAAAGCAAAAAGCAACCCAAAAAACACGTCCTCCAAATTTTGTCAAATTCAATAGGCCGGTAGTCCTTCACGAGTGTATTGTGACGCACCAAGCCCCAAGTCAATCGGACTAACAGACTAAAAGCTACATGCATCTGAGATAGTGCAACAAATCATTGCCATCTAGCTCTCGGATGCCTTCTAAGGCTTCCACTCGTAGCAGTAGGGAAACTGTCAAAGCACTGTTGGAGTCTATTTTGGAGGGCCTCATAAGCTCTTCAGATAAGTGACCACCCCATTTTGGGGACTAGGACTTTTTGCGCATTTGTGACTAAAAAAAAAGGAGTAGAAAACAAGGGAAAAACCAAGTGAAAAAAAAACACTCAAAAGGCCAATAGAGAAGAGGCCTCCAAAGGTACTCGCCAACACTGGAAAGGTACCCCACTCCCATGTATTTATGCTCTGGCCGAGTGCTAGAGCTTGACCACATAGAGAGGGCTTCAAAATACCCGCCTACGTTAGGTTCTGGGCCTTGGGTCAGGACCCAAGGTAGCATCATTCAAGACCCACGCTTAGTGGCAAGCGACTCTTCATCCGATTACGAACATGCTATATGTTTGCACCCTATGGCACCAAGGACACAGGGTGTCCTCCATGATAGTAAGAAACCCTCTATGCTCTAAGTTTACACCCCATTTGACTATGTTGACACCCTATGGCCTTGGGGCCATAGTGTGCTCCCTAGGGCCACAAGGTCCTCTTCAACTTAGGAAGAGACCCTTTATGCCCTAAATTGGTACTCTTTGGCCTCAGGGTCATAGGGTGCCTTCTATGCTAGTAGGATACATTATATGGTCTAGGTTTCCACTCTATAGTGTAGGGCTAAAAGGTTTTCTCTATGAAGAAACCATGTATACTATATGTTGGCAGTGTATGGCCCTAGGGATAGAAGTAAACCCTAGGGCTATAGGGTGTCCTCTATGCTACTATCATATGGTCCAAGGGCTAGATAGTGACCAAGGTATCATGTGTGTGATAATTCTCTACTATATATACAAAAACCACTTTATGGCACTATGGCGTCCCAAGGGCAACAAGGTGCTAATAAAAAGCCCTCTATGCTCTATGTTGGCACCCTATGGTCCCAAGGCCATAGGGTGGTCTTTATGCTAGTAAAATTCCCTCTATGCACTATGTTACGTGTATACTTATAAGAAGCCATTTATGCACTATGTTGGCGTCTTCTGACCCTAGATCCATAAGATGTCCTCTATGGTAAAAGAGAAATTGTACATGGGATATGATGGCATCCTATGGTCCTAGGGCCATATGGTGTCCTCTATGCTAGCAAAATGTGTAAGTTAATACTGCCATAAATAAGCAACACGATATACAAAATTGAATCATTATCATACATCATACATTTGTTGCTTTGCCACACAGTTGAAGGGGTCTTTGCCTTCAAATATCATCATAACATTCAAACATTTAAATCAAATTTGCAAGTACTTTAATTCACAAATGCATTGATCTGTTGGTGGATGGAAGGTCCGGCTCACCATGCATTTTGATTTACAAATCCTGAGGGGCAAAAGTATTTGTGCTGGATTCTCCTTATGGCATTGCACATGTTTTGGAACTTGTATTGCCTTCTACTTCCAATTTACAAACTTAAAAAATGTTTATACATTATACAATCATTTCTTTGCAAAAAACCTTGATACAATGTTCCGATTGCTACATGACAAGCTAAAAAATTCTACTAGTCCTAGCTTCCCTCTATTGAAAAAAATTCAAGATATAAATTCCAATTCTCTGCATCATCTAGAAGAGAAACAAAATCATAGTTTGGAACAAAATACTCGCACTTTATATCTTTGAATAAAACCTTGTTACAATCAAAGAACTAGATCTTCACATAATCCAAAGGAAAAATGCTTCAATAACCATTTATACTCGATGTTTTCTATCTAAGCAAATAATTGGCATTTACAACAAATGTTGAATATATGATTAATCTAGTTAGTTGCAATACAAAGATAATTATTTCAAAGCGAATATGTTTAATCTAGCTAGTTGCAATAAAAAGATAATTATTTCAAACACTTACACCATCAATTCACAATAGAAGAACTTACACCCAACAAAAAATGATCATACATCAATTGTTCAAACTCTCATTTTGGAATTTTGAGGACTAAATACTTATTAGTTTTTTCTAGCTTATTTCATTCTCAAGAGAATATTAAACCTTAATCACAAGATAAGAAATATATGTCCCTAATGTATATGGACACAAGATATAAGGCCAAAGAAAAATGTTCTTGAAACACTTAAAGAGTCTTTAGGTGACCTAGAATAACCAACCTATGGTCTAAAGGACATAGGGTGTCATGTGATGTTTTATAAGATGTGTCCATAAGAGCTAGGTGGTTTGCATCCATGGGGTGATTTAAGTGCCCTTGTGGAGATTCTTTGCCTTAGGGTATCCCAAATGCTCTTGGATAACTGATGTTTCCTTCTAGAATAGCCCAAATACTCATGTGCCCGTTTAGAGACTTTATGTAATCTCTCTATATACATAAGATTGTAGGATAGCTGTGTTGACACTCTATGGCCTTAAGGCTGTAGACTAGCCCAAATGCTTTGTGCCCTTTTAAAGACTCTATGTAATCACCCTATATCCGTAAGATTGTAGGGTAGCCAAATGCTTTTGGGGGATTCTATGTTGACACCCTATGGACCTAAGGCTATAGAGTAACCTGGATGCTTATGTGCCCTTTTAGAGACTCGGTGTAATCACCCTACATCTGTAAGGTTGTAGGGTATCCCATTTTCTTTTGGGGGATTCTATGGCCCTAGGGCCATAGGGTGTCATGTCTACAAAGAACTCTATGATCCTCAAGTCATAGTGTATTCTTCCCAAACCTCATATGATCAATTAACTTTAAAGTATTACATAATATATATCTTATGACCATATATAAATGTAGAATTCTATTTACCAAAACATGTCCATATAATATCATACACTTAAGTCTAATTCATTTATTGTGAAAAAACTCAAACTCACAAGTTCACATTTTTTCAAAGAAAATAAATTGAGAAAAATAACGAGCCAAACATCAATGTTTTTAACATCATGGGTAGATTTGAGATGGGACAAATAAAATAAAATGACAACAATAATAATCTAAATATCAGTAATGTAATATCATGGGTGGCTAGCTTAACTTGTTTCCTGTAGACTTTTTAGAATGGCCTCAGCACTTACATCCAATGGTTCTTCAATTTATTCTTCCTCTGAATCCTTGGCATTGAATTTCTCTGTGTTATCCACACATGCCCACCTTCTAAGATCAAGGTCTTATTCCACTATGGAATGGCAAAGAGATTCCAATTGCGTCATTTGATCACTACTACATGCAACTGATATCACCTTTCTCTGTTGTTGTAGTGCCTCTTTAGTCCCATAGCCTAATGAGAAGATGTCTATCACTTGATCATCTTCTTTGAGACAAATGCATTTGATTGCACGACGTACAAAAAAGGATTTGGCCGTGGTCACAACATCATACTCATCATCATTGATGCAGAGAGTATGCATTGGCTCCAACAATGACTCTTTAACACTAGAGTAGTTGGTGTACTGCTCTCCTTGACTGAAAAATGCCCAAACCCCAAAAATTACTTCGCGAAGAGCACATGTTTGGATGGTCTCTGATCCCATTAAGGAGCTCAAAGGTAGACCGTGCATTTCATACCATTTAGCTTTTTCAGAAATTGCCTTCTCTAGGGAAGCAGCATGCTGATACTTGACTAAGCCGGCAATTAAAAACTCTGATGGTTGATGTGCTACCCCACATAATCCATCAATTACTTTACCACATTGGGCAGAACTCCAACCACTAGATGTAAGACTTTTGTGTGTTGTGTCTATGATGGAAACACCAACACGAATTTTAGAGCTATTCTCACTACAGAGAAACTCAATGCCTTCCAAATTCTTTCCAACACACTTGATTATCCATGGTAAAATGAATTGCAAACTAGAAGTGTCATTCTTTTGTGCAATGATCCACTGCACATATCCCCTAGTGATCTCAGGAATTGGCTCTTTCTCCTCTTCTTTTTGTAGTAGGAGATTTAGCCATTGCGTACAACTCGTGAAGAGAGATTTGTAAATCTCATCTATAATGTTATAATGAGACTTACATTTATCCCATGAAGTAACTTCTATTGCTGATGGATATATCTCTTTAAATGCCATCAACATTTGAGGCTCAAAAACCCTAGTCTTCTTTAAGACCATTGCACGTGTAGTGAGGTCGAGCATGCCCACTTGACGTGGTTGCTTCACTAAGCAGATCTTCTCATCTGCCAGCTCTTGTTGTAGTAGCTTGACATCATTATGTTCTAAACCAGCTAGGAATCTAAAGGTTGTTGTGCTTCGTTGTCGCCCACGAGCAGGTGATGTCTGATGCTTCTCCAAGATGTGTATCCACTGATCATAGATTTCATCATCGTACATGACCATGTGTGCTTCTTTGTTGGGAAATGATTTATGGTTGAACACGATGTTCACCACATTTACAAAGTCCTTCAAAATAAAGAAAAGAAAATTAACTTTATTTCAAGACATATTTGTAACAAAAACAAGCATAGGGAAGTGGAACTTACATCCCAACCTGCTCGACTCGGATGACCGACAGGAACACCTGCCTTGGATTTTGTTGGTTTAGAATATGCAAGCCATTGACTACAGCCATGCTTCAAGACCTCCACATAAGGCTGGTGTTTCATTGTATTTTCTCCATGTTCTCCATTTTGGAAATTCGAACAGCAACCTCTTTCGGAGCGTCTACCACTATCCTTGCAGTTCTAAACTTGTAGAACTCTTTTCTCAAAGCATACTTAGTGCTGTTGTTACGAAAAAAAGCTCTAGCCGTTATGATGGAATGCTGACCAGCTAGAATCCAGTAGTGGTATGTTGATAGATTGTCTCCATGCACTTCAGCTATTTGTAAAGGCATTTTTGTAATTGGGTTATACGGCATCAAGTCTGCTACACTGGAGACTGGCCTAGAGTGCCCTGCAAATTGCTTCAAGAGATATTTCACATATACATCTGACAATGGTCTCCATCTATAGCCATCTGGTGCAAGGTTGCATTGCTCAACTGGGATAAATTGGGTAAATTGTACACCAAATTTAAAATAGTGGTCAATTTCGACGTATCCATCTAGCCCACTCTTAGAATTTTTGGCAACTTCTTTATCAAGATCTTTTTCTTTGGGCTATATAATAGAGTCCAACACAGCTAAGGATGTTGAGTCCACAACCACTTCCACTGAGGGGGTTCCAACTGTTAGGGTTGCAAGTCCACTAGAATCTCCTGCTTCTTGAGTCTGTAAGGGTATAACTGAAAGATTTTCTTCGGCCACATTTCCACTATTTTCTCCAAGTGAGGGAGTCTGACTCTCCTTGAGCGTCTTAGATTGATTTGCTGTACCTGTGTCTTCATTATTTCGCTTCTTATTCTTCTTTGTGATGCTCAATTTACCTAAATATTGATTGAATTTCTTAAAGCCCTCAATATATAAGTCTATAAAGTTCTCACTTGGAGTGTCATCTTGAAGCTCCACCCACCCTGCTTTTGTCATTGTCACTCCTTTATAATCAACCTTCACCAATTTTTGAGCAAAGGCTACAGGCTCCAACAAGTAGGAGTCACCATTGAGTAGTTTTACTCCAAGGCATGAAGACATTTCAAGATCTGAACAATCTCTCTTTATCTCCTTGACAATACCACAGTCCTTGAAGGGAAATTGCTCTTTATCTTGAAAGAACAAGTGGACTTTCTCATCACTTCCACCATTTGGTAAGTGAAAATCTAGATACCAAGAACTTGGTGTTGAGCCTGTTGCATCAACTGACTTTGACTTTCTCTTCTGAGCCATTTTCTGTAAAAATAATGACATATATTTAGAGAGGATGGATATTATTACATCCATATGGACCTAGGGCCATAGAGTCACCTCTATGTTAAACCATGTTGTCCTAGGTCCAAAGGGTGCCAACAAAATGGTTCTACAAGTGTACCTAGGCCACTCTATGGTAGTGTGATCACATGTTCCCTTATGACATTAGAGGACCCTCAAAGAAGTATCCCTTGAATGGCCTAAATACCCCTTTAGAGCCTCTACACCAACACCATATGGCATCATGTGGCATGAAGGCCATAGGGTCCCCTACATGCTAGTAAGAACCTTTCTATGCTCTACATTGGCATCCTATGTCCCCAAGGCCACAAGGTGGCCACAATGTTTTAAAGAAACACTTCATGAGGGTTTTCTGGTAACCTATGACCCCAGGGCCATATGGTGCTCTCCATGCAAGTAAAAACCACTATTTGCTCTATATTGAGGAGACCTTGTGGGATGAAGTCCATTGGGTCTTCTCTATGCTAGTAAGAACCTCTGTTTACTCTATAATGGCACCTTGTGGTCTAAAGGTCATAGGGTTCCCTCTATGCTACTAAGAATCTCTTTGTGCTCTATGCTCTATCGTCTATGCTCTATGATCTATATTGACTTCCTATGACCCCAAGACCACAAGGTGCCCTCATCGTTTCCAAAAACATCTCATTGTTTTGCTATGGCCCTAGGGCCATAGCTCTCTATGCCGATATAAAGCACCATGCTCTATATTAGCTCCCTAAGGCCTGAAGACCATAGGGTTGGCCTCAAGGGCCCCAAGGTTGCTCTGTATGCCAATGAAAAATACTATTCGCTCTATATTGAGAAGACCTTGTGGGCTGAAAGCCATAGGAACCCTTCTATGATGGATTTTTGACAACCAATCCCCCTAGGTCAAGATGTTCTATATGCTAGTAAAAACACTATTTTCTCTATATTGGCACCATGTGACTTGAAAGCCATATGGTCCCCTATATTCTAGTAAGAGCCTCTCCATGCTCTATATTGGCACCCTTTGGCCTGAAGGCCATAGGGTCCGATCTTTTCTAGTAAGAACCTATCTATGCTCTATATTGGCACCCTATGGCCATAGGGTCCCCTGTATGCTAGTAAGAACCTCTCTATGCTCTACACATCTGATGACCCCAAGGCCACAAGTTGCCCTCTATGTTTTGAAGAAACCCTTCAGGAGGTTTTTTTGACAACCTATGGACCCAGGGCCATAGGGTGCTCTCTATGCCATTGAACAACCCTCATTGTTTTGGTACCCTATGGACCCATGTATAAAGCACTATTTGGTCTCTCTATGCTAGTAAGAACTGATCTTTCTTCTATATTGGCACCCTTTGGCCTGAGCTAGTAAGAACCGATCTATTCTCTATATTGGCACCCTAATTCAGGCCATAGGGTCCCCTGTATGTTAGTAAGAACCTCTCTATGCTCTACACATACTATGACCGCAAGGGCACAAGGTGCCCTCTATGTTTTGAAGAAACCCTTCTGATGGTTTTTTGGCAACCTATGGACCCAGGGCCATAGGGTGCTCTCTATGCTAGTAAAAACACTATTTTCTCTATATTGAGGAGACTTTGTGGGCTGAAGGCCATAGGTTTCCCTCTATGCTAGTGAGAACCTCTGTTTTCTCTACGTTGACACCCTGTGGCCTGAAGGCCATAGGGTTCCTTGTATGCTAGTAAGAAGCTCTCTATGCTCTATGCTCTATATTGACATCCTATGGCCCCAAGGCCACAAGGTGCCCACATTGTTTCGAAAAAACCCTCAATGTTGTTTTGGCACCCTATGGCCACATGTATAAAGCACTATTTGGTCGCTCTATGTTAGTAAGAATCGATCTATGCTCTATATTGGCACCCTATGGCCTGAAGGACATAGGGTCCCCCCTATGCTAGTAAGTAACTCTCTATGTTCTACACATCCTATATGTTTTGAAGAAACCCTTCATGAGGGTTTTCTGGCAACCTATGGACCCAGGGCCATAGGATTCTCTCTATGCCATTGAGGAGACCTTGTGGGCTGAAGGCCATAGGGTCCCCTCTATGCTAGTAAGAACCTCTATTTTCTCTACGTTGACACCCTGTGGCCTGAAGGCCATAGGGTTCCCTCCATGATAGTAAGAAGCTCTCTATGCTCTATGCTCTATATTGACATTCTATGGCCCCAAGGCCACAAGGTGCCCTCATAGTTTTGTAAAAACCCTCATTGTTTTGGCACATTATGCTCCCAGGTATAAATCACTATTTGGTCTCTCTATGCTAGCAAGAACCGATCTATGCTCTATATTGGGACCCTATGGCGTTCAAGCCATAGGGTTCTATGTATGCTAGTAAGAACCTCTCTATGCTCTACACATCTTATGACCCTAACGGCACAAGGTGCCTTGTATGTTTTAAAGAAACCCTTCATGAGGGTTTTTTTGGCAACCTATGGACCCAGGGCCATAGGGTGCTCTCTATGCCAGTAAAAAACACTATTGCTCTATATTGATGAGACCTTGTGGGCTGAAGGCCATAGGGTCCCCTCTATGCTAGACCCTCTGTTTTCTCTATATTGACGCCCTGTGGCTTGAAGGCCATAGGGTTCCCTCTATGGTAGTAAGAAGCTCTCTATGCTCTATGCTCTAAATTGACATCCTATGGCCCCAAGGCCACAAGGTGCCCTCATTGTTTTGAAAAAACCCTCATTGTTTTGACACCTTAAGGCCCCATGTATAAAGCACTATTTGGTCTCTCTATGGTAGTAAGAACCGATCTATGCTCTATATTGGGACCCTGTGTCCTTCAGGCCATAGAGTCCCATGTATTCTAGTAAGAACCTCTCTATGCTCTACACATCTTATGACCCTAAGGGCACAAGGTGCCCTGTATAGTTTAAAGAAACCAGTCATGACAGTTTTTTGGCAACCTATGGACCCACGTCCATAGGGTTCTCTCTATGAAGTAAAAAACACTATTTTCTCTATATTGAGGAGACCTTGTGGGCTGAAGGCCATAGGGTCCCCTCTATGCTAATAAGAACCTCTATTATCTCTATATTGACACCCTGTGGCCTGAAGGCCATAGAGTTCCCTGTATTCTAGTAAGAACCTCTCTATGCTCTACACATCTTATGACTCTAAGGGCACAAGGTGCCCTGTATGTTTTAAAGAAACCATTCATGACAGTTTTTTGGCAACCTATGGACCCAGTTCCATAGGGTGCTCTCTATGCCAGTAAAAAACACTATTTTCTCTATATTGAGGAGACCTCGTGGGCTGAAGGCCATAGGGTCCCCTCTATGCTAGTAAAAACCTCTATTATCTCTCTATTGACACCCTATGGCCTGAAGGCCATAGGATCCCCTCTATGGTAGTAAGAAGCTCTCTATGCTCTACACATCTTATGACCCTAAGGGCACAAGGTGCCCTGTATGTTTTAAAGAAACCATTCATGACAGTTTTTTGGCAACCTATGGACCCAGGTCCATAGGGTGCTCTCTATGTCAGTTAAAAACACTATTTTCTCTATATTGAGGAGACCTTGTGGGCTGAAGGCCATAGGGTCCCCTCTATGCTAGTAAGAACCTCTATTGTCTCTATATTGACACCTTGTGGCCTGAAGGCCATAGGGTTCCCTCTATGGTAGTAAGAAGCTCTCTATGCTCTTCATAGAGACCCTATGGCCCGAAGGCCACAAGGTGCCCTCATTGTTTTAGATGGAAAGTAGGGCACCTTGTGACCCTAGGGAACATAGGGAATCCTATGGCCCTTGAGATTGTAGATTGTCACCCTATGGCCCTTGGACCACAAGGTCTTTAGATGGGACAGAGGGCATCCAAGGGCCTGAGGGTGGCCTACGTACATAGGGTACACCATGGTGCATATTAACGGGCACCATGGCAGCCCCATGCACCTAGGGCTCTAGGGCCATAGGCTCTCCGAAAGGAACATAGGGAATCATATGGTCCTTGCGATTGTACATTGCCACCCTATGGAACTTGGGCCATAGGGTCTTCAGATGGAACGTAGGGCACCTTGTGACCCTAGGGAACATAGGGAATCCTATGGCCCTTCAGATTGTAGATTGTCACCCTATGGCCCTTGGGCCACAAGGTCTCTAGATGGGACGTAGGGCACCCTGTGATCCTATGGATATAGGGCCATAGGATCTCCAAAAAAAACATGTGGAACCCTATGGCCCTTGAGATTGTACAAATACACCCTATGGCCCTTGGGCCACAAGGTCTCAAGATGAAACATAGGGCACCTTTTGATCCTATGGCCATAGGTTCCTTATGTTCCTTTTGGAGATTCTATGGCACTAGGGCCATAGGATCTTCAGAAGGAACATAGGGAACCATATGGCCCTTGAGATTGTACATTTCCATCCTATGGCCCTTGGGCCACAATGTCTCTTGATGGGACATAGGGCACCCTGTGATCCTATGTCCGTACGGCCATATGTTCATTTTGGAGATCCTATGGCCCGAGCACCATAGGATCTCCAAAAGGAATGTAGGGAACCGTGTGATCCTATGTCTGTAGGGCCATATGTTCATTCTGGAGATCCTATGGCTCGAGGACCATAGTATCTCCAAAAGGAACATAGGGAACCCTATAGCCCTTGAGATTATACATTCCCACACTATGGCCCTTGGGCAACAAGGTCTCCAAAAGGTCACCCTTTGAGCCTATGGCCCTAGGTTCTTTATGTTGCTTTTGGAGATTCTATGGCCCTAGTGCCACCCTATCTCGAAAAGGAACATAGGGAACCCTATGGCCCTTCAGATTGTACATTGCCACCCTAAGACGCTTGGGCCACAAGGTCTCTAGATCGGACATAGAGCACCATGTGATCCTATGGCCATAGTGCCATATATATGTTTTGGAGATCCTATGGCCCTATGGCCATAGGATTTTCAATAGGAACATAGGGAACCCTATGACCCTTGAGATTGTACATTGGCACTCTATGGCCAGATGGGACATTGGTCACCCTATAGTACGATGTGAGACCACCCTATGACCTTATGGTCATAGGGTGCCTTAGGGCCATATGTTACTCTTTAGTATGAGGTGAAACCCTATGTAGCCACACCCTGTCTGCCCTTCTAAAGATTCGATGTCTAGTTTTATTTTAGTGACTACAAATGAATTTAAAGAAACTATATTACACCATATCTTACAAACACATATAGTGTACACTTTCTTTCCCACCTTTTTGCCTCTTTTTTTTCCCATCCTCTTGCAAAAACTGAACCCTAATCCATCCTCATACAACAACGCGCTCTACTCATCCTCTTACAACGTGTGCCCAACTCCCCACAACCCAATTATAGGTATCCATAGTTTCAGCATTTTCTGTAGTTATTGTCTTTTGTATTTGCAGGTTTTTTTTTTTTTTGTAATTAGAGATTTTTGCAGTTAGAGTTTTACAATTTTACAGTATTAGGTCACTTATGAGGATTTTTCTGTTTTACAGATTTAGGTCCCTAATAAGAGTTTTTCGTTTTACAAATTTAGGTCCCTAATTAGTGTCTTATGTTTTATATTTTTAGGTCTCTAATTAGAGTATTCTGTATTGCAGTTTTAGATCTCTAATTAGAGATTTTTTTGTTTTATAGTTCTAGAGTCTACAGTTTTACAGTTTTAGAGATGTAAGTAATGATTTTTGTTTATTGTTTTAGAGAGAGGTGATTCACAACTTAGCTAAAACGTAATTAGATTAAGAACAATTAAAGCCAAATTAAGCAAAAAGATTAGGGTTTCTACAGGTTACCTCTGAGTAAATCTATGTTTGATGAAAATCGGCTACAGCAGCAACAAGCAGTCACTTAGGTGTGTTGAGGCCGCGACGATGATGGTAACAGATCTGTGTTTGGGAGGTCGCCAATGTGAAAGCTTGTGGACCTAGGGCCATAGGTAGGCAATGTATAAGCTCAAGAGCCATAAGCTGCCCTATATTCCATTTGGAAATCCTATGGTCCTAGGGTTTAGGGGAGACAATGGATAAGCTCCAATACATAGCCCTATGTTCCAGTTGGAGATCCTATGGCCCTAGGTCCACGATAATGTATAAGCTCAAGAGCCATACGTTGCCCTACTTTCTAGTTGGAGATCCTATGGCCCTAGGGTCATGGGGTGGAAATATGTAAGCTCAAGGGCCATAGGGTGCCACATGTCCCATATGGAGATCCTACGGCCATAGGGCCATGGGGTGGCAATGTATAAGCTCAATGGCCATACATTGCCTATGTTCCATTCGGAAATCCTATGGCCCTAGGGTAATGGGGTGGCAATGTATAAGCTCAAGGGCCATACATTGCCTATGTTCCATTTGGAAATCCTATGGCCCTAGGGTAATGGGGTGGCAATGTATAAGCTCAAGTTCCATAGGGTGCCACATGTCCCATATAGAGATCCTATGGCCCTAGGGCCATGGGGCTACATTGATATCTTGGCCACCCTTGAACCCGCACCCTTGAGCTTAGGGGCCTTAGTTTCTCTTATTGTATGTTGTGAGATCTTGTGGCCCTAGGTCCATAGGGTGGAAATGTATAAGCTCAAGGGCCATACATTTCCTATGTTCCATTTGGAAATCCTATGGCCCTAGGGTCATGGGGTGGCAATGTATAAGCTCAAGGGACGTAGGGTGCCACATGTTCCATATATAGATCCTATGGCCCTAGGGCCATGGGGCTGCATTGATATCTTGGCCACCTTTGACATCTTGGCCATAGGTTGTCTATTTGTATGTTTTGAAGTCTTGTGGCCCTAGGGCCATAGGGTGTCAATGCTCACACCCTTGGGCTTAGGGCCATAGGTTGTCTTTTTGTATGTTTTGAAGTCTTGTGGCCCTAGGGCCATAGGGTGTCAATACTCACAACCTTGGGCTTAGGGCCATAGGTTGTCTTTTTGTATGTTTTGAAGTCTTGTGGCCCTAGGGCCATAGGGTGTCAATGTATAAGCTCAAGGGCCATACGTTGCCCTATGTTCCATTTGGAAATCCTATAGCCCTAGGGTCATGGGGTTGCAATGTATAAGCTCAAGGGCCATACATTGTCGTATGTTTCATATGCCAATCCTATGGCCCTAGGGTCACGGGGTTGCAATGTATAAGCTCAAGGGACATACATTGCCGTATGTTTCATTTGGAGATCTTATGGCCCTATGGTCATGGGGTGCCATAGGATGTATATATACTTGACATGAAACTCCCTATGGTCCTAAGGCCATAGGATGTATATATACTTGATATGAAACTCTGTGAGGTGATCTTGAGGACAATCCTATGGCCTTCAGGTCTTAGGGAGCCAATATAGAGCAAATATGCTTTATACCGGCATAGAGAGCTATGGCCCTGGGGCCATAGCAAAACAATGAGGGTTTTTTGGAAACAATGAGAACGCCTTGTGGTCTAGGGGCCATAGGAAGTCAATATAGATCATAGAGCATAGATGATAGAGCATAGAGCACAAAGAGATTCTTAGTAGCATAGAGGGAACCCTATGACCTTCAGGCCACAGGGTGCTTCTCATGAAATACCCACATACATACTTGTTATGTTTTATGCTACGTAAATCAATATACTCTGCAAGCGGTTTGTTTAACAATTATTCTTGTAAATCTTCTTGCAGGTATGGCTAATTTCAATCATGGTGATAGAGTGTGCATGTTTGTAGCGACACAAAAGGTTGCCATTGGGATTGTATTTGAAATACATCCAAGTGCATATTGTTCTGGCATGCTTATTGGGGAAGGCAATGTATCGGTGTCAGTTGATTTGTTTTTTGAAAATAAAGCACTCATTCCTTTTCCAACAATGGATGCATTGACAGTGGGAGATGCTTTTCATAGTATTGTGAAATGGAGTAGTGGGTTGTTGCAATATATAAATGAGATGCAGTACAAAGGGGCTTCTATGCATGAGGCTGACAAAGTAGAAGGAGCATTGGATGCACAATGTAATGGAATGAGCTACAGAGAGGTTTGGAAGGAAAGAGGGTTCAACTTTGGGATGAAAGCAAAACACATGTAGTAGCCGAAGGGGTTGTCATGTATGTGTGTCCGTTTGACTCTGTAAAATTTGGTGAGCTAGGTGAAGATAACATTGGTATTGGTATCGAAACATCCTATGCAGATGATGCTACTATTTCTGTAGAAGCTAGTGTATGCAGCATTAATCTAGTTTGTTGGCCTATCAAGAGAGTGACAACTATGGATGGAAAAGAATTGTTATGCTATGAGGATCTACATGCTATGCATGCGTTACAATACACATGCATTGAATCAGCTTATTTGGTAGAGCCTATTTCAAAAAAGCGGAAATATTGCTTTGTAAATAGGAAGCCAAAAATGTCACTGAAAGCTTCTAAGAGATCCAATCAAGCATCTCTAGCATCTGTCCAGCTTGTTTCAACCATAGATTGTTGTTCCAAAAGGTGTTGTCAATATGCCAATCGAGATAAGTTCATGGCTATGCGTAATGAATTTTGGGGATAGAGTTTGCAAAATAGAACAAACTATGTGTATGATACAATGTTAACTGCATGGCGTGAGAAAGAAACAACTACAAAGACATGCTATGTGTTTTCTTTTAATGGCAGTGAGGTTTGCAGTAGAGCTTGGTACGAAATTCATGGCATTCCAAAAACTTCATTTTATCGTTACCGTGAACATTTTGAGAATGGGGTTAGACGCTCAATGCATGGTAATGATGGTGTCATGAGAAAAGGAAGATGCGCTCTTTTGTTGATGCGAACTCGGAGAGAATGCCACATAAGAGTAGAACCATGGAATATGGTACTAGGGAAACTTTGCTTGCAATACCAAACACGTACAAGCAAGTAGACATTTTACATGATGTCAATAAAACACTTGACAGTATGAGTCTCAAGCCAATGTCTAGCACGACATTCAATAGGATTTGGAATACAAAGTTTTCTAATGTGACATTGTCAAAAACAAGTGAGTTCTCCAAATGTGTTGTGTGTAGTCGGATAAAGTCTCAACTAGAGTCAACAAAGGATGACGAGATGATTGCACGTTTGAAGGATGAACGTCGAATTCACATGTTGCAACAACAAAGTTGTAGGAATGTGTACTACACCTAGTGTAAGTTCTCCCAGTTGCAAAAGGATAAGTATTTATGCATTATACATAATAAAATGGATCAAAAAAAGACAGCAATACCTAGGTTGCGTGTGAACTCAAAAGATTATGCGAATGCATATCACTTGCAAGTATCATTAACAGGTATGATAACACATGGACATGGTCATGGAATGTATGGCCACTTCTCACTTAATGGTCTATGGCCTTCAGATCCCAATGCTACAATTGGTTCCCTTGCATTATGCTTACAGAATCTGGAAAGAACAGAAAACCATGGACTAGGAGATTTATGCCATGACGGTATGCCACGAAGCAATGTAACGTTATTCAATGCATTGAACTCAAGGAGAGCTCTACACCTCCAAAACAAAATGAAGCAAGAGCGTGAGAGGAATGCATCAACAATGACACCACCGTTGGCCATCCAAGGATGTAATGAAGAGATTGTACACATACAATCAACTTCCTCTCAATGTGTTGTGGATACCATATCCACTCCTGTATTTCAAAAATTGCTTGAGAATCTTTTTCTACAGCTAGATAATTGTGCAAGAGAGAATAAAAATCGATATGTATTTGTATACTTATCCTTGTTAGTAGCAAAAGGAGTTTTCAAAACCGTGCATTTGGGATTCTTAATGGTGGGTCATACACATGAGGACATAGATGCAATGTTTAGTAGGTTCTCAGAAAGATTGCGACGAACAGGAATGACATTCACTTTTCCACATCTGATGGAACGTTTTCAAAAATGTGAAAGATCAGCTCCAGCACCATTTTTGATGACACAAGTTCTCGAGTTTAAATCCTTTGTGCAAGGGTACATATGTGACGGACAAGATTCTCTAGTTGGACACTCTAAGCCACTTCAATTTCATTTCTATATGCAAGGTGAAGTTCTAGTAATGCAGTACAAAATTCATCCCAAATCACCCGATTGGATGCCAAAGGAGTCGGGAATTGAGTTGTGGAAAAAAGATGACCAGGGAAAACCAAAATTACCAACAGGTTGTCCAGATGTGGTACCTATAGCAGACTATGTGAGAGATAGTCCGCTTGTTATTCAAGGGATTAAGTCATATCTTGAATTTTGGAAAATATGTTCTCTATTAAAGGGAAAGGACCATGACTCCACAAAATACATGGAGCATGTTATCACTTATTGGAAAAACATAATCAATAAGCTTGAACAACCAACCAATAAACACATTGGTGAATATACAACATTTTGGACAAAGACTATAGGGAGTCATTGAATGCAAGAGATAGAGGAAGACAGAGATGAGTTTCAAGGATATGAAGAATTGAATGATTACTATGTTGGTCCTCAAAGTGCAAGGCCACAAGAGGCCTTTAGGCCTCAAATTGATGTAAGAAAAGGGGATCTTGTTCTTGTGAGACCCGCAAATCCTGAATATCTGATATGGCTAGGAGTGGCAAAGTCAAACGTTGATGTAGACAAGTCATCTCCTAACTACAAGAAAGTTATGATTCAGTATTGGGCACCAAAACATCGAAAACGAAATCCCACAATCCAAGAACAGTATGAGGATTGTTGGAAAAAGCGTTCGTGCTACAATCTTGCTGACCCAAAGCGCTGGGAGTGTGTTGATACAATTGTATGGTCATGGACTCCAAGGGGTGGAAGAATTGCGGAAACAATCAAGATCCCATCAAATGTCATGGAGAAGGCACAGGCTAGCTTAATAGGAGAAATTGAATAGCATTTCATATCTTGCTCATTGTTTTATTTCCCCAGCTTATGTATGATTTTTATGAAGTATTTTTAAACACCCACATAAAAATAAAAATTCTAAAAGGTGTTTCTCATTTTCTTGGGAATCTATCTCTTTTATGAAGTGTTTTGAAACACCCACATAAAAATAAAAATTTTAAAAGGTGTTTCTCAACACCACCATTTTCTTGAGAATCTATCTCTTTGTCACATTCCCAAATTAAATGAAATTTTTCCAAATTTAATGGGAAATAGGAATCCATAGGCGTTGAAACTAGTCCCAAAGTTATGGGATTTTCCCATTTCATCTAAAGTGGTGTTGGTACACTTTCAAAGACTTCTAGAGATGTGATAATAGGCAAGAGTCAAACTTTCCCTTCTTATCATCCTCTAATTTGTCAATATAAGTGATGACTTTCTCTGATTCCTTCAAACCCAACCAATCCCACTCCCCAATGACTAGCTCTATCCATCACGTGCATACCCATATGTCCTAGCTTAGACTTCTCTGCAAAATTACCATTTGAAAAGGCTATCTCAAATTGTTTAATAAAAGTCAAGCTTTTATGGATCCCTCTTACCATTGTAAGACTCAAACTTGATAAGTATCCAGTCACATCCAATGGCCAATTCTTCCTCTTTAGATGATATTGGATCTCCATATTGTCTGGCTGCTCTCACAAATTTGGCCAACCATGCCATAGTAGGGAACTCTGGTAGAGGCACAAGGTGCCCTAGCACAGGTAAACTTCTAGTCGTTTGATTTTGCCTGAAGTTGTGCCTCTCCTTTGTGCGTCTACTCTTCTCTTTTTTGTATCTTTCAACCAATTTTGCATTGGCTCTGAGTCTAAGATCCAAAACTTCATGATCTTTTCATGCATGGCTGCATTCATTTTCTTGCAGACTCCTTACCCCTGAGGCTCTTCTCCAGCCAATCTTTGATCCTCCTCATCGCTCCATAGACGCAATTTTTTTGGATCATAGATGTATAGGAATTTGGTCATCCTCAAGACAAGAGACTCTTGCACTAGCCATCCTTTTGCCATGCTCCTTTTTGGCAGCGCTTTTTGGCAAACAAAGCCCTTCAGTGTCTTCATGAGCCATTCCAGAAAGAACATCCAATGGTTGTGGATCGTACCTACAATTGCAACCTTGTCTACAACATGTACAATAATATGCATTTGGATTGTTGTCTTTAGTAAGCTCGTACCTACAATTGCAATGGTTGTGGATCGTACCTACAATTGCAACCTTGTCTGCAACATGTACAAGAATATGCATTTGGATTGTTAGTAAGCTCGTGGGTAGATACCTCTCAATCTTTCAAACTTCCTCAATGAAATTAGTATGAGCTGCACCAATGGATTCCTCTTGAATATCTTTGGAAGAGATCCACTGCACCAAGTCGCTTATCTTGTATATGGAGGACCGCATCTCTTCTGTCAAACACCCCTTGATAGCAATTGGAAGTATAAATTGCAAGAACTTATGCTAGTTATGTGACTTGAGTCCCGACAGGTGATCGTCATGGGTGAATGTTGTCTTGAGACATCTCATGCATCCTGTGGGTATCTTGAACTCTGAAATCACCCTTTTGACTTGTCCCTCCTCACTTTTAAGTAGGACCCATGGCACTCTTGGAAGCTTTGTTTGGCCCATGGCAGAGGTGATTGTCCACAACTCTGGCATCTTCCCAACATATTACAAATCATCTCCTTGTGCTCGACTATCTTTTGTTCTTGTGATTGTCTTCTAGAGTATCTCTCCCACATTCTTGAATATATGCATTGGATCCAGCAAATGGTTGATGAGAAGATCACACTAGTAAGGCAACGTATGGAGGATGGAAAAGCGCTTCATTGGATCCAACAAATGGTTGATGAGAAGATCACACCAGTAGGGTAACGTATGGAGGATGGAAAAGCGCTTCATTCCTAGAGGAAGGGGTTGTCTACCACGTGTCTCCCAGGCGATGCCACTCTTGCACACGCATAAGACCACATTTGACATGACCAAGTTGGCCATCATGCAAGTGGTGGACATCAAGAAGGTAACAATGGTGGTCTTGATAGATAGCCTTTCAAAGCAACCTAGAACAACAAACATCCAATGAGGGCCTGCAAATTGGACATGCATTGTATCCCAAAGTTGTAAGACCCACATTCATAGATAATTAGTACTATAGGGGCTGGATCTAGCACTTGAGGAAAGGGGACTTTGCAAATCCCTATTGCCAAAACATTCCCTGTATCCTGGCCAATCATGCATAGTCCACATAACGATTCCATACACCTTCACATGTTGTTGCGGAGTTGGTTTAGAGGCATCTATAACATACCTCTAGCAATTCATCCACCAATGGTGGGAGGTAAAAATCCATGTTTTGTGCCTTGACTTCCCAGGCATAATCAAACCTAATATTAGGTGACCCTTCTTGATAGCAAGCCATGGTGGGAGGTTGTAATTGACAAGGCATATAGGCCAGGTGCGCCGCGATGAGCTTCTCAAGCCAAATGGGTTGACTCAATCCATTCCCAGGCCCAAACATAGGTTACATGATTCACTCTTAAAATTAGACCGTGTATCTTCTATGTGCTTCCAAGCCCTTGAATCAACAAGCACCCAAAAGGTTGCATTAGTGGATCTTTTTGTAGCATGCCATCATATCAACTTAGCAATGGAACCACAATAAAACATGATCTTTATCCTCTAAATAATTGGGAAATGTCATGGCATTTTAGCTAGCACTCACTTGCTAATGGCATTTTATCTAGCACTGACTTGCCAATGGCATCTTGCTTGTATTGCATTGCTCCGCACTTAGGACATGCAAGACAATCTGCAAATTCAGTACGAAACAAAATGCAATAATTTGTGCATGCATGAATCTTGGTGTAGTCCAAGCCAACTGAGGTCAAAAGTCTCTTTGCATTTGGTATGGAGGGGGGAATTTCATTTCCATCATGAAGTAGTTGATCCCATAGCAACCTGCTCAATCTGTAACATTTAATGGCCTAAAAACTTGTGTGTAGTGGAAATTATCATGAACATAGTGGGAATTCCATTAGAATAGGAATTGGGTACACCTTGTGGGCATCTGTGCTAGGGAGCTGACATGTGTCCCTCATTCCCTTTGTGTAAAGGGAGCTTGTGTGTGTGTGTGACTTTCTCTCTCATCCCCTACAAGCTAGGATTGCCCCCTCCTATGTAGGGATTTGAAAAGACTTTTGGGACATACACAAAGCATCCAATTCCCCCCATGGTTGACCTTTGGACACAACCTTTGAATTTTGGAACCTTAGCATTTTGGAAGTCTTAATGGACTGAACCTTAGGGTCTTTTTAGCCCATTGTTGCACATGGCTCTTTTGCAGATGGCCCCGCCTTTGGATCCCTATTTTCCCTCCTTTGGATCCCTATTGTCGCCGGTCTTCTAGCTTAACCAATATTCTAGATTTTTCTCCCCTAGCACTTCCCCATATTAAATGATCAGTTTAACATGAGAAAATCATTTAGGAGAATTAGATATTGATTATTATGGCATTACCTCTCTCTTGAAATCATAGTCATCCTCGACTATGGTGTAGAGAAGATAAAGCATATTCATGAGTCCTTTTCTTAGCGGGTAGAGGATCCCTATGTTACCCTACGACATCATTCCACAATGGATGACTAGTCCATTTGGCGCTTGAGAGCCTGAGGCTGCCGCAAGCATGTCTGCACATTAGTCCTATCAATCTTCCATAGTAGAGTGACAAGCTCTACTTGGTGTTTGGGAGACGTCGTCTCCGCAAACTTGATCTAAGCATGCATACTACTTCATTTTTGTGCACAATAAAGAAAAAGAGAGTCTTATAAGACAAAAACTTTGCTCATTTTTAACATTTTGTACATTTTCTTACTCTTGGGAAACATTGTAAGCATTGACAAGATTTAGGTTATCCTTTAACTGTATGCCTTGCATCCATCTAGCATCTTCAAAAGGATAATTCTTAAACTTAATAAGATATCGTCGGATAGTCTTACTGCCTCTTAGTACCTTGTCTTCATGTCGGAGAATGGACTTGGGCTGCAGCACCTCCTCTTGGTCCTCGATCTTCGGTGGGTCTTCAGTAGTTGGTTCTTGAGGTGACTCTCCTTTGTAAGGCTTTAATAGGCTCACATGGAAAGCATTGTGTATGAGCCAATGATTGGGTAACTTGAGTTGATAGCCATCTCATTGATTGGCCTAAGGATTCTGGAAGGGACCATAGTACCTTTTTGCTAGTTTGGCATAGTACTTTTGGTGTCCCGTAGGATTCTTGCCCGTCGTGTGCCTTAATCGAGCCTTGGGGAATTTTAATAAGACCCAATCATTTTCTTTAACACTAGAATGGTAACAGGACACTTTTGTGTCCTGTTGAGTGACCATTTTGCTTGAATTATTTGAAGAGTATGAAAATGAATTTCTAGGTGCTATATATCCACAAATTTGCCTTATGAGCTGAAAAAAACTTAGCATTTTTTTTGGAGTATCGATCTCACCAATAACCTTACTCTTGCACAACATTTTTGAACCTAAACTGTGTGAAAAAACGGGTCCTGTTTTTGGTTTTTTTTGAATTTTTGGCAACTATACCACTCTAAACTTTATGTTTTTGAGGTTTAGATGGCTAGAGGTTAGGCCTTCATAGTTCTCAACATGTTTTGATGCTTGTAGGGAGAGCTAAGTGTTAAAATTGAAAGTTATGACCAATTTACAAGAATTGCATAATCCTGTTTTTTGGCCAAAATTAGCACTTTTATGATTTTTTTGGTGGCTTTCTTGATATCCAAATCCAATTTTGATTGTGTAAGTGTAATGTATAACATAAAGCTAATCTTCCTTGAATTTTGGGGGACCTAATATGCTATATAGCATAGTATATGATGATGGTTGAGTTTTTTGATTGTTTGCTGAAGAATACGATACATTTTAGAGTAGCAAGTATAACATTCTCAATATTGCTAGTTTCTTAGGCCAATTGTGTGTATTTTGTAGGTAGTAACCATATCTAATCATAGACTACAAACTTGGCTAGATATTGAGTAATTTCTATGGGTTTCTAGAGGTCATAATGCTAAACCCAGTTTTTTCATGTTTGTTGTATTTAGCACTTTGTCATTGCCCCCAAGGTTCCAATTGTAAGAGATCCATTATCCTTTTGACATGCTCCATGGATCCTATTTAATTCAAAGGCCCAAAGGGAACTAAGAAAACATGTATATAGTATCTTTATTGAGCGTGACTATAGAAACTTTGATGATAGGTCCACAGAATGGCAAAAATACTTTGTACCTATTTTTTATGCCCAAAAACAAATTAGTGAGGTAAAATCAACCATATGTTTTGGTGACCAACCCATTGAAGTTAACGGGGCATTTTATCTTAGGTCCTAGAAAAATCCCCACGTTTATTTATATGCAATCAACCGTAAGAAATTGCTGTTTTGGGCAAAATGCACTGGTCCATCAACTTTGGAGGCTTGTAGTGACCAAGGGATGAGAAAAATTACAAGTTTCTCATTTTTTCCATATGTAGTAGTTATTGAACTATAAGCTCATGAAAGGATTTTTCAAAATGAGTGGATCTACTATGGTTTTGGAATTTTTTCCCAAAACCCTGAAAGGACACTTTTATGTCCTGTTAGGTTACCATTCTAGTGTTAAAGGCTTGGGCTCTTCTGTGCTTGTCAGCAGCAACCTTTTGCATTTGTTGTGAGATAGAGATAGCATCCTTAATCTTTTGAAAATATTCTTGTAGGTCTCAGCTATACTCATCTGCAGCGAAGATCTTCCCATGTATCTTAAGTAGCAAGAGACTTTTTGATCTTCCCTCAATTAACTCAAAAGGTGCTTTTTCCATGGAAGTATGTATAGTGTTATTGTAAGCATACTTTACTAAGGGTAAGTACTTCTCCCATTGGGATCTTTGATCTACTTCCGTTACATAGGCTTTTAGTAGATCGAGAATTGTTAGGTTAGCTATTTCACTTTGGCCATCCGTTTGTGGATGATAGGCTGAAGAGAATTTTAGCCTTGTCCCTAAATTCTCAAAGAGAACCTTCCAAAAATTACTGGTCATTCTAGGATCTCTATCCGACACTATGGACATTGGCAAGCCATGGTACTTGAAAATTTGTGAAATGAAGAGGGTTTCCATTTGGTGGGCTTTCATAGTCTTTTTGACAGGTATAAAATGAGCTTGTTTAATGAACCTGTCTACTATCGTCCATATTCCCGTATTCCCATGGATAGACTTAGGCAATCCAAAGATAAAATCCATGGATATGCTCTCCCATGGTGAATTAGGGATTGGCAAGGGTTGAAGCAATCCAAGTTGCTTCCCTCTATCACATTTTGTCTTTTGGCATACCACACATTTAGAAACATACTCTTGTATGTTCACTTTCATGGTAGGCCAATAGAAATATGTTTCAATTCCCTTTAAGGTAGACTGAATCCCTCTATGCCCCACATAAGGTGGAGCATGAGATTCATACATTACTTTCTCATGTAGTGAGTTAGTAACGCATAGTCTATTGCCATAGAGAAGATAACCATCTTGTAAAGTAAATGGTTCTTCTTTCTTCCCTAATGCAAGGGTTGAAATCACATCTCTAAAATCGGGATCGATAGCATACTCATCTATCATTGAAGATATATCATTGTGAGTTGCTATGGAAACCGCATTCACTCTCGGTTGTCTTGAGAGTGCATCAGCTACTTGATTATGCTTGCCAGCAATGTGAGCAATATGAAAATGAAATTGCGAAAGGAAATTTTCCCACCTCATTTGTTTGTCGAAGAGCTTGTTCTGCATCATGAAGTGCTTAAGACTTTGGTGATCCGTTCTCGCAGAATGAAAGGAGTCCCCAATAAGTAGTGCTTCCATGAGTCTAAGGCATGTAGAGCTGCAAGGAGTTCCTTTTCATATATGCCTAGAGCTTGCTCAACAGGGTCGAGCCTTTGACTTTCATAGCCTATGGCATGCCCTTCTTGGAGCAAAACAGCTCCAAGGAAATCACCACAAGCATCACATTGGACTTTTGAGAGATCCGGTAGTGTAAGCACAGGTTGAGAGATAATCTTTTCTTTAAGCTTTTCGAAAGCATTGTTCTCCTTAGTAGACCATGTATACCTAACGCTTTTCTTTGTTAGGTCATGTAATGGTCCCGCAATTTGTGAGAAATTTTCTATGAAGAGTCTATAGTATGCACACATAGCTATAAAGATTCTTAGTTCATGAAGATTCCTTGGTTTAGGCCATCCTTTTATTACCTCTAACTTTGATGGATCCATTTGGACGCCATCTTGAGAGATAATGTGACCTAAATACTGAATCTCTTGCAAGAAAAATTGACTTTTCTTTCGATTAACATAAAATTTATTCTCTCTTAAAACTTGAAATATTACCTAGAGGTGTTGCTTGTGTTCATCTAATGAATTAGACTAGATGATAATATCATCAAAGAACACTCCAGTGAAGGTTCGATGAGTCCTGAACAGCTTGTATTAAAATATTACCTAGAGGTGTTGCTTGTGTTCGTCTAATGAATTAGAGTAGATGATAATATCATCAAAGAACACTCCAGTGAAGGGTCGATGAGGCCTGAACAACTTCTCCATCAAGCGGTTGAATCTGGCTGGTGCATTGGTCAAGCCAAAAGGCATGACAATGTATTCATAAAGACCAAATGTGGTGCAAAATGCGGTCTTTACAATGTCTTGATCAACTATCCTTATTTGATGATAGCCACTTTTTAGGTCAATCCTACTGAAGTAGGTTGATCCTTGTAGCTTATCAAATAGGTCTTCTACCCGTGGAAGGGGAAACCTATTCTTGATAGTGATCCTATTTAGTGCTCTATAGTCGACACACATACGATATGTGCCGTCTTTCTTTTGCACTAAAAGCACACGTGAGCAAAATGGAGATGAGCTAGGCCTAACCATGCCCTTCGCAACTAACTCATGCACTTGACGCATAATCTCCTCTTGTTGAGCTTGAGAAACTCTGTAAGGAGGTTTGTTAGGAGGTGAACTTCTTGGAAGAAGTTCAATTGCATGGTCATCATTACCTCGTTTAGGAGGTAGCTCACAAGGGATGTCGTCAATAAAGACATCTTGAAACCCCTTGAGAAAATTGGATAACTATAATTCCTTTTGGTTGCTTTTATTTTCTTTTGCTAAAGCATTAGGTTCATTTTGAGAACCTTTAACAAAAATCATGTACACAGAAAT